>NC_092179.1:35902389-35914889 GCF_045791955.1 Oncorhynchus clarkii lewisi | reverse complement strand
TTCTGGCCGGTCAGTAGGCTGGGTGACAGTGAACTGGGTTCTGGCCGGTCAGTAGGCTGTGTGACAGTGAACTGGGTTCTGGCCGGAGAGGAGGGTTGGACTATGCAGTGAGGGGTTGGACTATGCATTTTGGGGTGGGTTGGACTATGCATTTAGGGGTGGGTTGGACTATGCATTTAGGGGTGGGTTGGACTATGCAGTGGGGGTGGTTGGACTATGCAGTGGGGGTGGGTTGGACTATGCAGTGGGGGTGGGTTGGACTATGCAGTGGGGGTGGGTTGGACTATGCAGTGGGGGTGGTTGGACTATGCAGTGAGGGGTGGGTTGGACTATGCAGTGAGGGGTGGTTGGACTATACAATGAGGGGTTGGACTATGCAGTGAGGGGTGGGTTGAACTATGCAGTGAGGGGTTGGACTATGCAGTGAGGGGTTGAACTATGCAGTGAGGGGTTGGACTATGCAGTGAGGGGTGGGTTGGACAATGCAGTGAGGGGTGGTTGGACTATGCAGTGAGGGGTGGTTGGACTATGCAGTGAGGGGTGGTTGGACTATGCAGTGAGGGGTGGTTGGACTATGCCGTGAGGGGTGGTTGGACTATGCAGTAAGGGGTGGTTGGACTATGCAGTGAGGGGTTGGACTATGCAGTGAGGGGTGGGTTGGCCTATGCAGTGAGGGGGTGGTTGGACTATGCAGTGAGGGGTTGGACTATGCAGTGAGGGGTTGGACTATGCAGTGAGGGGTTGAACTATGCAGTGAGGGGTGGGTTGGACTATGCAGTGAGGGGTGGGTTGGACTATGCAGTGAGAGGTTGGTTTGACTATGCAGTGAGGGGTGGGTTGGACTATGCAGTGAGGGGTGGTTGGACTATGCAGTGAGGGGTGGTTGGACTATGCAGTGAAGGGTGGTTGGACTATGCAGTGAGGAGTGGGTTGGACTATGCAGTGAGGGGTGGTTGGACTATGCAGTGAGGGGTGGGTTGGACTATCCAGTGAGGGGTGGTTGGACTATGCAGTGAGGGGTGGGTTGGACTATCCAGTGAGGGGTGGTTGGACTATGCAGTGAGGGGTGGTTGGACTATGCAGTGAGGGGTGGGTTGGACTATGCAGTGAGGGGTGGTTGGACTATCCAGTGAGGGGTGGTTGGACTATCCAGTGAGGGATTGGACTATCCTGATCTGATATTCAGGAAACACATCAACACAACAGTAGCTGGTGTATTCAGGAAACACATCAGTAGCTGGTGTATTCAGGAAACACATCAGTAGCTGGTGTATTCAGGAAACACCTCAACACATCAGTAGCTGGTGTATTCAGGAAACACATCAGTAGCTGGTGTATTCAGGAAACACATCAGTAGCTGGTGTATTCAGGAAACACATCAGTAGCTGGTGTATTCAGGAAACACATCAGTAGCTGGTGTATTCAGGAAACACATCAACACATCAGTAGCTGGTGTATTCAGGAAACACATCAACACATCAGTAGCTGGTGTATTCAGGAAACACATCAGTAGCTGGTGTATTCAGGAAACACCTCAACACATCAGTAGCTGGTGTATTCAGGAAACACATCAACACATCAGTAGCTGGTGTATTCAGGAAACACATCAGTAGCTGGTGTATTCAGGAAACACATCAGTAGCTGGTGTATTCAGGAAACACATCAACACATCAGTAGCTGGTGTATTCAGGAAACACATCAGTAGCTGGTGTATTCAGGAAACACATCAACACATCAGTAGCTGGTGTATTCAGGAAACACATCAGTAGCTGGTGTATTCAGGAAACACACAAGTAATAGTTTAATAGTTAGTTTGCAAGCCCTGCCACTAATGAATGAACTAATGAATGAACAAATTTTTATTTTACCTTTATTTAACTAGGCAAGTCAGTTAAGAACAAATTCTTATTTTCAATGACGGTCTAGGAACAGTGGGTTAACTGGTCTAGGAACAGTGGGTTAACTGGCCTAGGAACAGTGGGTTAACTGGTCTAGGAACAGTGTTCAGGGGCAGAACGACAGATTTGTCAGCTCGGGGATTTGTCAGCTCGGGGATTTGAACTTGCAACCTTTCGGTTAGTAGTCCAACACTCTAACCACGAGGCTACCCTGCCGCCCCAGGACTAATGAATAATAATAAATGAAATAAATAAATAATAATTAATAATAAAAATGATGAAAACGATGAAAACGATGAAAATAAAACCTAACATAACTCAAACGGAAAGCATTTGCATTTCTGCGCTAATAAATAAATAATAATAATGAACTAATGAATTCATGAATGAATAGGCTCAGCGGAATCAGGCAGATTGTAGCTATGTCACATGGGTAGAAACCTGCTAGCGGTAGTTCATTAGGAGGGAAGTTGAACGGACATCAGGCTTTCATACAGAGACATGTCACCAAGGTCTCTGTCACGAACGCGGATGTTATAGCAGACTGGCCTTCTAGTCAAACCTCACATTGTTAGGCACTGTCCTCTGAGTGGCTGACACACACACACACACGCACGCACACACACGCACGCACGCACACACGCACGCACGCACACACACAGACAGGCCAATTCTTTCATTAACAGACTCCACACTGACTGCTCTGCTGTCAGCACTCAACCATAGACCTGTAGCTCCTCCCATCTACAGTATAGACCTGTAGCTCCTCCCATCTACAGTATAGACCTGTAGCTCCTCCCATCTACAGTATAGACCTGTAGCTCCTCCCATCTACACTACAGACCTATAGCTCCTCTCATCTACAGTATAGACCTATAGCTCCTCCCATCTACACTATAGACCTATAGCTCCTCCCATCTACAGCATAATATTATGACACTGGACTGTGTCTGTAGTCTCTCAAACTGAGTAGCAACAGTCGACTGTAGTCTCTCAAACTGAGTAGTAACAGTCTTCTGTAGTCTCTCAAACTGAGTAGTAACAGTCGTCTGTAGTCTCTCTAACTGAGTAGTAACAGTTGCCTGTAGTCTCTCTAACTGAGTAGTAACAGTCGCCTGTAGTCTCTCAAACTGATTAGTAACAGTCGTCTGTAGTCTTTCAAACTGAGTAGTAACAGTCGCCTGTAGTCTCTCAAACTGAGTAGTAACAGTCATCTGTAGTCTCTCTAACTGAGTAGTAACAGTTGCCTGTAGTCTCTCTAACTGAGTAGTAACAGTCGCCTGTAGTCTCTCTAACTGAGTAGTAACAGTCGCCTGTAGTCTCTCAAACTGAGTAGTAACAGTCGCCTGTAGTCTCTCTAACTGAGTAGTAACAGTCGCCTGTAGTCTCTCTAACTGAGTAGTAACAGTCGCCTGTAGTCTCTCTAACTGAGTAGTAACAGTCGCCTGTAGTCTCTCTAACTGAGTAGTAACAGTCGTCTGTAGTCTCTCTAACTGAGTAGTAACAGTCGCCTGTAGTCTCTCTAACTGAGTAGTAACAGTCGCCTGTAGTCTCTCTAACTGAGTAGTAACAGTCGCCTGTAGTCTCTCTAACTGAGTAGTAACAGTCGCCTGTAGTCTCTCTAACTGAGTAGTAACAGTCGCCTGTAGTCTCTCAAACTGAGTAGTAACAGTCGCCTGTAGTCTCTCTAACTGAGTAGTAACAGTCGCCTGTAGTCGCTCTGTAGTAACAGTCGCCTGTAGTCTCTCAAACTGAGTAGTAACAGTCGCCTGTAGTCTCTCTAACTGAGTAGTAACAGTCGCCTGTAGTCTCTCAAACTGAGTAGTAACAGTCGTCTGTAGTCTCTCTAACTGAGTAGTAACAGTCGTCTGTAGTCTCTCTAACTGAGTAGTAACAGTCGCCTGTAGTCTCTCTAACTGAGTAGTAACAGTCGCCTGTAGTCTCTCTAACTGAGTAGTAACAGTCGTCTGTAGTCTCTCTAACTGAGTAGTAACAGTCGCCTGTAGTCTCTCTAACTGAGTAGTAACAGTCGTCTGTAGTCTCTCTAACTGAGTAGTAACAGTCGCCTGTAGTCTCTCAGTAGTAACTCTCAAACTGAGTAGTAACAGTCGCCTGTAGTCTCTCTAACTGAGTAGTAACAGTCGTCTGTAGTCTCTCTAACTGAGTAGTAACAGTCGCCTGTAGTCTCTCTAACTGAGTAGTAACAGTCGTCTGTAGTCTCTCTAACTGAGTAGTAACAGTCGTCTGTAGTCTCTCTAACTGAGTAGTAACAGTCGTCTGTAGTCTCTCTAACTGAGTAGTAACAGTTGACAGTAGTCTCTCAAACTGAGTAGTAACAGTCGCCTGTAGTCTCTCAAACTCGAGTAGTAACAGTCGACTGTAGTCTCTCTAACTGAGTAGTAACAGTCGACTGTAGTCTCTCAAACTGAGTAGTAACAGTCGCCTGTAGTCTCTCTAACTGAGTAGTAACAGTCGCCTGTAGTCTCTCTAACTGAGTAGTAACAGTCGCCTGTAGTCTCTCTAACTGAGTAGTAACAGTCGCCTGTAGTCTCTCTAACTGTAACAGTCGCCTGTAGTCTCTCTAACTGAGTAGTAACAGTCGCTGTAGTCTCTCTAACTGAGTAGTAACAGTCGTCTGTAGTCTCTCTAACTGAGTAGTAACAGTCGTCTGTAGTCTCTCTAACTGAGTAGTAACAGTCGCCTGTAGTCTCTCAAACTGAGTAGTAACAGTCGCCTGTAGTCTCTCTAACTGAGTAGTAACAGTCGTCTGTAGTCTCTCTAACTGAGTAGTAACAGTCGCCTGTAGTCTCTCTAACTGAGTAGTAACAGTCGCCTGTAGTCTCTCTAACTGAGTAGTAACAGTCGTCTGTAGTCTCTCTAACTGAGTAGTAACAGTCGCCTGTAGTCTCTCTAACTGAGTAGTAACAGTCGCCTGTAGTCTCTCTAACTGAGTAGTAACAGTCGCCTGTAGTCTCTCTAACTGAGTAGTAACAGTCGTCTGTAGTCTCTCAAACTGAGTAGTAACAGTCGTCCTGTAGTCTCTCTAACTGAGTAGTAACAGTCGTCTGTAGTCTCTCTAACTGAGTAGTAACAGTCGTCCTGTAGTCTCTCTAACTGAGTAGTAACAGTCGCCTGTAGTCTCTCTAACTGAGTAGTAACAGTCGCCTGTAGTCTCTCTAACTGAGTAGTAACAGTCGCCTGTAGTCTCTCTAACTGAGTAGTAACAGTCGCCTGTAGTCTCTCTAACTGAGTAGTAACAGTCGCCTGTAGTCTCTCTAACTGAGTAGTAACAGTCGTCTGTAGTCTCTCTAACTGAGTAGTAACAGTCGTCTGTAGTCTCTCTAACTGAGTAGTAACAGTCGTCTGTAGTCTCTCTAACTGAGTAGTAACAGTCGCCTGTAGTCTCTCTAACTGAGTAGTAACAGTCGCCTGTAGTCTCTCTAACTGAGTAGTAACAGTCGCCTGTAGTCTCTCTAACTGAGTAGTAACAGTCGTCTGTAGTCTCTCTAACTGAGTAGTAACAGTCGTCTGTAGTCTCTCTAACTGAGTAGTAACAGTCGCCTGTAGTCTCTCTAACTGAGTAGTAACAGTCGCCTGTAGTCTCTCTAACTGAGTAGTAACAGTCGCCTGTAGTCTCTCTAACTGAGTAGTAACAGTCGCCTGTAGTCTCTCTAACTGAGTAGTAACAGTCGCCTGTAGTCTCTCTAACTGAGTAGTAACAGTCGCCTGTAGTCTCTCTAACTGAGTAGTAACAGTCGCCTGTAGTCTCTCTAACTGAGTAGTAACAGTCGCCTGTAGTCTCTCTAACTGAGTAGTAACAGTCGCCTGTAGTCTCTCTAACTGAGTAGTAACAGTCGACTGTAGCCTAAAATAAACAATCTGTGTTCAGACTGACTAGATGCAATAAGACACAAGGTACAGGGAGACAGTCTGATTATGGACATTTTCAGTCGTTTGAATGTAGAAATGAAAGCCTCAGCATTCTCTAGAGCATGTCTCTATCTCCGCAGGGACTACAAAACAGTCTGACTGCGTTGAGATATTCTTACCTCTCTTACCTTGACAACACACACACACACACACATACGCACACAGACACACACACACACACACACACACAGACACACACACACCTCTGTTTTGTCTTCCACTCCTCAATGCTTTGAGGATATATACATATATCTGTTATACTGATTATTAGTATATATATTTATATATCTGTTATACTGATTATTAGTATATATATATATATCTGTTATACTGATTATTAGTGTTTATATATGTTTATTATACTGATTATTAGTATATATATATATATATATATATATATATATATATATCTGTTATACTGATTATTAGTATATATATATATCTGTTATACTGATTATTAGTATATATACATATCTGTTATACTGATTATTAGTATATATATATATCTGTTATACTGATTATTAGTATATATACATATCTGTTATACTGATTATTAGTATATATATATATATATGTTATACTGATTATTAGTATATATCTGTTATACTGATTATTAGTATATATCTGTTATACTGATTATTAGTGTTTATATATGTTTGTTATACTGATTATTAGTATATATATATATATATATATATATATATCTGTTATACTGATTATTAGTATATATCTGTTATACTGATTATTAGTATATATCTGTTATACTGATTATTAGTATGTATCTGTTATACTGATTATTAGTATATATATATATATATATATATATATATATATATATATATGTTATACTGATTATTAGTATATATCTGTTATACTGATTATTAGTATATATCTGTTATACTGATTATTAGTGTTTATATATGTTTGTTATACTGATTATTAGTATATATATATATATATATATATATATATATATATATATATCTGTTATACTGATTATTAGTATATATATATATATATATATATATATATATATATATCTGTTATACTGATTATTAGTATATATCTGTTATACTGATTATTAGTATATATCTGTTATACTGATTATTAGTATGTATATGTTATACTGATTATTAGTATATATCTGTTATACTGATTATTAGTATATATCTGTTATACTGATTATTAGTGTTTATATATGTTTGTTATACTGATTATTAGTATATATATATATATATATATATCTGTTATACTGATTATTAGTATATATATATATATATATATATATATATATATATATATCTGTTATACTGATTATTAGTATATATATATATATATATATATATAATATATCTGTTATACTGATTATTAGTATATATCTGTTATACTGATTATTAGTATATATCTGTTATACTGATTATTAGTATATATCTGTTATACTGATTATTAGTGTTTATATATGTTTGTTATACTGATTATTAGTATATATATATATATATCTGTTATACTGATTATTAGTATATATCTGTTATACTGATTATTAGTATATATATATATATATATATATATATATATATATATATCTGTTATACTGATTATTAGTATATATCTGTTATACTGATTATTAGTATATATCTGTTATACTGATTATTAGTGTTTATATATGTTTGTTATACTGATTATTAGTATATATATATATATATCTGTTATACTGATTATTAGTATATATCTGTTATACTGATTATTAGTATATATCTGTTATACTGATTATTAGTATATATCTGTTATACTGATTATTAGTATATATCTGTTATACTGATTATTAGTATATATCTGTTATACTGATTATTAGTATATATCTGTTATACTGATTATTAGTATATATCTGTTATACTGATTATTAGTATATATATATGTTATACTGATTATTAGTATATATCTGTTATACTGATTATTAGTATATATATATGTTATACTGATTATTAGTATATATCTGTTTCTGTTTATTTATTATACTGATCATAATCATAGCAGCATCTCACAGAAGAAGAGAAAAGTATTCATACTCAAACCCCTTCTGCTGTTAAACTACTTGTTCCTGTCATTTTACAGACTTTGACAGTTGTTCTGGTTCGTGCTATTTACATAAAGAACAAGTCTTATTTGTTGTTATTTAATCTGGTATATGGTAATTTCTGGGATGTTTGGGTTGGAAAGCAGCTTTTTCCTCAGATAGGGGGCTATACTGTACCCTCCTCCTCATCACTCCTTCCTCTCCTGTCATCCTCTTACCAGGAAGCATGGCAGAGGCTCTGAGACCACCTGAATACTACTCACCCTGACCCTGGATCCAACTCTTCTTCTCTCTGTTTCTAACCATCTCTCTTGTTGTTGTCCGGAGCCTTCTAGCTGTCTGTTTCTCATTCCCTTTTCTATTCTTCTATGGAGAACGTCTCTGTTGTGGTGGTAGTTAGCAGCTTCCTGTGACGTTCAACCAGATGCCTTCGTGACACCAAGCCTGCTCTTTGTGTCCGAGCAGGAGACAAGAAGAGGAGGACGCTGCTGCTTTGTGAAGGAATCAAATGTTTGTCTCTGTGTGCTCCTCCCTCCCACTCACATGTCAAGCATTTCTAGCACTAGCAGGGACACAGCAACTTCAGCATAGCCAGCTACAGGACTTAGAATGTAGAACTCTCACTCCTTCTATTAAAGAACAGGCCTTAGAAAGGTCACACCTTCTAATACAGAACAGGCCGTAGAACATAGAACTCTCACTCCTTCTAATAAAGAACAGGCTTTATAACATAGAACTCTCACTCCTTCTAATAAAGAACAGGCCATAGAACATAGAACTCTCACTCCTTCTAATACAGAACAGGCATTAGAACATAGAACTCTCACTCCTTCTAATAAAGAACAGGCTTTATAACTTAGAACTCTCACTCCTTCTAATAAAGAACAGGCTTTATAACTTAGAACTCTCACTCCTTCTAATAAAGAACAGGCTTTATAACTTAGAACTCTCACTCCTTCTAATAAAGAACAGGCTTTATAACTTAGAACTCTCACTCCTTCTAATAAAGAACAGGCCATAGAACATAGAACTCTCACTCCTTCTAATACAGAACAGGCATTAGAACATAGAACTCTCACTCCTTCTAATAAAGAACAGGCTTTATAACATAGAACTCTCACTCCTTCTAATAAAGAACAGGCCATAGAACATAGAACTCTCACTCCTTCTAATACAGAACAGGCATTAGAACATAGAACTCTCACTCCTTCTAATAAAGAACAGGCCTTAGAACATAGAACTCCCACTCCTTCTAATAAAGAACAGGCATTAGAACATAGAACTCTCACTCCTTCTAATAAAGAACAGGCCATAGAACATAGAACTCTCACTCCTTCTAATACAGAACAGGCATTAGAACATAGAACTCTCACTCCTTCTAATAAAGAACAGGCCTTAGAACATAGAACTCTCACTCCTTCTAATAAAGAACAGGCCTTAGAGCAGTAAACGGTACAATAGTATGAGAATTCAGACGGCTTGATAGACACCCTCCCATCTGCCTCCCTCGCATTGCATTATGGGTAGCTGCGAAAAGCCCTACCTAGCAGCGGAGGAGTCGTGGCAGAGTTTTTAATTAGTCAGAGAAAACTCTTCTCTATGCCTCCAGCCTAACTGTGGTGATTAAAGGAATCGGCATACAATGGGGTCTGATTTGCCTGGTCTGGAGGGTCATGTAGGGTCTGAGGAGGTCGCGACCCAAATGACGCACTGTTCCTTACATAAAATACAATGGGGTCTGATTTGCCTGGTCTGGAGGGTCTGGAGGGTCTAAGGAGGTCGCGACCCAAATGACACACTGTTCCTTACATAAAATACAATGATATTTGTCACATGCGTCGTAAAACAACAGCTGCAGACTAACAGTGAAATTGTTCCTTACAGGTCTTTTAACCAGCAAAGCAGAGTTAAAGATAAAGATAGAAAATATCAAAATAAAAATATAAATAGTGACAGGAGGAATACTAGCCTTTAGCTCAGTGCGGATGTTGCCTGTAATCCATGGCTTCTGGTTAGGATATGTACGTACGGTCACTGTGGGGACGACGTCGTCGGTGCACTTATTAATGAAGCCGGTGACTGACGTGGATAAACTCCTCAATGTTATCGAATGAATCCCCGGAACATATTCCAATCTGTCCTAGCGAAACAGTCCTGTTTTCGCTTGCAAGCAGGAAGCAGGAGGATAGAGTTATGGTCTGATTTGCCAAAGGGAGAGCGATGGAGGGCTTTGTCCGCATTTCTGTGTGTGGGACTAAAGATGATCTAGAGTTTTGTTTCCCTCTAGTTGCACAGGTGACATGCTGGTATAAAAACGGATTTCAGTTTCCCTGCATTAAAATCACTGGCCAAGAAAAAGGCTGCCTCCTGAATGTGCATTTTCTTGTTTACTTATTGGCCCTGTTCAGCTCTTTGAGTGCCGGTCTTAGTGCCAAGCATCGATTTGTGGCAGTAAATAGACAGCTATGAAAAATACTATCTTGGTAAATAGTGTGGGTTTACAGTTTATCATGAGGTATACTAACTCAGGCCGGCAGAAACTTCAGACTTCCTTCACAACATTAGAGATGAGCACAAAGCTACTGGTTCACAAAGACACGCCCCCTCCTTCCCTTCGTCTTAGCAGAGTCTGTCTTCCGGGGCTGTGGTCAAAAGTAGTGCACTATATAGGGATTAAAGGTGTCATTTGGGACGCCCGTTGTCTCAGGGACACTGTGGAGGTAGAGGAAGGTAGGGAGACAATAGGAGATGTATTGTCCAGGGAGAGTTACCGTGGAATCTACTTCTTGTCTCAGGGACACTGTGGAGGTAGAGGAAGGTAGGGAGACAATATGAGATGTATTGTCCAGGGAGAGTTTCCGTGGAATCTACTTCCTGTCTCAGGGACACTGTGGAGGTAGAGGAAGGTGGGGAGACAATAGGAGATTTATTGTCCAGGGAGAGTTACCGTAGAATCTACTTCCTGCCACTATTCTCTAGTCATGTGTAGTGGTCTTTACTGGCTGCTGCCTGCCTGTCTGCACACACACACACACACACACACACACACACACACACACACACACACACACAACGCATGCACGAACACACACACCCTCTGTCCCTCCCCGGATCACTAACTCATCAGTATGCCAGTCACAGAGCCAGGCCTGTAGGCCCGTGTCAGACCAGGGACTGGAGTTGTGCCCATTTGCCCAGACGCCTCACTGCCTCCCAGGCTGCTCACCTACTCCAAGCCCAGGCTGTGTCTCAGAGTGCAGGCCCTGAGGCTCATCTTTAATGGGACGTTACACTCTGGGAAGCAGGCCTCTCTCAGGCTGCCAGAGGACACAATATTATAATGAGTTATTATTAAAGGGGCAGTGCGTTCTCATTTTGTTCTTGATATTTCCACACTATGAGGATGAAATAACCCTGAAGGGTAAGTGGGGAAGGTTCTAGAGAGAGTCTAGAGGATCCTATCCACCAATCAGGGCTGTGTATGTAAATATATTACAATGTGTATCAACGTGCCCACATGATCAGACTGAGCAGTTCAATAGCAAAAGGCGGCAGAGGGAAATAAACGCTTAAAAAATATATTTGTTATTTATTTTCATGAAACAAACACAGTAATGTATTAGACATACAGTGATGATTTAAAAAAATACTGCATGGGGGCTTTAATGAGCTGGAGAGCTTCGGTTTCCCATTTACTGCCCTTCTAAAAATCATCTAAACAACCAAAACATTTCATTTACAGAAAACGAAATGTTTACATCTGAAAGACATCATCTAAAGTTAGACACAACAAAATAGTAAAACCTCCCGCAGAACATCACTAACAATCTGTCCTCGTTAACAGTCTGGCATCACTAACAGTCTGGCATCACTAACAATGTCCTCGTTAACGGTCTGTCATCACTAACAGTCTGGCATCACTAACAATCTGTCATCGCTAACAATCTGTCATCACTAACAATCTGTCATCACTAACAATCTGTCATCACTAACAATCTGTCCTCGTTAACAGTCTGTCATCACTAACAGTCTGGCATCACTAACAATCTGTCCTCGTTAACGGTCTGTCATCACTAACAGTCTGGCATCACTAACAATCTGTCCTCGCTAACAATCTGTCATCACTAACAGTCTGGCATCACTAACAATCTGTCCTCGTTAACGGTCTGTCATCACTAACAGTCTGGCATCACTAACAATCTGTCCTCGCTAACAATCTGTCATCACTAACAGTCTGGCATCACTAACAATCTGTCATCACTAACAATCTGTCCTCGTTAACAGTCTGTCATCACTAACAGTCTGGCATCACTAACAATCTGTCCTCGTTAACGGTCTGTCATCACTAACAGTCTGGGATCACTAACAATCTGTCCTCGCTAACAATCTGTCATCACTAACAATCTGTCATCACTAACAATCTGTCATCACTAACAATCTGTCCTCGCTAACAATCTGGCATTGCTAACAATCTGTCATCGCTAACAATGTGTCCTCGCTAACAATCTGTCATCACTAACAATCTGTCATCGCTAACAATCTGTCATCGCTAACAATCTGTCATCACTAACAATCTGTCATCACTAACAATCTGTCCT
>NC_092179.1:35559889-35574889 GCF_045791955.1 Oncorhynchus clarkii lewisi | reverse complement strand
ATAATTAAAAAGATAAACAACACCATTTCTACATGTTTTAATAGTTGATATAATAATTGAATACAATAATACAATGGGTTCTGTCAACTAAATCATTGATAATAGTAATAATAATCAATAATGGCATCATGGGGCGGCAGGGTAGCCTAGTGGTTAGAGCATTGGACTAGTAACCAGCAGGTAGCCTAGTGGTTAGAGCATTGGACTAGTAACCAGCAGGGTAGCCTAGTGGTTAGAGCGTTGGACTAGTAACCAGCAGGTAGCCTAGTGGTTAGAGCATTGGACTAGTAACCAGCAGGTAGCCTAGTGGTTAGAGCGTTGGAGGCAGGTAGCCTAGTGGTTAGAGCGTTGGACTAGTAACCAGCAGGTAGCCTAGTGGTTAGAGCATTGGACTAGTAACCAGCAGGTAGCCTAGTGGTTAGAGTGTTGGACTAGTAACCAGCAGGTAACCTAGTGGTTAGAGCGTTGGACTAGTAACCAGCAGGTAGCCTAGTGGTTAGAGCATTGGACTAGTAACCAGCAGGTAACCTAGTGGTTAGAGCGTTGGACTAGTAACCAGCAGGTAGCCTAGTGGTTAGAGCATTGGACTAGTAACCAGCAGGTAGCCTAGTGGTTAGAGCGTTGGACTAGTAACCGGAAGGTTACAAGTTCAAACCCCCGAGCTGACAAGGTACAAATCTGTCGTTCTGCCCCTGAACCAGCAGTTACCCCACTGTTCCTAGGCCGTCATGGAAAATAAGAATTTGTTCTTAACTGAATTGCCTTGTAAAATAAATGCTAACTAGTACCCTAATTTATGGAAAGACCCATACAGTACGTCCTATAGGGCGGCGCACGATTGGCCCAGCGTCGTCCGGGTTTGGCCGGGGTAGATCCGTCATTGTAAATAAGAATTTGTTCTTAACTGACTTGCCTAGTTAAATAAAGGTTAGTTAAATAAAAACACAATACATAATAATATTTTTGTTGTTGTTTTTTGAATTAAATGTTAACTAGTACCCTAGGTTATAGAAAGACCCTACATTGCTCTGTCTAATCCCTCCCACTCTGTCACGTCGTGTGGAGAGAGGCATCGACTTCGGCAGATAAACGTTAACTAGTACCCTAGTTTATAGAAAGACCCATATGCATTGCTCTGTCTAATCGCTCCCACTCTGTCATGTCGTGTGGAGAGAGGCATCGACTTCGGCAGATAAACGTTAACTAGTACCCTAGTTTATAGAAAGACCCATATGCATTGCTCTGTCTAATCGCTCCCACTCTGTCACGTCGTGTGGAGAGAGGCATCGACTTCGGCAGCTAAACGTTAACTAGTACCCTAGCCCATATACATTACTCTGTCTAATCCCTCCCACTCTGTCACGTCGTGTGGAGAGAGGCATCGACTTCGGCAGATAAACGTTAACTAGTACCCTAGTTTATAGAAAGACCCATATGCATTGCTCTGTCTAATCCCTCCCACTCTGTCACGTCGTGTGGAGAGAGGCATCGACTTTGACAGATAAACGTTAACTAGTACCCTAGTTTATAGAAAGACCCATATGCATTGCTCTGTCTAATCCCTCCCACTCCGTCATCAGATTTCCAGAGATCCAGAAGGCAAAGAGCAGAATCCCTGGGATTTATCCCCCTGTTCAGCTAACGTTGTGGACGGGTCTCCAACAGCTCAACGGTCTCTACACGTGTCCCCAACATCCCAGACAAGGGAAATGGACTGAATGTGCTTTGCAGAGGGGAAAGCGTGTTCACGTATACATTTTTGTCTTCTCTTTGCTGTGGATGTTATTAAACGTCCTGCGAGGCCGTGGACAGTTATTGTTACGCGGGGTGTTCTCTTGGTGTTCTGACTCAATACTGACTCAACTAAAACAATAGACTGTTTTCCAACACGTTTCCGCTGGCTTCCAGAAGGCTCGTTTAGGGGTCAGTAATAATGTTTCCCTAAATATAGCAGCTGTAAAGGTCACTGTAGACCGAGACAACGGCCGCTTTATTTACCAAGTAGGCCAATTAGGAGTTATTGTGAACGGCATCAGTCAGCATCAGCAGCCAGGACAACATGTGGTCTCGGTTTGATGATGTCACACACCTGAGGAGGAAACGGGGCTGCTTTCTAGAGACGTGGTTGTTTCATTCATTAGTGTAGTTGTTGCATAATGACTAACAGACGGACTGCTTTGTTCAGGGCTGCGTTCCAAATGGCACCGTGTTCTTTCATTTCCCCCATTAAGGACTCTGCTCTAGAAGTAGTGCACTATGTGGGGGGGGAATAGTGCTCCATTCAGGACGTAGGCATGTTCACTCCGGGGACGGAGTAAAGAGGAGGAAGATTACCCCCCAGAGAATATTCTACAGTTGTTCTCCCGACAGGCAGCATATTAGTCAAGCCCCCCCCCCCCCCAGTTTATAGGCTGCTGCTCTGTTTACAATTGTTTCAACCTGCACAGTCCATAACTGTTTCTGAATCTCCCTCTAACTATGTCTCTAACTCTACCTCTAACTCTGTCTCTAACTCTGCCTCTAACTCTGTCTCTAACTCTGCACAGTCCAGAACTGTTTCTGACTCTGCCTCTAACTCTGCCTCTAAATCTGCCTCTAACTCTGCACAGTCCAGAACTGTTTCTGACTCTGCCTCTAACTCTGCACAGTACTACAGCCCTATAATATCCCCTGGTCTGATTGGTTGTCCATAGTCCTGCCTCTAACTCTGCACAGTACTACAGCCCTACAAAATCCCCTGGTCTGATTGGTTGTCCAGAGTCCTGCCTCTAACTCTGCACAGTACTACAGCCCTACAAAATCCCCTGGTCTGATTGGTTGTCCAGAGTCCTGCCTCTAACTCTGCACAGTACCACAGCCCTACAAAATCCCCTGTTCTGATTGGTTGTCCAGAGTCCTGCCACTTAACTCTGCACAGTACCACAGCCCTATAAAATCCGCTGTTCTGATTGGTTGTCCAGAGTCTACCTGTCTCTGTTGCAGACCACCTTCACACTATAGCCGATAACGTAATACCTTCATGACCGTAATACCTTCATGACATTCTGTAGGGGAAAAAAGACCTAATGTACTTCCACTCTGCAGACTCTTACTCTCAATCTCCGTCCTCTATTCTCTCCTCTACCTGCTTATAAACAGACTCTTACTCTCAATCTCCGTCCTCTATTCTCTCCTCTACCTGCTTATAAACAGACTCTTACTCTCAATCTCCGTCCTCTATTCTCTCCTCTACCTGCTTATAAACAGACTCTTACTCTCAATCTCCTTCCTCTATTCTCTCCTCTACCTGCTTATAAACAGACTCTTACTCTCAATCTCCGTCCTCTATTCTCTCCTCTACCTGCTTATAAACAGACTCTTACTCTCAATCTCCGTCCTCTATTCTCTCCTCTACCTGCTTATAAACAGACTCTTACTCTCAATCTCCGTCCTCTATTCTCTCCTCTACCTGCTTATAAACAGACTCTTACTCTCAATCTCCGTCCTCTATTCTCTCCTCTACCTGCTTATAAACAGACTCTTACTCTCAATCTCCTTCCTCTATTCTCTCCTCTACCTGCTTATAAACAGACTCTTACTCTCAATCTCCGTCCTCTATTCTCTCCTCTACCTGCTTATAAACAGACTCTTACTCTCAATCTCCGTCCTCTATTCTCTCCTCTACCGGCTTATAAACAGACTCTTACTCTCAATCTCCGTCCTCTATTCTCTCCTCTACCTGCTTATAAACAGACTCTTACTCTCAATCTCCGTCCTCTATTCTCTCCTCTACCTGCTTATAAACAGGTGATGAAATCAATCTCCGTCCTCTATTCTCTCCTCTACCTGCTTATAAACAGACTCTTACTCTCAATCTCCGTCCTCTATTCTCTCCTCTACCTGCTTATAAACAGGTGATGAAATCAATCTCCGTCCTCTATTCTCTCCTCTACCTGCTTATAAACAGACTCTTACTCTCAATCTCCGTCCTCTATTCTCTCCTCTACCTGCTTATAAACAGACTCTTACTCTCAATCTCCGTCCTCTATTCTCTCCTCTACCTGCTTATAAACAGACTCTTACTCTCAATCTCCGTCCTCTATTCTCTCCTCTACCTGCTTATAAACAGGTGATGAAATCAATCTCCGTCCTCTATTCTCTCCTCTACCTGCTTATAAACAGACTCTTACTCTCAATCTCCGTCCTCTATTCTCTCCTCTACCTGCTTATAAACAGACTCTTACTCTCAATCTCCGTCCTCTATTCTCTCCTCTACCTGCTTATAAACAGACTCTTACTCTCAATCTCCGTCCTCTATTCTCTCCTCTACCTGCTTATAAACAGGTGATGAAATCAATCTCCGTCCTCTATTCTCTCCTCTACCTGCTTATAAACAGGTGATGAAATCAATCTCCGTCCTCTATTCTCTCCTCTACCTGCTTATAAACAGGTGATGAAATCAATCTCCGTCCTCTATTCTCTCCTCTACCTGCTTATAAACAGACTCTTACTCTCAATCTCCGTCCTCTATTCTCTCCTCTACCTGCTTATAAACAGGTGATGAAATCAATCTCCGTCCTCTATTCTCTCCTCTACCTGCTTATAAACAGGTGATGAAATCAATCTCCGTCCTCTATTCTCTCCTCTACCTGCTTATAAACAGGTGATGAAATCAATCTCCGTCCTCTATTCTCTCCTCTACCTGCTTATAAACAGACTCTTACTCTCAATCTCCATCCTCTATTCTCTCCTCTACCTGCTTATAAACAGGTGATGAAATCAATCTCCGTCCTCTATTCTCTCCTCTACCTGCTTATAAACAGGTGATGAAATCAATCTCCGTCCTCTATTCTCTCCTCTACCTGCTTATAAACAGGTGGTGAAATCAATCTCCGTCCTCTATTCTCTCCTCTACCTGCTTATAAACAGGTGATGAAATCAATCGCCGTCCTCTATTCTCTCCTCTACCTGCTTATAAACAGGTGATGAAATCAATCTCCGTCCTCTATTCTCTCCTCTACCTGCTTATAAACAGGTGGTGAAATCAATCTCCATCCTCTATTCTCTCCTCTACCTGCTTATAAACAGGTGGTAAAATCAATCTCCGTCCTCTATTCTCTCCTCTACCTGCTTATAAACAGGTGATGAAATCAATCTCCGTCCTCTATTCTCTCCTCTACCTGCTTATAAACAGGTGATGAAATCAATCTCCGTCCTCTATTCTCTCCTCTACCTGCTTATAAACAGACTCTTACTCTCAATCTCCGTCCTCTATTCTCTCCTCTACCTGCTTATAAACAGACTCTTACTCTCAATCTCCGTCCTCTATTCTCTCCTCTACCTGCTTATAAACAGACTCTTACTCTCAATCTCCGTCCTCTATTCTCTCCTCTACCTGCTTATAAACAGACTCTTACTCTCAATCTCCTTCCTCTATTCTCTCCTCTACCTGCTTATAAACAGACTCTTACTCTCAATCTCCGTCCTCTATTCTCTCCTCTACCTGCTTATAAACAGACTCTTACTCTCAATCTCCGTCCTCTATTCTCTCCTCTACCGGTTTATAAACAGACTCTTACTCTCAATCTCCGTCCTCTATTCTCTCCTCTACCTGCTTATAAACAGACTCTTACTCTCAATCTCCGTCCTCTATTCTCTCCTCTACCTGCTTATAAACAGGTGATGAAATCAATCTCCGTCCTCTATTCTCTCCTCTACCTGCTTATAAACAGACTCTTACTCTCAATCTCCGTCCTCTATTCTCTCCTCTACCTGCTTATAAACAGGTGATGAAATCAATCTCCGTCCTCTATTCTCTCCTCTACCTGCTTATAAACAGACTCTTACTCTCAATCTCCGTCCTCTATTCTCTCCTCTACCTGCTTATAAACAGACTCTTACTCTCAATCTCCGTCCTCTATTCTCTCCTCTACCTGCTTATAAACAGACTCTTACTCTCAATCTCCGTCCTCTATTCTCTCCTCTACCTGCTTATAAACAGGTGATGAAATCAATCTCCGTCCTCTATTCTCTCCTCTACCTGCTTATAAACAGGTGATGAAATCAATCTCCGTCCTCTATTCTCTCCTCTACCTGCTTATAAACAGGTGATGAAATCAATCTCCGTCCTCTATTCTCTCCTCTACCTGCTTATAAACAGGTGGTGAAATCAATCTCCATCCTCTATTCTCTCCTCTACCTGCTTATAAACAGGTGGTAAAATCAATCTCCGTCCTCTATTCTCTCCTCTACCTGCTTATAAACAAGTGATCAAATCAATCTCCGTCCTCTATTCTCTCCTCTACCTGCTTATAAACAGGTGATGAAATCAATCTCCGTCCTCTATTCTCTCCTCTACCTGCTTATAAACAGACTCTTACTCTCAATCTCCGTCCTCTATTCTCTCCTCTACCTGCTTATAAACAGACTCTTACTCTTATTCTCCGTCCTCTATTCTCTCCTCTACCTGCTTATAAACAGACTCTTACTCTCAATCTCCGTCCTCTATTCTCTCCTCTACCTGCTTATAAACAGGTGATGAAAGGCTTTTCCTGCAGCGGTGGTGGGCAGTGGACATCGTTTTGGCAGAGGGCAACATACACAATGTCCGCTTTTTATTGGACAACTTCCTCTCCCTCTCCTCTCTTCTCTGCTGCCTCTCTCTTTGAAAACGATCCTCCTCACTAAAACACGTTCTGGTATTCCTCCTCTCTTCTCTGCTGCCTCTATCTTTGAAAACGATCCTCCTCACTAAAACACGTTCTGTTATTCCTCCTCTCTTCTCTGCTGCCTCTCTCTTTGAAAACGATCCTCCTCACTAAAACACGTTCTGGTATTCCTCCTCTCTTCTCTGCTGCCTCTATCTTTGAAAACGATCCTCCTCACTAAAACACGTTCTGTTATTCCTCCTCTCTTCTCTGCTGCCTCTCTCTTTGAAAACGATCCTCCTCACTAAAACACGTTCTGTTATTCCTCCTCTCTTCTCTGCTGCCTCTCTCTTTGAAAACGATCCTCCTCACTAAAACACGTTCTGTTATTCCTCCTCTCTTCTCTGCTGCCTCTCTCTTTGAAAACGATCCTCCTCACTAAAACACGTTCTGTTATTCCTCCTCTCTTCTCTGCTGCCTCTCTCTTTGAAAACGATCCTCCTCACTAAAACACGTTCTGTTATTCCTCCTCTCTTCTCTGCTGCCTCTCTCTTTGAAAACGATCCTCCTCACTAAAACACGTTCTGTTATTCCTCCTCTCTTCCTTCAGTCAGACCCATAATCTGACTGCCACCCCAATCCCTAGCCCTGTCCCCAGCCCTGTCCCCAGCCCTGTCCCCAGCCCTGTCCCCAGCTCCAGCCTTTTCCCAGCTCCAGCCCTGTCCCCAGCCCTGTCCCCAGCTCCAGTCCTGTACCCAGCCATGTCCCCAGCCCTGTCCCCAGCTCCAGTCCTGTACCCAGCCCTGTCCCCAGCTCCAGCCCTGTCCCCAGCCCTGTCCCCAGTCCTGTCCCCAGCCCCAGCCCTGTCCCTAGCCCCAGCCCTGTCCCCAGCCCTGTCCCCAGCCCCAGCCCTGTCCCCAGCCCTGTCCCCAGCCCTAACCCCAGCCCTAACCCAGCTATAACCCAAGCCCTGCCCTAACCCTAACCCAGCTATAACCCAAGCCCTGCCCTAACCCTAACCCCAACCCCAGTCCTAATCCAACCCCTGCCCTAACCCCTTCCCTAACCCAACCCCTGCCCTAACCCATCTCTAACCCAGCCCTAACCCCTGCCATGACCCCCTCACACAGTGTGCAGGGTCTTCTATACCCACAAGGCATACAGTCACATGGCTGAGATGGAACAGATTTACAGACCACAAGCAGTGGGACTCCTAATGTGTCACAGAGAGCTTGGAAGAAGGGAGGGGGTGGAGAAGAGTTTAGAAATGATGAAGAGGCAATGACAGGACTTGCCTCATACTCCTCTCTGGGGTGGCCTATCTCTCTCTCTCTCTCTCTCTCCTCTCTCTCTCTCTCTCCTCTCTCTCTCTCTCTCTCTGTCTCTCTGTCTCTCTCTCTCTCTCTGTCTCTCTCTCTCCTCTCTGCTCTCTCTCTCTCTCTCTCTCTCTCTCTCTCTCTCTCTCTCTCTCTCTCTCTCTCTCTCTCTCTCTCCACCCAGTCCCTTCCTTCACCTCTGGCCCCTCCCTCCATCCTGCCTTGGCAGAGGTATATTATATAGAGAAAGTAGGAAACAATGAAGAATGCATCATTCACCCTCCTCTATCTCTCTCTCTCTGTCTCTGTCTCTCTCTCTCTGTCTGTCTCTCTCTTTGTGTCTGAGCAGGTCTCCCTCTCTCTGTCTCTCTCTCTTTCTCTCTCTCTTTCTCTCCCTCTTTCTCTGTCTCTCTCAATTCAATTGAATTGAATTCAAGGGCTTTATTGGCATGGGAAACATTGTAAACATTGCCAAAGCAAGTTAAATAGATAATAAACAAAAGTGAAATAAACAATAAAAATGAAGAGTAAACATTACACTTCCAAAAGTTCCATTTGAAATGTCATATTATGTCTATATACAGTTTTGTAACGATGTGCAAATGAGAAAATAAATCAGCATAAATATGGGTTGTGTTTACAATGGTGTTTGTTCTTCACTGGTTGCACTTTTCTTGTGGCAACAGGTCACAAATCTTGCTGCTGTGATGGAACACTGTGGAATTTCACCCAGTAGATATAGGAGTTTATCAAAATTAGATTTGTTTTCGAATTCTTTGTGGATCTGTGTAACCTGAGGGAAATATGTGTCTCTAATATGGTCATATATTTGGCAGGAGGTTAGGAAGTGCAGCTCAGTTTCCACCTCATTTTGTGGGCAGTGTGCACATAGCCTGTCTTCTCTTGAGAGCCATGTCTGCCTACGGCGGCCTTTCTCAATAGCAAGGCTATGTTCACTGAGTCTGTACATAGTCAAAGTTTTCCTTAAGTTTGTGTCAGTCACAGTGGTCCGGTATTCTGCCACTGTGTCCTCTCTGTTTAGGTCCAAATAACATTCTAGTTTGCTCTGTTTTTTTGTTAATTCTTTCCAATGTGTCAAGTAATGATCTTTTTTTTTCTCATTGATTTGGTTGGGTCTAATTGTGCTGCTGTCCTGGGGCTCTGTGGGGTGTGTTTGTGTTTGTGAACAGAGCCCCAGGACCAGCTTGCTTAGGGGACTCTTCTCCAGGTTCATCTCTCTGTGGGGTGTGTTTGTGTTTGTGAACAGAGCCCCAGGACCAGCTTGCTTAGGGGACTCTTCTCCAGGTTCATCTCTCTGTAGGTGATGGAAGGTTTGGGAATCGCTTCCTTTTAGGAATTTCACAGCCCTTTTCTGGATTTTGATAATTAGTGGGTATCGGCCTAATTCTGCTCTGCAGGCATTGTTGGGTGTTTCACATTGTACATGGAGGATATTTTTGCAGAATTCTGCATGCAGATTCTCAATTTGGTGTTTGTCCCATTTTGTGAAGTCTTGGTTGGTGAGCGGACCCCAGACCTCACAACCATAAAGGGCAATGGGTTCTATGACTGATTCAAGTATTTAGCCAGATCCTAATTGGGATGTCAAATTTTATGTTCCTTTTGGCGGCATAGAAGGCCCTTCTTGCCTTGTATCTCAGCTCGTTCACAGCTTTGTTGAATTTACCTGTGGTGCTGATGTTTAGGCCGAGGTATGTATTGTTTTTTGTTGTTTGTGTACATGGATTTTATAATGTCGTATGTTATTCCTTCAACACCACTTTCCATCAGTTTGTACAGCAGACCCTCATTCCAAATTGTTTCAAAGGCTTTTTTGAAATCAACAAAGCATGAGAAGACTTTGCCTTCAGCCAGTCAGCCAGCCAGCCAGCCAGCCAGCCAGTCAGCCAGCCAGCCAGTCAGTCAGCCAGCCAGTCAGCCAGCCAGCCAGTCAGCCAGCCAGCCAGTCAGCCAGCCAGTCAGCCAGCTAGCGCTAGGCAACCACAAATAGTAATGCTTTGAGATGTAGAAGCCGCGATAGCATCTCAGAATAACTATAGTTCCTGATGCTACCTGGTCTGACCCCATCTCAGAATAACTATAGTTCCTGCTGCTACCTTGTCTGACCCCATCTCAGAATAACTATAGTTCCTGCTGGATGGGGCCACAGTGTCTCCTGACCCCTCCTGTCTCAACCTCCAGTATTTATGCTGCAGTAGTTTATGTGTCGGGGGGCTAGGGTCAGTTTGTTATATCTGGAGTACTTCTCCTGTCCTACCTGGTGTCCTGTGTGAATTTAAGTGTGCGTTCTCTAATTCTCTCCTTCTCTCTTTCTTTCTCTCTCTCGGAGGACCTGAGCCCTAGGACCATGCCTCAGGACTACCTGACATGATGACTCCTTGCTGTCCCCAGTCCACCTGACCGTGCTGCTGCTCCACTTTCAACTGTTCTGCCTTATTATTATTCGACCATGCTGGTCATTTATGAACATTTTAACATCTTGGCCATGTTCTGTTACAATCTCCACCCGGCACAGCCAGAAGAGGACTGGCCACCCCTCATAGCCTGGTTCCTCTCTAGGTTTCTTCCTAGGTTTTGGCCTTTCTAGGGAGTTTTTCCTAGCCACCGTGCTTCTACACCTGCATTGCTTGCTGTTTGGGGTTTTCGGCTGGGTTTCTGTACAGCACTTTGAGATATCAACTGATGTACGAAGGGCTATATAAATACATTTTATTTTTGATTTGCTGCTACCTGGTTTGACCTTCAACCTTTAACCCTTAGATCTCAGATCCCATAAAGACTGGTTGTGTGGCACCGTAGTCGCCTCAGTCTTTCAAATCAATTCCTCTGCTAAGAAAAGTCTGTGGCATTTGCCGTCGTCACCATATGGGTGTGGCTTTGTATTCTATCCAGGTGTGACTGGTGGATCCCCCAGTATGGAGTCCCTGGTTTCTATTAGAGCTCGTTGATCTGCCAGGGAACTGGACCCTGACTGGTGGATCCCCCAGTATGGAGTCCCTGGTTTCTATTAGAGCTCGTTGATCTGCCAGGGAACTGGACACTGACTGGTGGATCCCCCAGTATGGAGTCCCTGGTTTCTATTAGAGTTGATCTGCCAGGGAACTGGACCCTGACTGGTGGATCCCCCAGTATGGAGTCCCTGGTTTCTATTAGAGCTCGTTGATCTGCCAGGGAACTGGACCCTGACTGGTGGATCCCCCAGTATGGAGTCCCTGGTTTCTATTAGAGCTCGTTGATCTGCCAGGGAACTGGACCCTGACTGGTGGATCCCCCAGTATGGAGTCCCTGGTTTCTATTAGAGCTCGTTGATCTGCCAGGGAACTGGACCCTGACTGGTGGATCCCCCAGTATGGAGTCCCTGGTTTCTATTAGAGTTGATCTGCCAGGGAACTGGACCCTGACTGGTGGATCCCCCAGTATGGAGTCCCTGGTTTCTATTAGAGCTCGTTGATCTGCCAGGGAACTGGACCCTGACTGGTGGATCCCCCAGTATGGAGTCCCTGGTTTCTATTAGAGCTCGTTGATCTGCCAGGGAACTGGACCCTGACTGGTGGATCCCCCAGTATGGAGTCCCTGGTTTCTATTAGAGCTCGTTGATCTGCCAGGGAACTGGACCCTGACTGGTGGATCCCCCAGTATGGAGTCCCTGGTTTCTATTAGAGCTCGTTGATCTGCCAGGGAACTGGACCCTGACTGGTGGATCCCCCAGTATGGAGTCCCTGGTTTCTATTAGAGCTCGTTGATCTGCCAGGGAACTGGACCCTGACTGGTGGATCCCCCAGTATGGAGTCCCTGGTTTCTATTAGAGTTGATCTGCCAGGGAACTGGACCCTGACTGGTGGATCCCCCAGTATGGAGTCCCTGGTTTCTATTAGAGCTCGTTGATCTGCCAGGGAACTGGACCCTGACTGGTGGATCCCCCAGTATGGAGTCCCTGGTTTCTATTAGAGCTCGTTGATCTGCCAGGGAACTGGACCCTGACTGGTGGATCCCCCAGTATGGAGTCCCTGGTTTCTATTAGAGCTGATCTGCCAGGGAACTGGACCCTGACTGGTGGATCCCCCAGTATGGAGTCCCTGGTTTCTATTAGAGCTCGTTGATCTGCCAGGGAACTGGACCCTGACTGGTGGATCCCCCAGTATGGAGTCCCTGGTTTCTATTAGAGCTCGTTGATCTGCCAGGGAACTGGACCCTGACTGGTGGATCCCCCAGTATGGAGTCCCTGGTTTCTATTAGAGCTCGTTGATCTGCCAGGGAACTGGACCCTGACTGGTGGATCCCCCAGTATGGAGTCCCTGGCTTCTATTAGAGTTGATCTGCCAGGGAACTGGACCCTGACTGGTGGATCCCCCAGTATGGAGTCCCTGGTTTCTATTAGAGCTCGTTGATCTGCTGTTCTCAGGGGTTTTGCTGGATCAATTCTACACATTTTGCCATGAGGCAGAGATAAAAATGTTGCAGTTTTAAAGGTAATTTTCTGCATTTCTACACATTTTGCCATGAGGCAGAGATAAAAATGTTGCAGTTTTAAAGGTCATTTTCTGCTTTTCTACACATTTTGCCATGAGGCAGAGATAAAATGTTGCAGTTTTAAAGGTCATTTTCTGCATTTCTACACATTTTGCCATGAGGCAGAGATAAAATGTTGCAGTTTTAAAGGTAATTTTCTGCTTTTCTACACATTTTGCCATGAGGCAGAGATAAAAATGTTGCAGTTTTAAAGGTAATTTTCTGCATTTCTACACATTTTGCCATGAGGCAGAGATAAAATGTTGCAGTTTTAAAGGTCATTTTCTGCTTTTCTACACATTTTGCCATGAGGCAGAGATAAAAATGTTGCAGTTTTAAAGGTAATTTTCTGCATTTCTACACATTTTGCCATGAGGCAGAGATAAAATTTTGCAGTTTTAAAGGTAATTTCCTGAAATTCTACACATTTTGCCATGAGGCAGAGATAAAATGTTGCAGTTTTAAAGGTCATTTTCTGCATTTCTACACATTTTGCCATGAGGCAGAGATAAAATGTTGCAGTTTTAAAGGTAATTTCCTGAAATTCTACACATTTTGCCATGAGGCAGAGATAAAATGTTGCAGTTAAAAAGCACATTTCCTTGCCATGAGTGGGTGTGTGTGACTCAAACATTATAATTAAATAATTGAAGTTGAAACTGAAAACTTTTTTTACATCCCAAATTGTTCGACATGGCCGGCCCTAAAAAACATTAAGGCGGCCAGCCCAAGCACTTTAATATTCAGGAAAAACCCTGACTTGCTGTCGTCTGCCTGCCATACATTTATCATGTTGTATTGACTTTGATTACCCCAATATTTAATTTCTCACCATTTTCAGATAACGCAGTTCAAGTTAGTTATATTGGATATTGTGTCTTTATAAGTCAAATATCATTGAGCCCCAAGTCCGGTCTGTTCAATCATATTGTCCCCTTCCCTTTATGCTAATACCACGGCGTGATATCCTTTACCCAGGCGGTGGGACGCAGGAAGTCCCCTCTTTCTGTCTCCGGACTACATTTCAGATCTACCTGAAGTCTCCTGAATCGTTGGCTTACACCGCTTACCCACACACTCCTCACACACACACACACACACACACTCCTCACACACACACTCCTCACACACACCCCTCACACACACCCCTCACACACACCCCTCACACACACCCCTCACACACACAGAGACTATTCCTCGTCCAGACTAATGTCTACCCGCCAGCCGTGGGGTAGACTGGCATGTCTCAGCCATATTAGTGTTTATTGTGGGGTTTTTGCTGGCCAGGAAGAATCTCATAACAGCTTTTACATCTCCTCTCCACTTCCCCAGACACGGTGGGGCTCTAGTCCCATAACGCCCCAGACACGGTGGAGCTCTAGTCCCATAACGCCCTTCCCTCTCCACTTCCCCAGACACGGTGGGGCTCTAGTCCCATAACGCCCTTCCCTCTCCACTTCCCCAGACACGGTGGGGCTCTAGTCCCATAACGCCCTTCCCTCTCCACTTCCCCAGACACGGTGGGGCTCTAGTCCCATAACGTCCTTCCCTCTCCACTTCCCCAGACACGGTGGGGCTCTAGTCCCATAACGCCCCAGACACGGTGGAGCTCTAGTCCCATAACGCCCCAGACACGGTGGAGCTCTAGTCCCATAACGTCCTTCCCTCTCCACTTCCCCAGACACGGTGGGGCTCTAGTCCCATAACGCCCCAGACACGGTGGAGCTCTAGTCCCATAACGTCCTTCCCTCTCCACTTCCCCAGACACGGTGGGGCTCTAGTCCCATAACGCCCCAGACACGGTGGAGCTCTAGTCCCATAACGTCCTTCCCTCTCCACTTCCCCAGACACGGTGGGGCTCTAGTCCCATAACGTCCTTCCCTCTCCACTTCCCCAGACACGGTGGGGCTCTAGTCCCATAACGCCCCAGACACGGTGGAGCTCTAGTCCCATAACGTCCTTCCCTCTCCACTTCCCCAGACACGGTGGGGCTCTAGTCCCATAACGCCCCAGACACGGTGGAGCTCTAGTCCCATAACGTCCTTCCCTCTCCACTTCCCCAGACACGGTGGGGCTCTAGTCCCATAACGCCCCAGACACGGTGGAGCTCTAGTCCCATAACGTCCTTCCCTCTCCACTTCCCCAGACACGGTGGGGCTCTAGTCCCATAACGTCCTTCCCTCTCCACTTCCCCAGACACGGTGGGGCTCTAGTCCCATAACGCCCCAGACACGGTGGAGCTCTAGTCCCATAACGTCCTTCCCTCTCCACTTCCCCAGACACGGTGGGGCTCTAGTCCCATAACGCCCCAGACACGGTGGGGCTCTAGTCCCATAACGTCCTTCCCTCTCCACTCCCCCAGACACGGTGGGGCTCTAGTCCCATAACGTCCCAGACACGTTGGGGCTCTAGTCCCATAACGCCCTTCCCCCTCTCCACTTCCCCAGACACGGTGGGGCTCTAGTCCCATAACGTCCTTCCCTCTCCACTTCCCCAGACACGGTGGAGCTCTAGTCCCATAACGTCCT
>NC_092179.1:35544889-35554889 GCF_045791955.1 Oncorhynchus clarkii lewisi | reverse complement strand
TTCCGGATTGACTGACCTTCATGTCTTAAAGTAATGATGGACTGTCATTTCTCTTTGCTTATTTGAGCTTGTTCTTGCCATAATATGAAATTGGACTTTTACCAAATAGGGCTGGTTCAAATGCATTAAGAAGGAAAGAAATTCCACAAATGTACTTTTAACAAGGCACACCTGTTAATTGAAATGCATTCCAGGTGACTACTTCATGAAGCTGGTTGAGAGACTGTCAAGAGTGCGCAAAGCTGTCATCACGGCAAAGGGTGGCTACTTTGAAGAATCTCAGATATAAAATATTTTGATTTGATATTAAACACTTTTTTGGTTACTACATGATTCCATATGTGTTATTTCATAGTTTTGATGTCTTCACTATTATACTACAATGTAGAAAATAGTACAAATAAAGAAAACCCTTGAATGAGTAGGTGTGTCCACATTTTTGACTGGTACTCTGTATATATATTAAATAGTATATATTATTTTATAGCAGGACACTATTTCATTATTCCTCTGAAAAGTATGAATGAGGCGGTTTGAGAAGGTTTGAATCCTAAGCAACCTGTATACACATAGTTTGAAGTACAATACCAACATCACTACTGTAATAGGTCAAAGCTGTGTGCTGGGAAACCTTGGTTAGAGCATGGGTGGAGTAGGCATTGTGGTGCTGTAAAACCTTGGTAGAGCATGGGTGGAGTAGGCATTTATGGTGCTGTAAAACCTTGGTAGAGCATGGGTGGAGTAGGCATTGTGGTGCTGTAAAACCTTGGTAGAGCATGGGTGGAGTAGGCATTTATGGTGCTGTAAAACCTTGGTAGAGCATGGGTGGAGTAGGCATTGTGATGCTGTAAAACCTTGGTAGAGCATGGGTGGAGTAGGCATGGTGGTGCTGTAAAACCTTGGTAGAGCATGGGTGGAGTAGGCATTGTGGTGCTGTAAAACCTTGGTAGAGCATGGGTGGAGTAGGCATTGTGGTGCTGTAAAACCTTGGTAGAGCATGGGTGGAGTAGGCATTGTGGTGCTGTAAAACCTTGGTAGAGCATGGGTGGAGTAGGCATTGTGGTGCTGTAAAACCTTGGTAGAGCATGGGTGGAGTAGGCATTGTGGTGCTGTAAAACCTTGGTAGAGCATGGGTGGAGTAGGCATTTATGGTGCTGTAAAACCTTGGTAGAGCATGGGTGGAGTAGGCATTGTGGTGCTGTAAAACCTTGGTAGAGCATGGGTGGAGTAGGCATTGTGGTGCTGTAAAACCTTGGTAGAGCATGGGTGGAGTAGGCATTGTGGTGCTGTAAAACCTTGGTAGAGCATGGGTGGAGTAGGCATTGTGGTGCTGTAAAACCTTGGTAGAGCATGGGTGGAGTAGGCATTGTGGTGCTGTAAAACCTTGGTAGAGCATGGGTGGAGTAGGCATTGTGGTGCTGTAAAACCTTGGTAGAGCATGGGTGGAGTAGGCATTGTGGTGCTGTAAAACCTTGGTAGAGCATGGGTGGAGTAGGCATTGTGGTGCTGTAAAACCTTGGTAGAGCATGGGTGGAGTAGGCATTGTGGTGCTGTAAAACCTTGGTAGAGCACGGGTGGAGTAGGCATTGTGGTGCTGTAAAACCTTGGTAGAGCATGGGTGGAGTAGGCATTGTGGTGCTGTAAAACCTTGGTAGAGCACGGGTGGAGTAGGCATTGTGGTGCTGTAAAACCTTGGTAGAGCATGGGTGGAGTAGGCATTGTGGTGCTGTAAAACCTTGGTAGAGCATGGGTGGAGTAGGCATTGTGGTGCTGTAAAACCTTGGTAGAGCATGGGTGGAGTAGGCATTGTGGTGCTGTAAAACCTTGGTAGAGCATGGGTGGAGTAGGCATTGTGGTGCTGTAAAACCTTGGTAGAGCATGGGTGGAGTAGGCATTGTGGTGCTGTAAAACCTTGGTAGAGCATGGGTGGAGTAGGCATGGTGGTGCTGTAAAACCTTGGTAGAGCATGGGTGGAGTAGGCATTGTGGTGCTGTAAAACCTTGGTAGAGCATGGGTGGAGTAGGCATTGTGGTGCTGTAAAACCTTGGTAGAGCATGGGTGGAGTAGGCATTGTGGTGCTGTAAAACCTTGGTAGAGCATGGGTGGAGTAGGCATTGTGGTGCTGTAAAACCTTGGTAGAGCATGGGTGGAGTAGGCATTGTGGTGCTGTAAAACCTTGGTAGAGCATGGGTGGAGTAGGAATTGTGGTGCTGTAAAACCTTGGTAGAGCATGGGTGGAGTAGGCATTGTGGTGCTGTAAAACCTTGGTAGAGCATGGGTGGAGTAGGAATTGTGTTAACTAACCCTGACTTAGCGAATTAACACATTATTATGCCTGGTTCAGTTGTTAACTAACCCTGACTTAGCGAATTAACACATTATTATGCCTGGTTCAGTTGTTAACTAACCCTGACTTAGTGAATTAACACATTATTATGCCTGGTTCAGTTGTTAACTAACCCTGACTTAGCGAATTAACACATTATTATGCCTGGTTCAGTTGTTAACTAACCCTGGCTTAGCGGGTAGTTTAGTAGAATCAGAAGAAGCAGAACAGGGTTGTCACTGTTTTAACGTGGTGAAGTAAACCGGGTCAGGAGAGTGAAGTCTTCCCTGTCAGCCTGTCTCCCATCAGAACCCTGAATTACAGCTTCCCACGCAACAGCCATTTGAGCCTTATTTGCATATGTAAACCTGGCAGAGCTGTGTCCGCTGGCGAACTCCGCAGCACGAACTCCGGGGTCTGTTCTCCCCCTTTCGGTACCAACCCCTCCACGTCCTCTGTCTCTACCCACATGTTCAACAGATGCTTAGCTGTGGATTGTCAGGTAAGGTGGAACCACCCCTACAGCCCTAGTACACCCCTACTGAGCTGCAGGTTCAGCTGTGGGCTGCAGGTTCAGCTGTGGGCTGCAGGTTCAGCTGTGGGCTGCAGGTTCAGCTGTGGGCTGCAGGTTCAGCTGTGGGCTGCAGGTTCAGCTGTGAGCTGCAGGTTCAGCTGTGGGCTGCAGGTTCAGCTGTGGGCTGCAGGTTCAGCTGTGGGCTGCAGGTTCAGCTGTGAGCTGCAGGTTCAGCTGTGGGCTGCAGGTTTAGCTGTGGGCTGCAGGTTCAGCTGTGGGCTGCAGGTTCAGCTGTGGGCTGCAGGTTCAGCTGTGAGCTGCAGGTTCAGCTGTGGGCTGCAGGTTCAGCTGTGGGCTGCAGGTTCAGCTGTGGGCTGCAGGTTCAGCTGTGAGCTGCAGGTTCAGCTGTGGGCTGCAGGTTCAGCTGTGGGCTGCAGGTTCAGCTGTGAGCTGCAGGTTCAGCTGTGAGCTGCAGGTTTCAGTTGTGAGTTGCAGGTTTCAGTTGTGAGCTGCAGGTTCAGGACTCTCAGCTGAGGCATATGTGGTAGGGCCCATTGACTCCACGTTTGTGTCTGAGAAGCCATGTCCAAATCACCAGCTATAATGCTCTAGCAGAGCAACCATGGAGTTTCCATTCCGAATCATAGCTGTGATGTCATGTGTGTTGAGCCAATGTAAATAGTTCCGCGTGTCGGTGATGGTTTCCACCTCGCTGCCTCTCTGGCAGGTCCCTCTCAGGCTGAGGTGGAATTCATTTCACTGTTTTCCTCACCTGGTTACTGGAGTTACCTGTGATGGTGATGAACTGTGGAGGGGCTGAGGTCTCCATGAGCATCTGAAGGCTGTTGTGTTTTTGCCACAGCCTTCCACAGTCATACAGTCATTACTCAGCCTGGGCAGGACTGGATCAGGGACTCAGCGTGCAGAGAGGGAGCGGGCCGGGGCTGCCAGCCTGCCAGACCAGGTCAAAGCTGTGTGGTACACCATCAACACGAGCTCCGAGCTGATATAGACTACCCCAGCTCTGCTCTGCTGCCACCTCCGGCCCCTCTGTCCTGCTCTCACCCTCCTGCCCTGCTCTCACCCTCCTGCCCTGCTCTCACTCTCCAGCCCTGCTCTCACCCTCCAGCCCTGCTCTCACCCTCCAGCCCTGCTCTCACCCTCCTGCCCTGCTCTCACCCTCCTTCCCTGCTCTCACCCTCCTTCCCTGCTCTCACCCTCCTGCCCTGCTCTCGCCCTCCTGCCCTGCTCTCACCTACCGGCCCTCACACGTTCTGCCGAACACACAGCGTCCCTCACACATTCTGCTGAACACACAGCGTCCCTCACACATTCTGCTGAACACACAGCGTCCCTCACACATTCTGCTGAACACACAGCGTCCCTCATACGTTCTGCTGAACACACAGCGTCCCTCACACGTTCTGCTGAACACACAGCGTCCCTCACACGTTCTGCTGAACACACAGTGTCCCTCACACGTTCAGCTGAACACACAGCGTCCCTCACACGTTCTGCTGAACACACAGTGTCCCTCACACGTTCAGCTGAACACACAGTGTCCCTCACACGTTCAGCTGAACACATAGTGTCCCTCACACGTTCTGCTGAACACACAGTGTCCCTCACACGTTCTGCTGAACACAGTGTCCCTCACACTTTCTGCTGAACACACAGCGTCCCTCACACGTTCTGCTGAACACACAGTGTCCCTCACACGTTCAGCTGAACACACAGTGTCCCTCACACGTTCTGCTGAACACACAGTGTCCCTCACACGTTCTGCTGAACACACAGTGTCCCTCACACGTTCTGCTGAACACACAGTGTCCCTCACACGTTCCCCTGAACACACAGTGTTCCAAAACAGAACCCCGGCCATCCTTTACTGTGGTCATTCATGATGTTTATTCTGGGATGTAGGGAAGAGGGGATTGCATCATGTGACCTATACCTTGGACATCCTCCTGGCCACAATGCCACTAACATCTCAGACTCCTCCTCTGCTCTCCACTTCCTGTCTCCCTGGCTGCTGGCCGTCCCCTCTAACGTGGCACGTTATATTTTTGGACATATCTGACATGACACAAATGATAGTCCAAATTCTAAATCCACCTAGATTTCATTTAATCTCCCGAGGCATTAGTACGGTCTGATTTGTGAAGGTCAATTAAAGGTCACCCTCACAATAGAGGTTTCAAACCTCAAGGGTGTTTCCTGCTTAGATAAAGGTCAAATTAAAGGTCAGTGTTCACTGTGGACATTTCCTGGTCTCTCTTGGCCACTCAGTCAATCAGCGACATAATGGAGGTTCTTTCAACAACAGCCTATTGGTCTCTACTGGTCTCTACTCAGTCAATCAGCGACATGCTGGAGGTTCTTTCAACAACAGCCTATTGGTCTCTACTGGTCTCTACTCAGTCAATCAGCGACATGCTGGAGGTTCTTTCAACAACAGCCTACTGGTCTCTACTCGTCTCTACTGGTCTCTTCTCAGTCTCTACTGGTCTCTACTCAGTCTCTACCTAATCTCTACTAGTCTATACTCGACCTCTACTCGGTCTCTACTGGTTTATACTCAATCTACTCGGTCTCTACTAGTTTATATGTGTCTCTACTCGGTCTCTATTGGTCTATACTGGTCTCTACTGGTCTCTACTCAGTGTCTACCAGTCTCTATTGGTCTCTACTCGGTCTCTACTGGTCTATACTGGTCTCTACGTGGTATCTACTCAGTCTACTGGTCTATACTGGTCTCTACTTTGTCTCTACTCAGTCTCTACTGGTCTATACTGGGTTCTACTGGTCATACTGCACTCTACTCGGTCTCTACCTGGTCTCTACTCGGTCTCTACTTGGTCTCTACTCGGTCTCTACTGGTCTCTACTCAGTCTCTACTGGTCTCTACTTGGTCTCTACTGGTCATACTGCACTCTACTCGGTCTCTACCTTGTCTCTACCTGGTCTCTACACGGTCTCTACCTTGTCTCTACTGGTCTCTACTCGGTCTATACTTGTCTCTACTGGTCATACTGCACTCTACTCGGTCTCTACTGGTCTCTACTCGGTCTCTACCTTGTCTCTACTGGTCTCTACTCGGTCTCTACTTGGTCTCTCTGAGGGTCTGTCAGTAACAGCCTGTGTGGCCGGAGTTGTAGTTGCCGTCTACACTACAGCGGTTAATTATCCTGTAGTTCCTTGTTGGCGCCGTGGGCGGGGCAAGTTGGACCCAGCTCTCTCTCTCTTGGCACCCTCTCCCCTCAAAGAGCCGCACTCTGTGCCTGTTTCCCCTAGCTGAGATTTATACCCAACCTCTACCTGGTGGAGCTGTGTTGGCGGACAAGAGGAACGAGGAGGGAGCTTTTCCTTAGTCGCTCTGTGTGTTCAGCGTTAGGACTGAGAAACATTCCCATAGCGATGACAATGATACATATTGTGCTATTTAAAGCCTTGGCCCAGAGTCTGAGCCTGTTGCCTCATAAGTCATAAGGAGACCTACAGACCAGGGAGAAAACATGATGTTATTATATAAAGGAGACCTACAGTCCAGGGAGAAAACATGATGTTATTATATAAAGGAGACCTACAGTCCAGGGAGAAAACATGATGTTATTATATAAAGGAGACCTACAGTCCAGGGAGAAAACATGATGTTCTTATATAAAGGAGACCTACAGTCCAGGGAAAAAACATTATGTTATTATATAAAGGAGACCTACAGTCCAGGGAGAAAACATGATGTTATTATATAAAGGAGACCTACAGTCCAGGGAGAAAACATGATGTTATTATATAAAGGAGACCTACAGTCCAGGTAGAAAACATGATGTTATTATATAAAGGAGACCTACAGACCAGGGAGAAAACATGATGTTATTATATAAAGGAGACCTACAGTCCAGGGAGAAAACATTATGTTATTATATAAAGGAGACCAGGGAGAAAACATTATGTTATTATATAAAGAAGACCTACAGTCCAGGTAGAAAACATGATGTTATTATATAAAGGAGAACTACAGTCCAGGTAGAAAACATGATGTTATTATATAAAGGAGACCTACAGACCAGGGAGAAAACATGATGTTATTATATAAAGGAGACCTACAGTCCAGGGAGAAAACATGATGTTATTATATAAAGGAGACCAGGGAGAAAACATTATGTTATTATATAATGGAGTCCTACAGTCCAGGGAGAAAACATGATGTTATTATATAAAGGAGACCTACAGTCCAGGGAGAAAACATGATGTTATTATATTAAGGAGATCTACAGTCCAGGGAGAAAACATGATGTTATTATATAAAGGAGACCAGGGAGAAAACATGATGTTATTATATAAAGGAGACCTACAGTCCAGGGAGAAAACATTATGTTATTATATTAAGGAGATCTACAGTCCAGGGAGAAAACATGATGTTATTATATAAAGGAGACCAGGGAGAAAACATGATGTTATTATATAAAGGAGACCTACAGTCCAGGGAGAAAACATGATGTTATTATATAAAGGAGACCTACAGTCCAGGGAGAAAACATGATGTTATTATATAAAGGAGACCTACAGTCCAGGGAGAAAACATGATGTTATTATATTAAGGAGACCTACAGTCCAGGTAGAAAACATTATGTTATTATATAAAGGAGACCTACAGTCCAGGTAGAAAACATGATGTTATTATATAAAGGAGACCTACAGTCCAGGGAGAAAACATTATGTTATTATATAAAGGAGTCCAGGGAGAAAACATTATGTTATTATATAATGGAGACCTACAGTCCAGGTAGAAAACATTGTTATTATAAATTACACAGTAGTTCAGTCTGTGTACAGTTGAATTAACAGAGGATGTAAGAATATAAATATTGTTGATTTTAATTAATTGAGTTTATTAAATAACAGCCCCCCCTCCCTGCCCCCAGAATACCATTAGTCATTATTTGATGAAGTGACATTAATCTGAGGGCCCTGTGCTCTTAGAGCGAACACTTCATTTCACATCCGAATGTCTTCTATTTCCGCTTCTAATTAACGCGATGACGGAGGCCTGAGGAAAACAGAATAGCAGCTCACCCTGTTTCCACGTTTGACCAGAGCCAATAGGGTCTCTATACAGGAAATAGGGTCTCTATACAGGAAATAGGGTCTCTATACAGGAAATAGGGTCTCTACACAGGAAATAGGATGCCGTTTGGAAACGCTCAGTGATAATAACAGATCCAGTCGGATCTGAGGACAAAGACCAACATGCAACAGATGAACTGGTCCAGAAATCTCATTACTCAGATTTAGCATTACTCATTTACACCCTCCCCCCCCCCCCCCCCCCCCCTGAGGATGATCAAACCACTCAATGTGGTATTCATTTACAACGCTTTATTCTTTATTAAACAGAAACTGTCAGAGCAACATGTTTCCATGTCAGAGCTACATGTTTCCATGTCAGAGCAACATGTTTCCATGTCAGAGCAACATGTTTCCATGTCAGAGCTACATGTTTCCATGTCAGAGCAACATGTTTCCATGTCAGAGCAACATGTTTCCATGTCAGAGCTACATGTTTCCATGTCAGAGCAACATGTTTCCATGTCAGAGCAACATGTTTCCATGTCAGCGCAACATGTTTCCATGTCAGAGCAACATGTTTCCATGTCAGAGCTACATGTTTCCATGTCAGAGCTACATGTTTCCATATAAGAGCAACATGTTTCCATGTCAGAGCAACATGTTTCCATGTCAGAGCAACATGTTTCCATGTCAGAGCAACATGTTTCCATGTCAGAGCAACATGTTTCCATGTCAGAGCAACATGTTTCCATGTCAGAGCTACATGTTTCCATGTCAGAGCAACATGTTTCCACGTCAGAGCAACATGTTTCCATGTCAGAGCAACATGTTTCCATGTCAGAGCTACATGTTTCCATGTCAGAGCTACATGTTTCCATATAAGAACAACATGTTTCCATGTCAGAGCAACATGTTTCCATGTCAGAGCAACATGTTTCCATGTCAGAGCAACATGTTTCCATGTCAGAGCAACATGTTTCCATGTCAGAGTAACATGTTCCCATGTCAGAGCAACATGTTTCCATGTCAGAGCTACATGTTTCCATGCACAGAGCTACATGTTTCCATGTCAGAGCAACATGTTTCCATTTCAGAGCAACATGTTTCCATGTCAGAGCTACATGTTTCCATGTCAGAGCAACATGTTTCCATGTCAGAGCTACATGTTTCCATGTCAGAGCAACATGTTTCCATGTCAGAGCAACATGTTTCCATGTCAGAGCAGCATGTTTCCATGTCAGAGCTACATGTTTCCATGTCAGAGCAACATGTTTCCATGTCAGAGCTACATGTTTCCATGTCAGAGCTACATGTTTCCATGTCAGAGCAACATGTTTCCATGTCAGAGCAACATGTTTCCATGTCAGAGCAACATGTTTCCATGTCAGAGCAACATGTTTCCATGTCAGAGCTACATGTTTCCATGTCAGAGCAACATGTTTCCATGTCAGAGCAACATGTTTCCATGTCAGAGCAACATGTTTCCATGTCAGAGCTACATGTTTCCATGTCAGAGCTACATGTTTCCATGTCAGAGCAACATGTTTCCATGTCAGAGCTACATGTTTCCATGTCAGAGCAACATGTTTCCATGTCAGAGCAACATGTTTCCATGTCAGAGCAACATGTTTCCATGTCAGAGCAACATGTTTCCATGTCAGAGCTACATGTTTCCATGTCAGAGCTACATGTTTCCATATAAGAGCAACATGTTTCCATGTCAGAGCAACATGTTTCCATGTCAGAGCAACATGTTTCCATGTCAGAGCAACATGTTTCCATGTCAGAGCAACATGTTTCCATGTCAGAGCAAGCTACATGTTTCCATGTCAGAGCTACATGTTTCCATGTCAGAGCAACATGTTTCCATGTCAGAGCAACATGTTTCCATGTCAGAGCAACATGTTTCCATGTCAGAGCAACATGTTTCCATGTCAGAGCAACATGTTTCCATGTCAGAGCTACATGTTTCCATGTCAGAGCAACATGTTTCCATGTCAGAGCAACATGTTTCCATGTCAGAGCAACATGTTTCCATGACAGAGCAACATGTTTCCATGTCAGAGCAACATGTTTCCATGTCAGAGCAA
>NC_092179.1:35462389-35534889 GCF_045791955.1 Oncorhynchus clarkii lewisi | reverse complement strand
CAGGACAACTCAGTACAGTTCACTGGCCAGCAGGACAACTCAGTACAGTTCACTGGCCAGCAGGACAACTCAGTACAGTTCACTGGCCAGCAGGACAACTCAGTACAGTTCACTGGCCAGCAGGACAACTCAGTACAGTTCACTGGCCAGCAGGACAACTCAGTACAGTTCACTGGCCAGCAGGACAACTCAGTACAGTTCACTGGCCAGCAGGACAACTCAGTACAGTTCACTGGCCAGCAGGACAACTCAGTACAGTTCACTGGCCAGCAGGACAACTCAGTACAGTTCACTGGCCGGCAGGACAACTCAGTACAGTTCACTGGCCGGCAGGACAACTCAGTACAGTTCACTGGCCGGCACGGTCTGCTGATTTCCTCTCTCTATCTGTCTTTCTCGCTCTCTCTCTCTCTATTTTCCTATTTCAATTCAATTCAATTTAAGGGCTTTATTGGCATGGGAAACATATGTTTACATTGCCAAAGCAAGTGAAATAGATAATACCAAAAATGAACACATTACACTCACAAAAGCTCCAAAAGAATAAAGACATTTCAAATGTCATATTATGTCTATATACAGTGTTGTAATAATGTGCAAATGGTTAAAGTACAAAAGGGAAAATAAATAAACATAAATATGGGTTGTATTTGCAATGGTGTTTGTTCTTCACTGGTTGACGTTTTCTCGTGGCAACAAGTCACACATCTTGCTGCTGTGATGGCACACTGTGGAATTTCACCCAGTAGATATGGGAGTTTATCAAAATTGGATTTGTTTTCAAATTATTTGTGGATCTGTGTAATCTGAGGGAAATGTGTGTCTCTAATATGGCCATACGTTGGACAGGAGGTTAGGAAGTGCAGCTCAGTTTCCAACTCATTTTGTGGGCAGTGAGCACATAGCCTGTCTTCTCTTGAGAGCCAGGTCTGCCTACAGCGGCCTTTCTCAATAGCAAGGCTATGCTCACTGATTCAAAGCTTCCGTTAAGTTTGGGTCAGTCACAGTGGACAGGTATTCTGCCACTGTGTCCTCTCTGTTTAGGGCCAAATAGCATTCTAGTTTGCTCTGTTTATTTCTTACACTTTTCCAATGTATCAATTCATTTTCTTGTTGTTTTCTCATGATTTGGTTGGGTCCCATTTTATTGTCCCATTTTGTGAAGTCTTGGTTGGTGAGCGGACTCCAGACCTCACAACCATAAAGGGCAATGGGCTCTATGACTGATTTAAGTATTTTTAGCCAGATCCTAATTGGGATGTCAAATTTGATGTTCCTTTTGATGGCATAGAAGGCCCTTCTTGCCTTGTCTCTCAGATCGTTCACGGCTTTGTGGATGTTACCTGTGGCGCTGATGTTTAGGCCAAGGTATGTATCGTTTTTTGTGTGCTCTAGGGCAACAGTGTCTAGATGGAATTTGTATTTGTGGTCCTGGTGACTGGACCTTTTTTGGATCACCATTATTTTGGTCTTACTGAGATTTATCTCTTACAGAGATTCACTGTCATCGCCCAAGTCTGACAGAATTTGTCCCGCCTTGGTTGGTGACAGAAGCACCAGATCATCAGCAAACAGCAGACATTTGACTTCGGAGGCCGGGTGCTGCAGACTTTTCTAGTGCCCGCGCCAATTCGTTGATATATATGTTGAAGAGGGTGGGGCTTTAGCTGCATCCCTGTCTCACCCCACGACCCTGTGTGAAGAAATGTGTGTGTTTTTTGCCCATTTTAACCGCACACTTGTTGTTTGTGTACATGGATTTTATAATGTCGTATGTTTTACCCCCAACACCACTTTCCATCAATGTGTATAGCAGACCCTCAAACCCCTTTTTTGAAATCAACAAAGCATGAGAAGACTTTGCCTTTGTTTTGGTTTGTTTGTTTGTCAATTAGGGTGTGCAGGGTGAATATGTGGTCTGTTGTACAGTCAAAAAGTAAAAAAGCCAATTTGACATTTGCCCAGTACATTGTTTTCACTGAGGAAATGTACGAGTCTGTTGTTAATGATAATGCAGAGGATTTTCACAAGGTTGCCGTTGACGCCCAGTAGTTATTGGGGTCAAATTTGTCTCCACTTCTGTGGATTGGGGTGATCAGTCCTTGGTTCCAAATATTGGGGAAGATGCCAGAGCTAAGGATGATGTTAAAGAGTTTTAGTATAGCCAATTAGAATTTGTGGTCTGTATATTTTATCATTTCATTGAGGATACCATCATCACCACAGGCCTTTTGGGTTGGAGGGTTTGTATTTTGTCCTGTAGTTCATTCAATGTAATTGGAGAATCCAGTGGGTTCTGCTAGTCTTTAATAGTTGATTCTAAGATCTGTATTTCATCATGTACATGTTTTTGCTGTTTGTACTTTGTTATAGAGCCAATCAGATTGGAGAAGTGGTTTATCCATACTTATCTGGTTTGGTACATGTTTTTGCTGTTTGTACTTTGTTATAGAGCCAATCAGATTGGAGAAGTGGTTTATCCACTTCTCTGGTTAGGATAGATACCTCTACATGTTGCCGTTTGTTTTCCAGTTTTCCCAGAAGTGGTTAGAGTCTATGAATTCTTCAGATACATTGAGCTGATTTCTGACCTGCTGTTCCTTCTTTAGCCTTCCGGTTACTAGTCCAACGCTCTAACCACTAAGCTACCTGCTGGTTACTAGTCCAACGCTCTAACCACTAGGCTACCTGCTGGTTACTAGTCCAACGCTCTAACCACTAGGCTACCTGCTGGTTACTAGTCCAACGCTCTAACCACTAAGCTACCTGCTGTTTACTAGTCCAACGCTCTAACCACTAGGCTACTCTGCTGTTCCTTCTTTAGCCTTCCGGTTACTAGTCCAACGCTCTAACCACTAAGCTACCTGCTGGTTACTAGTCCAACGCTCTAACCACTAGGCTACCTTCCGGTTACTAGTCCAACGCTCTAACAACTAGGCTACCTGCTGGTTACTAGTCCAACGCTCTAACCACTAGGCTACTCTGCTGTTCCTTCTTTAGCCTTCCGGTTACTAGTCCAACGCTCTAACCACTAGGCTACCTTCCGGTTACTAGTCGAACGCTCTAACCACTAGGCTACCTGCTGGTTACTAGTCCAACGCTCTAACCACTAAGCTACCTGCTGGTTACTAGTCCAACGCTCTAACCACTAGGCTATCCTGCTGTTCCTTCTTTAGCCTTCCGGTTACCAGTCCAACGCTCTAACCACTAGGCTACCTGCTGGTTACTAGTCCAACGCTCTAACCACTAGGCTACCTGCTGGTTACTAGTCCAACGCTCTAACCACTAAGCTACCCTGCTGTTCCTTCTTTAGCCTTCCGGTTACTAGTCCAACGCTCTAACCACTAGGCTACCTGCTGGTTACTAGTCCAACGCTCTAACCACTAGGCTACCTGCTGGTTACTAGTCCAACGCTCTAACCACTAAGCTACCCTGCTGTTCCTTCTTTAGCCTTCCGGTTACTAGTCCAACGCTCTAACCACTAGGCTACCTGCTGGTTACTAGCCCAACGCTCTAACCACTAAGCTACCTGCTGGTTACTAGTCCAACGCTCTAACCACTAGGCTACCTGCTGGTTACTAGTCCAACGCTCTAACCACTAGGCTACCCTGCTGTTCCTTCTTTAGCCTTCCGGTTACTAGTCCAACGCTCTAACCACTAGGCTACCTTTCGGTTACTAGTCCAACGCTCTAACCACTAGGCTACCTTCCGGTTACTAGTCCAACGCTCTAACCACTAGGCTACTCTGCTGTTCCTTCTTTAGCCGTAGGGTACTTCTGTATTGGTTTTCACCATAGTGAAGGCGTAGACTCAGGTTTTCTGGGTCTCTATGTTTTCGGTTGGACAGGTTTCTCAGTTTCTTTCTTAGGTTTTTACATTCTTCATCAAACCATTTGTCATTGTTGTTAATTTAGGTTGTCTGCTCGGCATTCAACACCATAGTACCCTCCAAGCTCGTCATCAAGCTCGAGACCCTGGGTCTCAACCCCGCCCTGTGCAACTGGGTACTGGACTTCCTGACGGGCCGCCCCCAGGTGGTGAGGGTAGGCAACAACATCTCCACCCCGCTGATCCTCAACACTGGGGCCCCACAAGGGTGCGTTCTGAGCCCTCTCCTGTACTCCCTGTTCACCCACGACTGCGTGGCCACGCACGCCTCCAACTCAATCATCAAGTTTGCGGACGACACAACAGTGGTAGGCTTGATTACCAACAACGACGAGACGGTCTACAGGGAGGAGGTGAGGGCCCTCGGAGTGTGGTGTCAGGAAAATAACCTCACACTCAACGTCAACAAAACTAAGGAGATGATTGTGGACTTCAGGAAACAGCAGAGGGAACACCCCCCTATCCACATCGATGGAACAGTAGTGGAGAGGGTAGCAAGTTTTAAGTTCCTCGGCATACACATCACAGACAAACTGAATTGGTCCACTCACACAGACAGCATCGTGAAGAAGGCGCAGCAGCGCCTCTTCAACCTCAGGAGGCTGAAGAAATTTGGTTTGTCACCAAAAGCACTCACAAACTTCTACAGATGCACAATCGAGAGCATCCTGGCGGGCTGTATCACCGCCTGGTACGGCAACTGCTCCGCCCACAACCGTAAGGCTCTCCAGAGGGTAGTGAGGTCTGCACAACGCATCACCGGGGGCAAACTACCTGCCCTCCAGGACACCTACACCACCCGATGTTACAGGAAGGCCATAAAGATCATCAAGGACATCAACCACCCGAGCCACTGCCTGTTCACCCCGCTATCATCCAGAAGGCGAGGTCAGTATAGGTGCCTCAAAGCTGGGACCGAGAGACTGAAAAACAGCTTCTATCTCAAGGCCATCAGACTGTTAAACAGCCACCACTAACATTGAGTGGCTGCTGCCAACACACTGACACTGACACTGACTCAACTCCAGCCACTTTAATAATGGGAATTGATGGGAAATGATGTAAATATATCACTAGCCACTTTAAACAATGCTACCTTATATAATGTTACTTACCCTACATTATTCATCTCATATGCATACGTATATACTGTACTCTATATCATCGACTGCATCCTTATGTAATACATGTATCACTAGCCACTTTGTTTACATACTCACCTCATGTATATACTGTACTCGATACCATCTACTGTATCCTGCCTATGCTGCTCTGTACCATCACTCATTCATATATCCTTATGTACATATTCTTTATCCCCTTACACTGTGTATAAGACAGTAGTTTTGGAATTGTTAGTTAGATTACTTGTTGGTTATTACAGCATTGTCGGAACTAGAAGCACAAGCATTTCGCTACACTCGCATTAACATCTGCTAACCATGTGTATGTGACAAATAAAATTGGATTTGATTTTAATTGATTTGAAATGTTTAGATTTGATAGGGAAGCTGAGAGGTAAAATATACTGTCTAGGTCTAGAGGGAAACCAGTGGGTCCGTCTCCTCTATACCATGTTTCACACCTGGTAGTTTGGTGGATGGGACTACCAGCTCTGTGTATCCTAGAGGGAAACCAGTGGGTCCATCTCTTCTATACCATGTTTCACACCTGGTAGTTTGCTGGATGGGACTACCAGCTCTCTGTATCCTAGAGGGAAACCAGTGGGTCCATCTCCTCTATACCATGTTTCACACCTGGTAGTTTGCTGGATGGGACTACCAGCTCTGTGTATCCTAGAGGGAAACCAGTGGGTCCATCTCTTCTATACCATGTTTCACACCTGGTAGTTTGCTGGATGGGACTACCAGCTCTGTGTATCCTAGAGGGAAACCAGTGGGTCCATCTCTTCTATACCATGCTTCACACCTGGTAGTTTGCTGGATGGGACTACCAGCTCTGTGTATCCTAGAGGGAAACCAGTGGGTCCATCTCTTCTATACCACGTTTCACACCTGGTAGTTTGCTGGATGGGACTACCAGCTCTGTGTATCCTAGAGGGAAACCAGTGGGTCCATCTCTTCTATACCACGTTTCACACCTGGTAGTTTGCTGGATGGGACTACCAGCTCTGTGTATCCTAGAGGGAAACCAGTGGGTCCATATCTTCTATACCATGTTTCACACCTGGTAGTTTGGTGGATGGGACTACCAGCTCTCTGTAACCTAGAGGGAAACCAGTGGGTCCATATCTTCTATACCATGTTTCACACCTGGTAGTTTGCTGGATGGGACTACCAGCTCTGTGTATCCTAGAGGGAAACCAGTGGGTCCATCTCTTCTATACCACGTTTCACACCTGGTAGTTTGCTGGATGGGACTACCAGCTCTCTGTATCCTAGAGGGAAACCAGTGGGTCCATCTCTTCTATACCATGTTTCACACCTGGTAGTTTGCTGGATGGGACTACCAGCTCTCTGTATCCTAGAATGAAACCAGTGGGTCCATCTCTTCTATACCATGTTTCACACCTGGTAGTTTGCTGGATGGGACTACCAGCTCTCTGTATCCTAGAGGGAAACCAGTGGGTCCATCTCTTCTATACCATGTTTCACACCTGGTAGTTTGCTGGATGGGACTACCAGCTCTCTGTATCCTAGAGGGAAACCAGTGGGTCCATCTCTTCTATACCATGTTTCACACCTGGTAGTTTGCTGGATGGGACTACCAGCTCTGTGTATCCTAGAGGGAAACCAGTGGGTCCATCTCTTCTATACCATGTTTCACACCTGGTAGTTTGCTGGATGGGACTACCAGCTCTGTGTATCCTAGAGGGAAACCAGTGGGTCCATATCTTCTATACCATGTTTCACACCTGGTAGTTTGCTGGATGGGACTACCAGCTCTCTGTATCCTAGAGGGAAACCAGTGGGTCCATCTCTTCTATACCATGTTTCACACCTGGTAGTTTGCTGGATGGGACTACCAGCTCTCTGTATCCTAGAGGGAAACCAGTGGGTCCATCTCCTCTATACCATGTTTCACACCTGGTAGTTTGCTGGATGGGACTACCAGCTCTCTGTATCCTAGAGGGAAACCAGTGGGTCCATCTCCTCTATACCATGTTTCACACCTGGTAGTTTGCTGGATGGGACTACCAGCTCTCTGTATCCTAGAGGGAAACCAGTGGGTCCATCTCTTCTATACCATGTTTCACACCTGGTAGTTTGCTGGATGGGACTACCAGCTCTCTGTATCCTAGAGGGAAACCAGTGGGTCCATCTCTTCTATACCATGTTTCACACCTGGTAGTTTGCTGGATGGGACTACCAGCTCTCTGTATCCTAGAGGGAAACCAGTGGGTCCATCTCTTCTATACCATGTTTCACACCTGGTAGTTTGCTGGATGGGACTACTGTCACTCTCTCCCCCTCTGTTTTTATTTTTATTTTACCTTTATTTAACTAGGCAAGTCAGTTAAGAACAAATTCTTATTTTCAATGACGGCCTAGGAACAGTGGGTTAACTGCCTTGTTCAGGGGCAGAATGACAGATTTGTACCTTGTCAGCTCGGGGGTTTGAACTTGCAACCTTCCGGTTACTAGTCCAACGCTCTAACCACTAGGCTACCCTGTTACTTTCCCTCGCTGCCTCTCTCTCCCTTCCCCTCATTCTCTGTTACTCTCTCTCTTTGCCTCATTCTCTGTCACACACTCTCTGTATCCCTCTCTCCCTCCCCCCATTCTCTGTCTCTCTCTGCCTCTCTCCCTATCTCTCTCTCTCTCCTGCTCATTCTCTCTCTCTCTCTCTCTCTCTCTCTCTCTGTGTATCCTTTTCTCGATTTGATCTTGCAACCTTTCGGTTACAAGTCCAACGCTCTAACCACTAGGCTACCTTCCTCCCTCCTCTCTTTCTCTCTCCAGTGGGTCTGTCTCACCGTACTTATCTCCATTGTCCTCACCAGGGTTAGCTCAGTAATCTACATATGGATACCAGTAGAACGTCTCTCTCATTCAGCCTACACACAACTTGGCTGTAACATTACATTCCAGGAGTTGTACTGTAGGTGAATGTATTTAATGCTTACACTGTGTCTGGTTAAAGAGGGCCATTTGGCTCTGGTTAAAAGGGGCCATTTGGCTCTGGTTAAAGAGGGGCATTTGGCTCTGGTTATAGGTGCCATTTGGCTCTGGTTAAAGAGGGGCATTTGGCTCTGGTTAAAGGGGGCCATTTGGCTCTGGTTATAGGTGCCATTTGGCTCTGGTTATAGGGGGCCATTTGGCTCTGGTTAAAGAGGGCCATTTGGCTCTGGTTAAAGAGGGCCATTTGGCTCTGGTTAAAGAGGGCCATTTGGCTCTGGTTAAAGGGGGGCATTTGGCTCTGGTTATAGGGGGCCATTTGGCTCTGGTTAAAGGGGCCATTTGGCTCTGGTTAAAGAGGACCATTTGGCTCTGGTTATAGGGGGCCATTTGGCTCTGGTTAAAGGGGGCCATTTGGCTCTGGTTAAAGAGGGGCATTTGGCTCTGGTTATAGGGGGCCATTTGGCTCTGGTTAAAGGGGGGCATTTGGCTCTGGTTATAGGGGGCCATTTGGCACTGGTTAAAGGGGGGCATTTGGCTCTGGTTATAGGGGGCCATTTGGCTCTGGTTAAAGGGTGCCATTTGGCTCTGGTTAAAGAGGGGCATTTGGCTCTGGTTAAAGAGGAACCATTTGGCTCTGGTTAAAGAGGACCATTTGGCTCTGGTTATAGAGGGCCATTTGGCTCTGGTTAAAGGGGGCCATTTGGCTCTGGTTAAAGGGGGGCATTTGGCTCTGGTTAAAGAGGAACCATTTGGCTCTGGTTAAAGGGGGCATTTGGCTCTGGTTAAAGAGGAACCATTTGGCTCTGGTTATAGGGGGCCATTTGGCTCTGGTTAAAGGGGGGCATTTGGCTCTGGTTAAAGAGGAACCATTTGGCTCTGGTTATAGGGGGCCATTTGGCTCTGGTTAAAGGGGGGCATTTGGCTCTGGTTAAAGAGGAACCATTTGGCTCTGGTTATAGGGGGCCATTTGGCTCTGGTTAAAGGGGGGCATTTGGCTCTGGTTATAGGGGGCCATTTGGCACTGGTTAAAGGGGGGCATTTGGCTCTGGTTATAGGGGGCCATTTGGCTCTGGTTAAAGGGGGCCATTTGGCTCTGGTTAAAGAGGGGCATTTGGCTCTGGTTATAGGGGGCCATTTGGCTTTGGTTAAAGGGTGCCATTTGGCTCTGGTTAAAGAGGGGCATTTGGCTCTCGTTAAAGAGGAACCATTTGGCTCTGGTTAAAGAGGACCATTTGGCTCTGGTTATAGGGGGCCATTTGGCTCTGGTTATAGGGGGCCATTTGGCACTGGTTAAAGGGGGGTTTTTGGCTCTGGTTATAGGGGGCCATTTGGCTCTGGTTAAAGGGGGCCATTTGGCTCTGGTTAAAGAGGGGCATTTGGCTCTGGTTATAGGGGGCCATTTGGCTTTGGTTAAAGGGTGCCATTTGGCTCTGGTTAAAGAGGGGCATTTGGCTCTGGTTAAAGAGGAACCATTTGGCTCTGGTTAAAGAGGACCATTTGGCTCTGGTTATAGGGGGCCATTTGGCTCTGGTTATAGGGGGCCATTTGGCTCTGGTTAAAGGGGGGCATTTGGAACTGGTTATAGGGGGCCATTTGGCACTGGTTAAAGGGGGGCATTTGGCTCTGTTTATAGGAGGCCATTTGGCTCTGGTTAAAGGGGGCCATTTGGCTCTGGTTAAAGGGGGGCATTTGGCTCTGGTTAAAGAGGGGCATTTGGCTCTGGTTAAAGAGGAACCATTTGGCTCAGGTTAAAGGGGGGCATTTGGCTCTGGTTATAGGGGGCCATTTGGCACTGGTTAAAGGGGGGCATTTGGCTCTGGTTAAAGGGGGGCATTTTGAACTAAGTTGACTCAGTACATATGTATTGGACTGAGTTGACAGAGAGGGAGAACCATCTCCCACTAACAGCTGTGTCGGTCAGAACCATCTCCGTTAACCACTGTGTCGGTCAGAACCATCTCCGTTAACCACTGTGTCTGTCAGAACCATCTCCGTTAACCGCTGTGTCGGTCAGAACCATCTCCGTTAACCACTGTGTCTGTCAGAACCATCTCCGTTAACCACTGTGTCGGTCAGAACCATCTCTGTTAACCGCTGTGTCTGTCAGAACCATCTCCGTTAACCACTGTGTCTGTCAGAACCATCTCACATTAACAGCTGTGTCGGTCAGAACCATCTCCGTTAACCGCTGTGTCTGTCAGAACCATCTCCCATTAACAGCTGTGTCGGTCAGAACCATCTCCGTTAACCGCTGTGTTGGTCAGAACCATCTCCGTTAACCGCTGTGTCGGTCAGAACCATCTCCGTTAACCGCTGTGTCGGTCAGAACCATCTCCGTTAACCGCTGTGTCGGTCAGAACCATCTCCGTTAACCGCTGTGTCGGTCAGAACCATCTCCGTTAACCGCTGTGTCGGTCAGAACCATCTCCGTTAACCACTGTGTTGGTCAGACAGGGTTCTCCGGTAATGTGGGCAGCCCTCCAGTCAGACAGGGTCCTCCTGTAATGTGGGCAGCCCACCAGTCAGACAGGGTCCTCCTGTAATGTGGGCAGCCCACCGGTCAGACAGGGTCCTCCGGTAATGCGGGCAGCCCACCAGTCAGACAGGGTCCTCCGGTAATGCGGGCAGCCCACCAGTCAGACAGGGTCCTCCAGTAATGTGGGTAGCCCACCAGTCAGACAGGGTCCTCCAGTAATGTGGGCAGCCCACCAGTCAGACAGGGTCCTCCGGTAATGTGGGCAGCCCACCAGTCAGACAGGGTCCTCCGGTAATGTGGGCAGCCCACCAGTAAGACAGGGTTCTCCTGTAATGTGGGCAGCCCTCCAGTCAGACAGGGTTCTCCTGTAATGTGGGCAGCCCTCCAGTCAGACAGGGTCTTCCGATAATGTGGGCAGCCCTCCAGTCAGACAGGGTCCTCCGGTAATGTGGGCAGCCCACCGGTCAGACAGGGTCCTCCGGTAATGTGGGCAGCCCTCCAGTCAGACAGGGTCCTCCGGTAATGTGGGCAGCCCTCCAGTAAGTGAGACAGCCTTCCGCTGTGTGATGTCACTGCTGTGTTTGTGTGTTGTGGTGGGGGTTCTCCCTGAGGGCCAGACAGAGCTGATTGGATAATACTATAATAACACTGTTAACAGAGCCAGACCCCACCAAATACAGACTCACAGCCTCACTAAACCCCAGCCAGAGTAATCTGTGGGTCAGCCCTAGGACCGACTGTAGAAGATAGGACTAAACCCCAGGCAGAGGGATCTGTGGGTCGGCCCTAGGACCGACTGTAGAAGATAGGACTAAACCCTAGGCAGAGTAATATGTGGGTCGGCCCTAGGACCGACTGCAGAAGATAGGACTAAACCCCTGGCAGAGTAATCTGTGGGTCGCCCAGGACCCACTGCAGAAGCCTCAGCATAGTAGACAGGGGCTAAAAACACCCAATGTCTCTATCTGAGTGGTGTCAGTGGTCGCCACTTCACAGCCACGTTCACCCGTCTCACATTTCACTGTTGGTGAGTAGTTGTGGATGCCCCTCGAACACTGACGCACTGTCTTGCCTCTCACTGACTCAGAGCAGGGCTTCCCTCTCTCTGTACCCCCCCAGAACTGCCCCTGTCTAGACCCGGCTCTGACCCGGCTCTGACCCAGAACCAAACCCAAATGTCAGCTGTGTCTGGATATGGAGATGTGTTACTATAACTGGGCTGTTGTGTCATAGACTGTTGTTTTTATAGATGCCGTTGTTTAGTCTCAGTTTAAACCTGTTCTCTTGCGTACGTGTAGCCTACCATAAAACTGTTTTAAAACATTCTGTTGGAAAAACAACATGTGTATATATATATATATTTTAAATGAGGATTGGGGTTGTTTATTCTTCACCTATAACGAAGTCAACAACTGAGTCACAAAGTCTATTCCATAACCCATAACCCTGTTCCATGACCCATAACCATGTTCCATAACCCATAACCCTGTTCCATAACCCATAACCATGTTCCATAACCCTGTTCCATAACCCATAACCCTGTTCCATAACCCATAACCCTGTTCCATAACCCATAACCCTGTTCCATAACCCATAACCATGTTCCATAACCCTGTTCCATAACCCTGTTCTATAACCCATGTTCCATAACCCATAACCCTGTTCCATGACCCATAACCCTGTTCCATGACCCATAACCCTGTTCCATAACCCTGTTCCATAACCCTGTTCCATAACCCTGTTCCATGACCCATAACCCTGTTCCATAACCCTGTTCCATAACCCTGTTCCATAACCCTGTTCCAAACCCTGTTCCATAACCCATAACCCTGTTCCATAACCCTGTTCCATAACCCTGTTCTATAACCCATGTTCCATAACCCATAACCCTGTTCCATGACCCATAACCCTGTTCCATAACCCTGTTCCATAACCCTGTTCCATGACCCATAACCATGTTCCATAACCCTGTTCCATAACCCATAACCATGTTCCATAACCCTGTTCCATAACCCATAACCATGTTCCATAACCCTGTTCCATAACCCATAACCCTGTTCCATAACCCTGTTCCATAACCCTGTTCCATAACCCATAACCCTGTTCCATGACCCATAACCATGTTCCATAACCCTGTTCCATGACCCATAACCCTGTTCCATGACCCATAACCCTGTTCCATAACCCATAACCCTGTTCCATAACCCATAACCCTGTTCCATAACCCATAACCCTGTTCCATAACCCATAACCCTGTTCCATAACCCATAACCCTGTTCCATAACCCATAACCCTGTTCCATAACCAATAACAGTCTCTCCTCTCCCCAGCCCCTGTCCTCCCCAGTCTCTCCCCTCCTCAGTCCCTGTCCTCCCCAGTCTCTCCCCTCCTCCCCAGTCTCTCCTCTCCTCAGCCCCTGTCCTCCCCAGTCTCTCCCCTCCTCAGTCCCTGTCCTCCCCAGTCTCTCCTCAGTCTCTGTCCTCCCCAGTCTCTCCTCTCCCAGTCTCTCCTCTCCTCAGCCCCTGTCCTCCCCAGTCTGTTCTCCTCAGTCCCTGTCCTCCCCAGTCTCTCCTCAGTCTCTGTCCTCCCCAGCCCCTCCTCTCCCCAGCCCCTGTCCTCTCCCCAGCCCCTGTCTTCTCGTCAGCCCCTCTCCTCCCCAGTCTCTCCTCTCTTCCCCAGTCTCTCCTCTCCTCAGCCCCTGTCCTCCCCAGTCTCTCCTCTCCTCCCCAGCCTCTCCTCTCCTCAGCCCCTGTCCTCCCCAGTCTCTCCTCTCCTCCCCAGTCTCTCCTTTCCTCCCCAGCCTCTCCTCTCCTCTCCTCAGCCCCTGTCCTCCCCAGTCTCTCTTCTCCTCCCCAGTCTCTCCTCTCCTGTCCTCAGCCCCTGTCCTCCCCAGCCTCTCCTCTCCTCAGTCTCTGTCCTCCCCAGTCTCTCCTCTCCTCAGCCCCTGTCCTCCCCAGTCTCTCCTCTCCTCAGCCCCTGTCCTCCCCAGTCTCCCCTCTCCTGTCCTCAGCCCCTGTCCTCCCCAGTCTCTCCTCTCCCCTCCTCAGTCCCTGTCCTCCCCAGTCTCTCCTCTCCTCTCCTCAGTCCCTGTCCTCCCCAGTTTCTCCTCTCCTCTCCTCAGCCCCTGTCCTCCCCAGTCTCTCCTCAGCCCCTGTCCTCCCCAGTCTCTACTCTCCTACTGTAGATAGCTAGCACCCACACAGGCCAGAAAATGCAAGAGGTCTGCCCACTCTCTCTCTCACACACAAACTCTCTCTGTCTGTCAATTCAGCTTCAATTTAAGGGCTTTATTGACATGGAAAACACATGTTAAGATTGCCAAAGCAAGTGAAGTAGATAATAAACAATAGAAAATCAACTGTAAACATTACACTTACAAAAGTTCCAAAAGAATAAAGACATTTCAAATGTCATATTATGTCTATATAAAATCTTTGTGGATCTGTGTAATCTGAGGGAAATATGTGTCTCTAATATGGTCATACATTGGACAGGAGGTTAGGAAGTGCAGCTCAGTTTCCACCTCATTTTGTGGGCAGTGTGCACATAGCCTGTCTTCTCTTGAGAGCCATGTCTGCCTACGGCGGCCTTTCTCAATAGCAAGGCTATGCTCACTGAGTCTGTACATAGTCAAAGCTTTCCTTAAGTTTGGGTCAGTCACAGTGGTCAGGTATTCTGCCACTGTGTACTCTCTGTTTAGGGCCAAACAGCATTCTAGTTTGCTCTGTTTTTTTGTGAATTCTTTCCAATGTGTCAAATAATTATCTTCTTGTTTTTTCATGATTTGGTTGGGTCTAATTGTGCTGCTGTCCTGGGGCTCTGTGGGGTCTGTTTGTGTTTGTGAACAGAGACTCTCTCTCTCTCTCTCTCTCTCTCTCTCTCACACACTCTCTGGGTCTTTCTCACAAACTCTCTCTGGGTCTCTCTCACAAACTCTGTCTCCCTCTGTCTCTATCTCTGTCTCTGTCTCTCTCTCTCTCTCTCTCTCTCTCTCCCTCTCTCTCTCACACAAACTCTGTGTCCCTATCTCTCTCACACACACTCTCTCCCTGTCTCTCTCCTGTCCCAGCCTCCATCCCTAGCTCCATAAACTTCAGGCATCGCCACAAACGGCCTGTTCTCTGCCAACCAACACACAGCCCAACCTCCAAGTCTGGGTCTTGTGTTCCTCCCTGCCTGGTAAACATAGCTCCGTAGTAAACCTGCCGTGGGCGGCACGCCGTCTTGACGAAGGCGGGATTCCACACGCCGCTAAATCTAAATCCTCTGTTTTTGAGGCAGCGGTGATGTCATGGAGCTGTCTGTGGGGCCGCCGTGGTGACCATGGTGTCAGACTGGCCACGGCTCGCTCTGATTGGATATCGCCGTGCCAACATGTGGGTTAATGTGGGCGACCGTGTCATAACTTTGGGACGGGGACCAAGACTGGGAAGACGAGAATGTTGTCTGAGTAACTCTGGGGTGTGTGTGTGTGTGTGTGTGTGTGTGTGTCTATGTTCTCCAACCATCTCTAGTTTGATCTCCACACAGACAGCAGTGATTTCTTGGAGACAGACTTCTTCACTTGTTGTCATATACATTTCTGTGGCAACAGTGAATATTTCTTTCTGAAATTATTTTAAAGACATCGGCGTTGTGTTGCATTCTTTCCCCTCTTGATGTGGGAATGTCCCTGATTGGGTTTACCGTGACAGTGAGACGGACTCCACAGCCCTGTGTGGGGGCTCTGTGCCCTGGGTGATAGCACAGCTGTTAACAGACATGGAGGGCCTGGTGTGTGTGTGTGTGTGTGTGTGTGTGTGTGTGTGTGTGTGTGTGTGTGTGTGCGTGCGTGCGTGCGTGCGTGCGTGCGTGCGTGCGTCGTAGAGCTGAACTGCTGTGTGGTGGAGAGGGAGCAGGAGGAGGGCTGTGGTGTGGTGACGGTCTGAAACCATGCAGCTTTCTAATTGTTATGATAGCAAAGTAGAAATATCTCTGTCTGACCCACGTCACACTACAGGCCTCAGAGACTCACAGTCAAGCTGCTGTCAGAGGGCCTGTCAATACACAGACAGACAGACAGACAGACAGACAGACAGACAGACAGACAGACAGTCTGAGAGACAGGCAGGCAGACAGTCTGAGAGACAGGCAGGCAGACAGACAGGCAGACAGTCTGAGAGACAGACAGGCAGACAGTCAGACAGACAGACATACATACATACAGACAGACAGACAGACAGACAGACAGACAGACAGACAGACAGACAGATAGACAGACAGACAGACAGACAGACAGACAGGAAGGAAGGAAGGAAGGAAGGCAGACAGGTGCAGGCAGACAGACAGACAGACAGACAGACAGACAGAGAGACAGACAGACAGACAGACAGTCAAAGAGACAGACAGGCAGACAGACAGTCTGAGAGGCAGACAGACAGTCAGTCAGAGAGACAGGAAGGCAGTCAGAGTGACAGACAGACAGACAGACAGACAGCAGACAGACAGAATACAGGCAGGCAGGCAGTCTGAGAGACAGACAGACAGAATACAGGCAGACAGTCAGTCTTGAGAGACAGACAGGCAGATAGTCAGTCAGACAGACAGACAGACAGGCAGGCAGGCATGCAGGCGCAGGCAGACAGACAGTCAGTCAGAGAGACAGACAGACAGTCAGAGAGACAGACAGGCAGGCGCAGGCAGACAGACAGACAGGCAGTCAGAGCGACAGACAGACAGACAGTCAACGAGACAGACAGGCTGTGGGTTTGAACCGACAGTAACATCCCCGACGGCTGAGACACACTTACGGTAGGTAACACATTAGTTGTGTAATTTACCTCCAGTTTAACATGAGTAATGTAATGTAGTCCATAAACCCAGGGCTTCTCAACAGGGCTTCTCAACATGGCTTCTCAACAGGGCTTCTCAACAGGGCTTCTCAACAGGGCTTCTCAACAGGGCTTCTCAACAGGGCTTCTCAACATGTCTTCTCAACAGGGCTTCTCAACAAGGCTTCTCAACAGGGCTTCTCAACATGTCTTCTCAACATGTCTTCTCAACATGTCTCTACCCTGTCATTATGGTAGATTATTATAATACTGACTAGTTCTCAACATGTCTTCTCAACATGTCTTCTCATCATGTCTCTACCCTGTCATTATGGTAGATTATTATAATACTGACTAGTTCTCAACATGTCTTCTCAACATGTCTTCTCATCATGTCTCTACCCTGTCATTATGGTAGATTATTATAATACTGACTAGTTCTCAACATGTCTTCTCAACATGTCTTCTCAACATGTCTCTACCCTGTCATTATGGTAGATTATTATAATACTGACTAGTTCTCAACATGTCTTCTCAACATGTCTTCTCAACATGTGTAGGCTGACACCTGTGGAAATGATGCATTCTATATGACCTATTATGGTCTGGATTTTCCTGCTTAAGGGTTACTAGGGGGTTATTCTAGGTTACTATGTAGGGCCTGTGTTACTAGGGGGTTATTCTAGGTTACTATGTAGGGCCTGTGTTACTAGGGGGTTATTCTAGGTTACTATGTAGGGCCTGTGTTACTAGGGGGTTATTCTAGGTTACTATGTAGGGCCTGTGTTACTAGGGGTTATTCTAGGTTACTATGTAGGGCCTGTGTTACTAGGGGGTTATTATAGGTTACTATGTAGAGCCTGTGTTACTAGGGGGTTATTCTAGGTTACTATGTAGGGCCTGTGTTACTAGGGGGTTATTCTAGGTTACTATGTAGGGCCTGTGTTACTAGGGGGTTATTCTAGGTTACTATGTAGGGCCTGTGTTACTAGGGGGTTATTCTAGGTTACTATGTAGGGCCCGTGTTACTAGTGGGTTATTCTAGGTTACTATGTAGGGCCTGTGTTACTAGGGGGTTATTCTAGGTTACTATGTAGGGCCTGTGTTACTAGGGGGTTATTCTAGGTTACTATGTAGGGCCTGTGTTACTAGGGGGTTATTCTAGGTTACTATGTAGGGCCTGTGTTACTAGGGGGTTATTCTAGGTTACTATGTAGGGCCTGTTATTAGGGGGTTATTCTAGGTTACTATGTAGGGCCTGTTACTAGGGGGGTATTCTAGGTTACTATGTAGGGTCTGTGTTACTAGGGGGTTATTATAGGTTACTATGTAGAGCCTGTGTTACTAGGGGCTTATTCTAGGTTACTATGTAGGGCCTGTGTTACTAGGGGGTTATTAAAGGTTACTATGTAGGGCCTGTGTTACTAGGGGGTTATTCTAGGTTACTATGTAGGGCCTGTGTTACTAGGGGGTTATTCTAGGTTACTATGTAGGGCCTGTGTTACTAGGGGGTTATTCTAGGTTACTATGTAGGGCCTGTGTTACTAGGGGTTATTCTAGGTAACTATGTAGGGCCTGTGTTACTAGGGGGTTATTATAGGTTACTATGTAGAGCCTGTGTTACTAGGGGGTTATTCTAGGTTACTATGTAGGGCCTGTGTTACTAGGGGGTTATTCTAGGTTACTATGTAGGGCCTGTGTTACTAGGGGGTTATTCTAGGTTACTATGCAGGGCCTGTGTTACTAGGGGGTTATTCTAGGTTACTATGTAGGGCCTGTGTTACTAGGGGGATATTCTTGGTTACTATGTAGGGCCTGTGTTACTAGGGGGTTATTCTAAGTTACTATGTAGGGCCTGTGTTACTAGGGGGTTATTCTAGGTTACTATGTAGGGCCTGTGTTACTAGGGGTTATTCTAGGTTACTATGTAGGGCCTGTGTTACTAGGGGGTTATTCTAGGTTACTATGTAGGGCCTGTGTTACTAGGGGGTTATTCTAGGTTACTATGTAGGGCCTGTGTTACTAGGGGTTATTCTAGGTTACTATGTAGGGCCTGTGTTACTAGGGGGTTATTCTAGGTTACTATGTAGGGCCTGTGTTACTAGGGGGTTATTCTAGGTTACTATGTAGGGCCTGTGTTACTAGGGGGTTATTCTAGGTTACTATGTAGGGCCTGTGTTACTAGGGGTTATTCTAGGTTACTATGTAGGGCCTGTGTTACTAGGGGGTTATTCTAGGTTACTAAGTAGGGCCTGTGTTACTAGGGGGTTATTCTAGGTTACTATGTAGGGCCTGTGTTACTAGGGGGTTATTCTAGGTTACTATGTAGGGCCTGTGTTACTAGGGGGTTATTCTAGGTTACTATGTAGGGCCTGTGTTACTAGGGGGTTATTCTAGGTTACTATGTAGGGCCTGTGTTACTAGGGAGTTATTCTAGGTTACTATGTAGGGCCTGTGTTACTAGGGGGTTATTCTAGGTTACTATGTAGGGCCTGTGTTACTAGGGGGTTATTCTAGGTTACTATGTAGGGCCTGTGTTACTAGTGGGTTATTCTAGGTTACTATGTAGGGCCTGTGTTACTAGGGGGTTATTCTAGGTTACTATGTAGGGCCTGTGTTACTAGGGGGTTATTCTAGGTTACTATGTAGAGCCTGTGTTACTAGGGGGTTATTCTAGGTTACTATATAGGGCCTGTGTTACTAGGGGGTTATTCTAGGTTATTATGTAGGGCCTGTGTTACTAGGGGGTTATTCTAGGTTACTATGTAGGGCCTGTGTTACTAGGGGGTTATTCTAGGTTACTATGTAGGGCCTGTGTTACTAGGGGGTTATTCTAGGTTACTATGTAGGGCCTGTGTTACTAGGGGGTTATTCTAGGTTACTATGTAGGGCCTGTGTTACTAGGGGGTTATTCTAGGTTACTATGTAGGGCCTGTGTTACTAGGGGGTTATTCTAGGTTACTATGTAGAGCCTGTGTTACTAGGGGGTTATTCTAGGTTACTATGTAGGGCCTGTGTTACTAGGGGGTTATTCTAGGTTACTATGTAGGGCCTGTGTTACTAGGGGGTTATTCTAGGTTACTATGTAGGGCCTGTGTTACTAGGGGGTTATTCTAGGTTACTATGTAGGGCCTGTGTTACTAGTGGGTTATTCTAGGTTACTATGTAGGGCCTGTGTTACTAGGGGGTTATTCTAGGTTACTATGTAGGGCCTGTGTTACTAGGGGGTTATTCTACGTTACTATGTAGGGCCTGTGTTACTAGGGGGTTATTCTAGGTTACTATGTAGGGCCTGTGTTACTAGGGGGTTATTCTAGGTTACTATGTAGGGCCTGTGTTACTAGGGGGTTATTCTAGGTTACTAAGTAGGGCCTGTGTTACTAGGGGGTTATTCTAGGTTACTATGTAGGGCCTGTGTTACTAGTGGGTTATTCTAGGTTACTATTTAGGGCCTGTGTTACTAGGGGGTTATTCTAGGTTACTATGTAGGGCCTGTGTTACTAGGGGGTTATTCTAGGTTACTATGTAGGGCCTGTGTTACTAGGGGGTTATTCTAGGTTACTATGTTGGGCCTGTGTTACTAGGGGGTTATTCTAGGTTACTATGTAGGGCCTGTGTTACTAGGGGGTTATTCTAGGTTACTAAGTAGGGCCTGTGTTACTAGGGGGTTATTCTAGGTTACTATGTAGGGCCTGTGTTACTAGGGGGTTATTCTAGGTTACTATGTAGGGCCTGTGTTACTAGGGGGTTATTCTAGGTTACTATGTAGGGCCTGTGTTACTAGGGGGTTATTCTAGGTTACTATGTAGGGCCTGTGTTACTAGGGGGTTATTCTAGGTTACTATGTAGGGCCTGTGTTACTAGGGGGTTATTCTAGGTTACTATGTAGGGCCTGTGTTACTAGGGGGTTATTCTAGGTTACTATGTAGGGCCTGTGTTACTAGGGGGTTATTCTAGGTTACTATGTAGGGCCTGTGTTACTAGGGGGTTATTCTAGGTTACTATGTTACTATGAAAGTTAAATATTTTTAATAATTTATTTATCTAAACGTCCCGCTAGCGGAACCCCCAGCCGTAACAGGTTTTTAAGCAGTAAGGTCCCAAGAGGCCGTGCTGTATCATGAATAACATTAAATATATAAAATGGTATTGGTCACCTACACGTGTTTAACAGCTGGTATTACGGGTGCAGTGAAATTCTTCTAGTTCCAACAGTGCAGTGAAATGCTTCTAGTTCCAACAGTGCAGTGAAATGCTTCTAGTTCCGACAGTGCAGTGAAATGCTTCTAGTCCCGACAGTGCAGTGAAATGCTTCTAGTTCCGACAGTGCAGTGATATGCTTGTGCTTCTAGTTCCGACAGTGCAGTGAAATGCTTGTGCTTCTAGTTCCGACAGTGCAGTGAAATGCTTGTGCTTCTAGTTCCGACAGTGCAGTGAAATGCTTGTGCTTCTAGTTCCTACAGTGCAGTGAAATGCTTCTAGTTCCGACAGTGCAGTGAAATGCTTGTGCTTCTAGTTTCGACAGTGCACTGATATGCTTGTGCTTCTAGTTCCGACAGTGCAGTGAAATGCTTGTGCTTCTAGTTCCGACAGTGCAGTGAAATGCTTGTGCTTCTAGTTCCGACAGTGCAGTGAAATGCTTGTGCTTCTAGTTCCGACAGTGCAGTGAAATGCTTGTGCTTCTAGTTCCGACAGTGCAGTGATATGCTTGTGCTTCTAGTTCTGACAGTGCAGTGATATGCTTGTGCTTCTAGTTCCGACAGTGCAGTGAAATGCTTGTGCTTCTAGTTCCGACAGTGCAGTGATATGCTTGTGCTTCTAGTTCCGACAGTGCAGTGAAATGCTTGTGCTTCTAGTTCCGACAGTGCAGTGAAATGCTTGTGCTTCTAGTTCCTACAGTGCAGTGAAATGCTTCTAGTTCCGACAGTGCAGTGAAATGCTTGTGCTTCTAGTTCCGACAGTGCAGTGAAATGCTTGTGCTTCTAGTTCCGACAGTGCAGTGAAATGCTTGTGCTTCTAGTTCCGACAGTGCAGTGAAATGCTTGTGCTTCTAGTTTCGACAGTGCAGTGATATGCTTGTGCTTCTAGTTCCGACAGTGCAGTGAAATGCTTGTGCTTCTAGTTCCGACAGTGCAGTTATATGCTTGTGCTTCTAGTTCCGACAGTGCAGTGAAATGCTTGTGCTTCTAGTTCCGACAGTGCAGTGATATGCTTGTGCTTCTAGTTCCGACAGTGCAGTGAAATGCTTGTGCTTCTAGTTCCGACAGTGCAGTGAAATGCTTCTAGTTCCGACAGTGCAGTGAAATGCTTGTGCTTCTAGTTCCGACAGTGCAGTGATATGCTTGTGCTTCTAGTTCCGACAGTGCAGTGAAATGCTTGTGCTTCTAGTTCCGACAGTGCAGTGAAATGCTTCTAGTTCCAACAGTGCAGTGAAATGCTTGTGCTTCTAGTTCCGAGAGTGCAGTGAAATGCTTGTGCTTCTAGTTCCGACAGTGCAGTGAAATGCTTCTAGTTCCGACAGTGCAGTGAAATGCTTGTGCTTCTAGTTCCGACAGTGCAGTGAAATGCTTGTGCTTCTAGTTCCGACAGTGCAGTGAAATGCTTGTGCTTCTAGTTCCGACAGTGCAGTGAAATGCTTGTGCTTCTAGTTCCGACAGTGCAGTGAAATGCTTGTGCTTCTAGTTCCGACAGTGCAGTGAAATGCTTGTGCTTCTAGTTCTGACAGTGCAGTGAAATGCTTGTGCTTCTAGTTCCGACAGTGCAGTGATATCCAACGGCTTCACAACAGCAACCCAACACACACACATCTAAAGGAATGGAATTAAGAATATCTAATATCTGGACAAGCAATATCAGAGTGGTATAGCCTAAGATACAGGAGAATAGGATAGAATACAGTGTTAACATATGAGATGAGTAATGTAAGATATGTAAACATTATTAAAGTGACCAATGATTTCAAGTATGTATGTTGGCAGCAGCCTGTCTGAGTTAGTGATGTCTGTTTAACAGTCTCATGGTCTTGAGACAGGGTTTTTTCCTATTGTGTTATTGACTGTATGTTTGTTAACTCCATGTGTAACTCTGTGTTGTTGTTTTTTGTGTTGAACTGCTTTGCTTTATCTTGGCCAGGTCACAGTTGTAAATGAGAACTTGTTCTCAACTGGCCTACCTGCTTTGATGCACCTGTACTGACCTCGCCTTCTGGATGATAGCGGTGTGAACAGGCAGTGACTCAGGGGTTGTCTTCTCTGGAAACGTCTGTCTTTGGCAGTCTGCCACCCCCCTTCCCTTATCCCAGCCCCTCTCTCTCCTCTCCTCTCCTCTCCTCTCCTCTCCTCTCCTCTCCTCTCCTCTTCTCTCCTCTCCTCTCCTCTCCTCTCCTCTCCTCTCCTCTCCTCTCCTCCCTCTCTCTCTCTCCCTCCCTCTCCCCTCAGCCTCCTCCCTCTCTCTCCCCCCCTCTCCCCTCTTCCCCTCAGCCTCCTCCCTCCCCCCTCTTCCCCTCAGCCTCCTCCCTCCCCCCTCCTCCCCTCAGCCTCCTCCCTCCCTCCCCCGTTCCTCCCCTCAGCCTCCTCCCTCTCTCTCCCTCCCTCCCTCCCTCCCCCTCCTCCCCTCAGCCTCCTCCCTCTCTCTCCCTCCCTCACCCCTCCTCCTCTCAGCCTCCTCCCTCTCTCTCACTCCGCCCCTCTCCCCTCAGCCTCCTCCCTCTCTCTCCCTCCCTCACCCCCCCTCCCCTCAGCCTCCTCCCTCTCCCTCCCTCCCTCCCTCCCTCCCTCCCTCCCTCCCTCCCTCCCTCCCTCCCTCCCTCCCTCACCCCTCCTCCCCTCAGCCTCCTCCCTCTCCCTCCCTCCCTCACCCCTCCTCCCCTCAGCCTCCTCCCTCTCCCTCCCTCCTCCCCTCAGCCTCCTCCCTCTCCCTCCCCCCTCTCCCTTCAGCCTCCTCCCTCCCCCTCGCTCCCCCCTGTATGTTGACGCACCACGGCTGGTCCTCCTCAGCCACATTTTCACCAGAAGGGGGAGAAGGCCTGGGGTGAGAGGGGTTAGACGGGAGCGGGTGATGGGAGAGGAACAGACAGTGAAGTTACTCCACCCAGAGACAGCTCACGGAGGGTGACTGACTGAGATGCTACTGGCTGATTCCAGGCCAGCGTGGACGGAAAATATTTGTTGTATCTCAGATTGTTCTGGCGATTCACACGTGGAAATATTTATTGGGAGGAAACGCTTTAACATTTGTATCACAAACCATTATTGAGAAAATCCTGCTGAAAGCGGCCATTTTTAGGCCCCTAGCTCTACCCATAGATTTCTGCAGCGACGTAGTGTCCCCCACAAGTGACAGAACACTGAGCCAATCACGGCGTAACTAGAGAACATTACCAACCCCTACGCTCTGTATTTCCCATGAATAGATGGTGAAGGAATGGGACACCTCATGTTGAAAGGAATGGGACACCTCATGTTAAAAGGAATGGGACACCTCATGTTAAATGGAATGGGACACCTCATGTTAAATGGAATGGGACACCTCATGTTAAATGGAATGGGACACCTCATGTTAAAAAGGAATGGGACACCTCATGTTAAATGGAATGGGACACCTCATGTTAAATGGAATGGGACACCTCATGTTAAATGGAATGGGACACCTCATGTTAAATGGAATGGTGAAGGAATGGGACACCTCATGTTAAATGGAATGGTGAAGGAATGGGACACCTCATGTTAAATGGAATGGGACACCTCATGTTAAATGGAATGGGACACCTCATGTTAAATGGAATGGGACACCTCATGTTAAATGGAATGGGACACCTCATGTTAAATGGAATGGGACACCTCATGTTAAAAGGAATGGGACACCTCATGTTAAATGGAATGGGACACCTCATGTTAAATGGAATGGGACACCTCATGTTAAATGGAATGGGACACCTCATGTTAAATGGAATGGGACACCTCATGTTAAATGGAATGGGACACCTCATGTTAAAAAGGAATGGGACACCTCATGTTAAATGGAATGGGACACCTCATGTTAAATGGAATGGGACACCTCATGTTAAATGGAATGGGACACCTCATGTTAAATGGAATGGGACACCTCATGTTAAATGGAATGGGACACCTCATGTTAAATGGAATGGGACACCTCATGTTAAAAGGAATGGTGAAGGAATGGGACACCTCATGTTAAATGGAATGGGACACCTCATGTTAAATGGAATGGTGAAGGAATGGGACACCTCATGTTAAATGGAATGGTGAAGGAATGGGACACCTCATGTTAAATGGAATGGGACACCTCATGTTAAATGGAATGGGACACCTCATGTTAAATGGAATGGGACACCTCATGTTAAATGGAATGGGACACCTCATGTTAAATGGAATGGGACACCTCATGTTAAAAGGAATGGGACACCTCATGTTAAATGGAATTGGACACCTCATGTTAAAAGGAATGGGACACCTCATGGTAAATGGAATGGGACACCTCATGTTAAATGGAATGGGACACCTCATGTTAAATGGAATGGTGAAGGAATGGGACACCTCATGTTAAATGGAATGGGACACCTCATGTTAAAAGGAATGGGACACCTCATGTTAAATGGAATGGGACACCTCATGTTAAATGGAATGGTGAAGGAATGGGACACCTCATGTTAAATGGAATGGGACACCTCATGTTAAAAGGAATGGGACACCTCATGTTAAATGGAATGGGACACCTCATGTTAAAAGGAATGGGACACCTCATGTTAAAAGGAATGGGACACCTCATGTTAAAAGGAATGGTGAAGGAATGGGACACCTCATGTTAAAAAGGAATGGGACACCTCATGTTAAATGGAATGGGACACCTCATGTTAAATGGAATGGTGAAGGAATGGGACACCTCATGTTAAAAAGGAATGGGACACCTCATGTTAAAAGGAATGGGACACCTCATGTTAAAAGGAATGGGACACCTCATGTTAAAAGGAATGGTGAAGGAATGGGACACCTCATGTTAAAAAGGAATGGGACACCTCATGTTAAATGGAATGGGACACCTCATGTTAAATGGAATGGGACACCTCATGTTAAATGGAATGGGACACCTCATGTTAAATGGAATGGGACACCTCATGTTAAAAGGAATGGTGAAGGAATGGGACACCTCATGTTAAATGGAATGGGACACCTCATGTTAAATGGAATGGTGAAGGAATGGGACACCTCATGTTAAATGGAATGGTGAAGGAATGGGACACCTCATGTTAAATGGAATGGGACACCTCATGTTAAATGGAATGGGACACCTCATGTTAAATGGAATGGGACACCTCATGTTAAATGGAATGGGACACCTCATGTTAAAAGGAATGGGACACCTCATGTTAAATGGAATGGGACACCTCATGTTAAATGGAATGGGACACCTCATGTTAAAAGGAATGGTGAAGGAATGGGACACCTCATGTTAAATGGAATGGGATACCTCATGTTAAATGGAATGGTGAAGGAATGGGACACCTCATGTTAAATGGAATGGTGAAGGAATGGGACACCTCATGTTAAATGGAATGGGACACCTCATGTTAAATGGAATGGTGAAGGAATGGGACACCTCATGTTAAATGGAATGGTGAAGGAATGGGACACCTCATGTTAAAAGGAATGGTGAAGGAATGGGACACCTCATGTTAAAATGGAATGGGACACCTCATGTTAAAAGGAATGGGACACCTCATGTTAAAAGGAATGGGACACCTCATGTTAAAAAGGAATGGGACACCTCATGTTAAATGGAATGGGACACCTCATGTTAAATGGAATGGGACACCTCATGTTAAATGGAATGGGACACCTCATGTTAAATGGAATGGGACACCTCATGTTAAATGGAATGGGACACCTCATGTTAAATGGAATGGGACACCTCATGTTAAAAGGAATGGTGAAGGAATGGGACACCTCATGTTAAATGGAATGGTGAAGGAATGGGACACCTCATGTTAAATGGAATGGTGAAGGAATGGGACACCTCATGTTAAATGGAATGGGACACCTCATGTTAAATGGAATGGGACACCTCATGTTAAATGGAATGGGACACCTCATGTTAAATGGAATGGGACACCTCATGTTAAATGGAATGGGACACCTCATGTTAAATGGAATGGGACACCTCATGTTAAATGGAATGGGACACCTCATGTTAAATGGAATGGGACACCTCATGTTAAAAGGAATGGGACACCTCATGTTAAATGGAATGGGACACCTCATGTTAAATGGAATGGGACACCTCATGTTAAATGGAATGGGACACCTCATGTTAAATGGAATGGGACACCTCATGTTAAATGGAATGGGACACCTCATGTTAAATGGAATGGGACACCTCATGTTAAATGGAATGGTGAAGGAATGGGACACCTCATGTTAAATGGAATGGGACACCTCATGTTAAAAGGAATGGGACACCTCATGTTAAATGGAATGGGACACCTCATGTTAAATGGAATGGTGAAGGAATGGGACACCTCATGTTAAATGGAATGGGACACCTCATGTTAAAAGGAATGGGACACCTCATGTTAAATGGAATGGGACACCTCATGTTAAAAGGAATGGGACACCTCATGTTAAAAGGAATGGGACACCTCATGTTAAAAGGAATGGTGAAGGAATGGGACACCTCATGTTAAAAAGGAATGGGACACCTCATGTTAAAAGGAATGGGACACCTCATGTTAAAAGGAATGGGACACCTCATGTTAAAAGGAATGGTGAAGGAATGGGACACCTCATGTTAAAAAGGAATGGGACACCTCATGTTAAAAGGAATGGGACACCTCATGTTAAAAAGGAATGGGACACCTCATGTTAAAAGGAATGGGACACCTCATGTTAAATGGAATGGGACACCTCATGTTAAAAGGAATGGGACACCTCATGTTAAATGGAATGGTGAAGGAATGGGACACCTCATGTTAAATGGAATGGTGAAGGAATGGGACACCTCATGTTAAAAGGAATGGGACACCTCATGTTAAATGGAATCGGACACCTCATGTTAAATGGAATGGGACACCTCATGTTAAAAGGAATGGTGAAGGAATGGGACACCTCATGTTAAATGGAATGGGACACCTCATGTTAAATGGAATGGGACACCTCATGTTAAATGGAATGGGACACCTCATGTTAAAAGGAATGGTGAAGGAATGGGACACTTCATGTTAAATGGAATGGGACACCTCATGTTAAAAGGAATGGTGAAGGAATGGGACACCTCATGTTAAAATGGAATGGGACACCTCATGTTAAAAGGAATGGGACACCTCATGTTAAAAGGAATGGGACACCTCATGTTAAAAAGGAATGGGACACCTCATGTTAAATGGAATGGGACACCTCATGTTAAATGGAATGGGACACCTCATGTTAAATGGAATGGGACACCTCATGTTAAATGGAATGGGACACCTCATGTTAAATGGAATGGGACACCTCATGTTAAATGGAATGGGACACCTCATGTTAAAAGGAATGGTGAAGGAATGGGACACCTCATGTTAAATGGAATGGTGAAGGAATGGGACACCTCATGTTAAATGGAATGGTGAAGGAATGGGACACCTCATGTTAAATGGAATGGGACACCTCATGTTAAATGGAATGGGACACCTCATGTTAAATGGAATGGGACACCTCATGTTAAATGGAATGGGACACCTCATGTTAAATGGAATGGGACACCTCATGTTAAATGGAATGGGACACCTCATGTTAAATGGATTGGGACACCTCATGTTAAATGGAATGGGACACCTCATGTTAAAAGGAATGGGACACCTCATGTTAAATGGAATGGGACACCTCATGTTAAATGGAATGGGACACCTCATGTTAAATGGAATGGGACACCTCATGTTAAATGGAATGGGACACCTCATGTTAAATGGAATGGGACACCTCATGTTAAATGGAATGGGACACCTCATGTTAAATGGAATGGTGAAGGAATGGGACACCTCATGTTAAATGGAATGGGACACCTCATGTTAAAAGGAATGGGACACCTCATGTTAAATGGAATGGGACACCTCATGTTAAATGGAATGGTGAAGGAATGGGACACCTCATGTTAAATGGAATGGGACACCTCATGTTAAAAGGAATGGGACACCTCATGTTAAATGGAATGGGACACCTCATGTTAAAAGGAATGGGACACCTCATGTTAAAAGGAATGGGACACCTCATGTTAAAAGGAATGGTGAAGGAATGGGACACCTCATGTTAAAAAGGAATGGGACACCTCATGTTAAAAGGAATGGGACACCTCATGTTAAAAGGAATGGGACACCTCATGTTAAAAGGAATGGTGAAGGAATGGGACACCTCATGTTAAAAAGGAATGGGACACCTCATGTTAAAAGGAATGGGACACCTCATGTTAAAAAGGAATGGGACACCTCATGTTAAAAGGAATGGGACACCTCATGTTAAATGGAATGGGACACCTCATGTTAAAAGGAATGGGACACCTCATGTTAAATGGAATGGTGAAGGAATGGGACACCTCATGTTAAATGGAATGGTGAAGGAATGGGACACCTCATGTTAAAAGGAATGGGACACCTCATGTTAAATGGAATGGGACACCTCATGTTAAATGGAATGGGACACCTCATGTTAAAAGGAATGGTGAAGGAATGGGACACCTCATGTTAAATGGAATGGGACACCTCATGTTAAATGGAATGGGACACCTCATGTTAAATGGAATGGGACACCTCATGTTAAAAGGAATGGTGAAGGAATGGGACACTTCATGTTAAATGGAATGGGACACCTCATGTTAAAAGGAATGGTGAAGGAATGGGACACCTCATGTTAAAAGGAATGGGACACCTCATGTTAAATGGAATGGGACACCTCATGTTAAAAGGAATGGGACACCTCATGTTAAAAGGAATGGGACACCTCATGTTAAAAGGAATGGGACACCTCATGTTAAAAGGAATGGGACACCTCATGTTAAATGGAATGGGACACCTCATGTTAAAAGGAATGGTGAAGGAATGGGACACCTCATGTTAAATGGAATGGGACACCTCATGTTAAATGGAATGGTGAAGGAATGGGACACCTCATGTTAAAAGGAATGGGACACCTCATGTTAAAAGGAATGGGACACCTCATGTTAAATGGAATGGTGAAGGAATGGGACACCTCATGTTAAAAGGAATGGGACACCTCATGTTAAATGGAATGGGACACCTCATGTTAAAAGGAATGGGACACCTCATGTTTAAAGGAATGGGACACCTCATGTTAAAAGGAATGGGACACCTCATGTTCGCCATTGGAAGCAATCACTCTCAATTAATTACATGTATTTCATGAAGCTCTTTTTACATCAGCAGTTGTCACAAAGTGCTTTACAGACGCCTGTCCTGACCAATCACAACGACAGGAGGGGACAGTGACAGGACAGTCACAACGACAGGAGGGGACAGTGACAGGACAGTCACAACGACAGAACAGTCACAACGACAGGAGGGGACAGTGACAGGACAGTCACAACGACAGAACAGTCACAACGACAGGAGGGGACAGTGACAGGACAGTCACAACGACAGGACAGTCACAACAACAGGAGGGATAGTGACAGGGCAGTCACAATGACAGGACAGTCACAACGACAGGAGGGGACAGTGACAGGACAGTCACAACGACAGGACAGTCACAACGGCTGGACGGGGCAGTGACAGGACAGTCACAACGACAGGACAGTCACAACGACAGGACAGTCACAACGATAGGACAGTCACAACGATAGGACAGTCACAACGGCTGGATGGGGCAGTGACAGGACAGTCACAACGATAGGACAGTCACAACGACAGGGCAGTGACAGGACAGTCACAACGACAGGGCAATGACAGGACAGTCACAACGACAGGACGGGACAGTGACAGGACAGTCACAATGACAGGACGGGGCAGTGACAGGACAGTCACAACGACAGGACAGTCACAACGACAGGACAGTCACAACGGCAGGACAGGGTAGTGACAGGACGGGGCAGTGACAGGACAGTCACAACGGCTGGACGGGGCAGTGACAGGACAGTCACAATGACAGGACGGGGCAGTGACAGGACAGTCACAACGACAGGACAGTCACAACGACAGGACAGGGTAGTGACAGGACGGGGCAGTGACAGGACAGTCACAACGACAGGGCAGTCACAACGACAGGACAGGGCAGTGACAGGACAGGACAGTGACAGGACAGTCACAACGACAGGACAGTCACAATGACAGGACGGGGCAGTGACAGGACAGTCACAACGATAGGACAGTCTCAAGGACGGGGCAGTGACAGGACAGTCACAACGACAGGACTGGACAGTGACAGGACAGTCTCAAGGACGGGGCAGTGACAGCACAGTCACAACGACAGGACAGTCACAACGACAGGACGGGACAGTCACAATGACAGGACAGGACAGTGACAGGACAGTCACAACGACAGGACAGGACAGTGACAGGACAGTCACAGTGACAGGACAGGACAGTGACAGGACAGTCACAATGACAGGACAGGACAGTGACAGGACAGTCACAGTGACAGGACAGGACAGTGACAGGACAGTCACAATGACAGGACAGGACAGGACAGGACAGTCACAATGACAGGACAGGACAGGACAGTGACAGGACAGTGACAGGACAGTCACAGTGACAGGACAGGACAGTGACAGGACAGTCACAATGACAGGACAGGACAGGACAGGACAGTCACAATGACAGGACAGGACAGGACAGGACAGGACAGGACAGGACAGTGACAGGACAGTGACAGGACAGGACAGTGACAGGACAGTGACAGGACAGGACAGGACAGTGACAGGACAGTGACAGGACAGGACAGTGACAGGACAGGACAGTGACAGGACAGGACAGGACAGTGACAGGACAGGACAGTGACAGTGACAGGACAGGACAGGACAGTGACAGGACAGGACAGGACAGTGACAGGACAGTGACAGGACAGGACAGTGACAGGACAGGACAGGACAGGACAGTGACAGGACAGGACAGGACAGGACAGTGACAGTGACAGGACAGGACAGTGACAGGACAGGACAGGACAGTGACAGGACAGGACAGTGACAGTGACAGGACAGGACAGGACAGTGACAGGACAGGACAGTGACAGTGACAGGACAGGACAGGACAGTGACAGGACAGGACAGGACAGTGACAGGACAGGACAGGACAGTGACAGGACAGGACAGTGACAGGACAGGACAGTGACAGGACAGTGACAGGACAGTGACAGGACAGGACAGTGACAGGACAGGACAGGACAGTGACAGGACAGGACAGTGACAGGACAGGACAGTGACAGGACAGTGACAGGACAGGACAGGACAGTGACAGGACAGGACAGTGACAGGACAGTGACAGGACAGGACAGGACAGGACAGTGACAGGACAGGACAGTGACAGGACAGTGACAGGACAGGACAGGACAGTGACAGGACAGTGACAGGACAGGACAGGACAGGACAGTGACAGGACAGGACAGGACAGGACAGGACAGTAACACAGTTGTCTTGCAGGCTATTTTGTATTACTGTATGTCTCTCTCTCTACAGAGAAATCCAGGAGACTAATCAATTGGACACAGTCAGAGCATGGAGTCCATGTTTCTGTTATAACCCCCCCCCCCCCCCCCTTACCCATGAAATGGACCCGATGACATCTGATTCACATCAACCACAACAAATCAACCGTAGCCTTCGTTCCAGGGACGACAGCATCAGAACTGTAGCTGAGAGGAATCCAGAGCCGACTGAAGATCAGGAGGAGGGTTCACAGACTGATGGAGGAGAGGAGTGTTGATTCATACTGAGGTCCTTGTTACATTATAACACCAACGGTTAACAGAGCCGACTGTCAGTTCGTCTGAACTAGGCTACAGCCTCTATCCTCTAGACTACAGCCTCTATCCTCTAGACTACAGCCTCTAGACTACAGGCACTGTCCTCTAGACTACAGCCTCTAGACTACAGGCACTGTCCTCTAGACTACAAGGACGACAGCCACTGTCCTCTAGACTACAGCCTCTGTCCTCTAGACTACAGCCTCTAGACTACAGCCACTGTCCTCTAGACTACAGTCTCTAGACTACAGCCTCTAGACTACAGCCACTGTCCTCTAGACTACAGCCACTGTCCTCTAGACTACAGCCTCTATCCTCTAGACTACAGCCACTGTCCTCTAGACTACAGCCACAGTCCTCTAGAGTACAGCCACTGTCCTCTAGACTACAGCCACTGTCCTCTAGACTACAGCCTCTAGACTACAGCCACTGTCCTCTAGACTACAGCCACTGTCCTCTAGACTACAGCCTCTAGACTACAGCCACTGTCCTCTAGACTACAGCCACTGTCCTCTAGACTACAGCCACTGTCCTCTAGACTACAGCCTCTAGACTACAGCCACTGTCCTCTAGACTACAGCCACTATCCTCTAGACTACAGCCACTGTCCTCTAGACTACAGCCTCTATCCTCTAGGCTACAGCCTCTAGACTACAGCCACTGTCCTCTAGACTACAGCAACTGTCCTCTTGACTACAGCCTCTAGACTACAGCCTCTAGACTACAGCCACTGTCCTCTAGACTACAGCCACTGTCCTCTAGACTACAGCCACAGTCCTCTAGATTACAGTCTCTAGACTACAGCCTCTATCCTCTAGACTACAGCCTCTAGACTACAGCCACTGTCCTCTAGACTACAGCCACGGTCCTCTAGACTACAGCCTCTAGACTACAGCCACTGTTCTCTCAACTACAGCCTCTAGACTACAGCCACTGTCCTCTAGACTACAGCCTCTAGACTACAGTCACAGTCCTCTAGACTACAGCCTCTAGACTACAGCCTCTAGACTAGAGCCTCTAGACTACAGTCTCTAGACTACAGTCACGGTTCTCTAGACTACAGCCACGGTTCTCTAAACTACAGTCTCTAGACTACAGCCTCTAGACTACAGCCTCTTAGACTACAGCCTCTAGACTACAGCCACAGTCCTCTAGACTACAGCCTCTAGACTACAGCCACAGTCCTCTAGACTACAGCCTCTAGACTACAGCCACTGTAGCTGCTGGAACCTCCGCTGACTCCTCCAACCACTGTAGCTGCTGGAACCTCCGCTGACTCCTCCCACCACTGTAGCTGCTGTAACCTCCGCTGACTCCTCCCACCACTGTAGCTGCTGTAACCTCCGCTGACTCCTCCATCCACTGTAGCTGCTGGAATCTCCGCTGACTCCTCCAACCACTGTAGCTGCTGGAACCTCCGCTGACTCCTCCAACCACTGTAGCTGCTGGAACCTCCGCTGACTCCTCCAACCACTGTAGCTGCTGTAACCTCTGCTGACTCCTCCCACCACTGCTGGAACCTCCGCTGACTCCTCCCACCACTGTAGCTGCTGTAACCTCCGCTGACTCCTCCATCCACTGTAGCTGCTTGAATCTCCGCTGACTCCTCCAACCACTGTAGCTGCTGGAACCTCCGCTGACTCCTCCAACCACTGTAGCTGCTGTAACCTCTGCTGACTCCTCCAACCACTGTAGCTGCTGGAACCTCCGCTGACTCCTCCAACCACTGTAGCTGCTGGAACCTCCGCTGACTCCTCCCACCACTGTAGCTGCTGGAACCTCCGCTGACTCCTCCCACCACTGTAGCTGCTGGAACCTCCGCTGACTCCTCCCACCACTGCTGGAACCTCCGCTGACTCCTCCCACCACTGCTGGAACCTCCGCTGACTCCTCCCACCACACAGTAAAACGACTAACGTGAAGAAAAAGGAACATAAAATATAATTGCCTGTTTATTTTTTGGACGGTTTAACTTTTTTCAGTCATTCTTGAATTCCCCTCTTGCCGTTTTGGTCATAATACGCAGAGACAGTTTATTTTATCGACTATTACAGTATGCATATATACCTCTTAATGGTCAATGGACTGTTGAGGTACTCAAACAAGCAACACAGTGAAAACCTTGTATCTTATTACAGGTGAGGCTCCATGTTGCTCCTATCCCAGTTCACTCTGGCTTGGGGTTTTATTTAGAGGGTAAAAACCCTCTGTGTTGTGTGCTTGGATGCTATGATGACAGGCGTATTATTTCATAATGTAGTTAAATATGGAGGTTTCTTTTCAATAAGATGTTTGTCCTTGTTGTTTCTTGGCCTTACATCACGCCAGACGTAAGACGTTATGATTGTCACAACGCGGCTCAGCTCACGTGACGTAGCTAATATATCCAGTGTTTAATATAGGCCCCCTGTACAGAACCGGACCCTTGTACAGAACCGGACCCCTGTACAGAACCAGACCCCTGTACAGAACCAGACCCCTGTACAGAACCGGACCCCTGTACAGAACCAGAACCCTGTACAGAACCGGACCCCTGTACAGAACCAGACCCCTGTACAGAACCGGACCCCTGTACAGAACCGGACCCCTGTACAGAACCAGACCCCTGTACAGAACCGGACCCCTGTACAGAACCGGACCCCTGTACAGAACCAGACCCCTGTACAGAACCAGACCCCTGTACAGAACTAGACCCCTGTACAGAACCGGACCCCTGTACAGAACTAGACCCCTGTACAGAACTGGACCCCTGTACAGAACCGGACCCCTGTACAGATCCAGACCCCTGGACAGAACTAGACCCCTGTACAGAACCAGACCCCTGTACAGAACTAGACCCCTGTACAGAACTGGACCCCTGTACAGAACTGGACCCCTGTACAGAACTAGACCCCTGTACAGAACTGGACCCCTGTACAGAACTGGACCCCTGTACAGAACTAGACCCCTGTACAGGACATAACTAGACCCCTGTACAGAACTAGACCCCTGTACAGAACAGAACTAGACCCCTGTACAGAACTAGACCCCTGTACAGAACAGAACTAGACCCCTGTACAGAACAGAACTAGACCCCTGTACAGGACAGAACTAGACCCCAGTACAGAACAGAACTGGACCCCTGTACAGAACAGAACTGGACCCCTGTACAGAACAGAACTGGACCCCTGTACAGAACAGAACTGGCCCCCTGTTCAGAACAGAACTAGACCCCTGTTCAGAACAGAGTGGATGGACCCTGTATAGAACAGAATGGATGGACCCCTGTACAGAACAGAACTGGCCCCCTGTTCAGAACAGAACTAGACCCCTGTATAGAACAGAGTGGATGGACCCCTGTATAGAACAGAATGGATGGACCCCTGTACAGAACAGAATGGATGGACCCCTGTACAGAACAGAATGGATGGACCCCTGTATAGAACAGAATGGATGGACCCCTGTACAGAACAGAATGGATGGACCCCTGTACAGAACAGAATGGATGGACCCCTGTATAGAACAGAATGGATGGACCCCTGTACAGAACAGAATGGATGGACCCCTGTACAGAACAGAATGGATGGACCCCTGTATAGAACAGAGTGGATGGACCCCTGTATAGAACAGAATGGATGGACCCCTGTATAGAACAGAATGGATGGACCCCTGTATAGAACAGAATGGATGGACCCCTGTACAGAACAGAATGGATGGACCCCTGTACAGAACAGAATGGATGGACCCCTGTACAGAACAGAATGGATGGACCCCTGAATAGAACAGAATGGATGTATCCCTGTACAGAACAGAATGGATGGACCCCTGTATAGAACAGAATGGATGGACCCCTGAATAGAACAGAATGGATGGACCCCTGTATAGAACAGAATGGATGGACCCCTGTATAGAACAGAATGGATGGACCCCTGTACAGAACAGAATGGATGGACCCCTGTATAGAACAGAATGGATGGACCCCTGTATAGAACAGAATGGATGGACCCCTGTATAGAACAGAATGGATGGACCCCTGTATAGAACAGAATGGATGGACCCCTGTATAGAACAGAATGGATGGACCCCTGTATAGAACAGAATGGATGGACCCCTGTATAGAACAGAATGGATGGACCCCTGTATAGAACAGAATGGATGGACCCCTGTACAGAACAGAATGGATGGACCCCTGTATAGAACAGAATGGAAGGACCCCTGTATAGAACAGAATAGACAACCTATTCCTTTATAGTGCACTACTGTTGATCACTGAATTATAGAACATATTGCCCACCTGCAGTGAAGTCATTCAACTTTCCAAGACCCCCCCCCCACCTCCCCCTCTATCCACTTTCCCCAAATGCCCCTCCCCTAGCTATACCCTCTCCGAGCCACCACCACCCCCCCCCCCCCCGCTATACCCTCTCCGAGCCACCACCCCCCCTCCCCCAGCTACACCCTCTCCGAGCCACCACCCCCACTCCCCCAGCTATACCCTCTCCGAGCCACCCCCCCAGCTACACCCTCCTCGAGCCACCACCCCCCCTCCCCCAGCTATACCCTCTCCGAGCCACCCCCCCCCCCTCCCCCAGCTATACCCTCTCTGAGCCACCCCCCCCCAGCTACACCCTCTCCGAGCCACCCCCCCCCCCCAGCTATACCCTCTCCGAGCCACCACCCCCCCTCCACCAGCTACACCCTCTCCGAGCCACCCCCCCCCTCCACCAGCTACACCCTCTCCGAGCCACCACCCCCCCCTCCCCCAGCTACACCCTCTCCGAGCCACCACCCCCCCCCTCCACCAGCTACACCCTCTCCGAGCCACCACCCCCCCCTCCCCCAGCTACACCCTCTCCGAGCCACCACCCCCCCCCTCCCCCAGCTACACCCTCTCCGAGCCACCACCCCCCCCTCCCCCAGCTACACCCTCTCCGAGCCACCACCCCCCCCTCCCCCAGCTACACCCTCTCCGAGCCACCCCCCCCCTCCCCCAGCTACACCCTCTCCGAGCCACCACCCCCCCTCCACCAGCTACACCCTCTCTGAGCCACCACCCCCCCTCCCCCAGCTACACCCTCTCCGAGCCACCACCCCCCCCTCCCCCAGCTACACCCTCTCCGAGCCACCACCCCCCCTCCCCCAGCTACACCCTCTCCGATCCACCACCCCCCCCTCCCCCAGCTACACCCTCTCCGAACCACCCCCCCCTCCCCCAGCTACACCCTCTCTGAGCCACCCCCCCCCTCCCCCAGCTACACCCTCTCCGAGCCACCACCCCCCTCCCCCAGCTACACCCTCTCCGAGCCACCACCCCCCCCTCCCCCAGCTACACCCTCTCCGAGCCACCACCCCCCCTCCCCCAGCTACACCGTCTCCGAGCCACCACCCCCCCCCCAGCTACACCCTCTCCGAGCCACCCCCCCTCCCCCAGCTACACCCTCTCCGAGCCACCCCCCCCTCCCCCAGCTACACCCTCTCCGAGCCACCCCCCCCTCCCCCAGCTACACCCTCTCCGAGCCACCACCCCCCTCCCCCAGCTACACCCTCTCCGAGCCACCCCCCCTCCCCCAGCTACACCCTCTCCGAGCCACCACCCCCCCTCCCCCAGCTACACCCTCTCCGAGCCACCACCCCCCTCCCCCAGCTACACCCTCTCCGAGCCACCCCCCCTCCCCCAGCTACACCCTCTCCGAGCCACCACCCCCCCTCCCCCAGCTACACCCTCTCCGAGCCACCACCCCCCCTCCCCCAGCTACACCCTCTCTGAGCCACCCCCCCCCTCCCCCAGCTACACCCTCTCCGAGCCACCACCCCCCTCCCCCAGCTACACCCTCTCCGAGCCACCACCCCCCCCTCCCCCAGCTACACCCTCTCCGAGCCACCACCCCCCCTCCCCCAGCTACACCGTCTCCGAGCCACCACCCCCCCCCCCAGCTACACCCTCTCCGAGCCACCCCCCCTCCCCCAGCTACACCCTCTCCGAGCCACCCCCCCCTCCCCCAGCTACACCCTCTCCGAGCCACCCCCCCCTCCCCCAGCTACACCCTCTCCGAGCCACCACCCCCCTCCCCCAGCTACACCCTCTCCGAGCCACCCCCCCTCCCCCAGCTACACCCTCTCCGAGCCACCACCCCCCCTCCCCCAGCTACACCCTCTCCGAGCCACCACCCCCCGTCCCCCAGCTACACCCTCTCCGAGCGAGTGTTTATCATGTTAGTGTTTAATTAACATATTAGTATGTAACATGTTTCATCCTGAGCTATTGTCTTAATACATAGTATTATTGAGTGCATCAGGGAACTACAGCCTCTAGACTACAGCCACTGTCCTCTAGACTACAGCCACTAGAGCCTCTAGACTACAGCCACTGTCCTCTAGACTACAGCCACTGTCCTCTAGACTACAGCCTCTAGACTACAGCCACTGTCCTCTAGACTACAGCCACTGTCCTCTAGACTACAGCCACTGTCCTCTAGACTACAGCCTCTAGACTACAGCCACTGTCCTCTAGACTACAGCCACTATCCTCTAGACTACAGCCACTGTCCTCTAGACTACAGCCTCTATCCTCTAGGCTACAGCCTCTAGACTACTGCCACTGTCCTCTAGACTACAGCAACTGTCCTCTTGACTACAGCCTCTAGACTACAGCCTCTAGACTACAGCCACTGTCCTCTAGACTACAGCCACTGTCCTCTAGACTACAGCCACAGTCCTCTAGATTACAGTCTCTAGACTACAGCCTCTATCCTCTAGACTACAGCCTCTAGACTACAGCCACTGTCCTCTAGACTACAGCCACGGTCCTCTAGACTACAGCCTCTAGACTACAGCCACTGTTCTCTCAACTACAGCCTCTAGACTACAGCCACTGTCCTCTAGACTACAGCCTCTAGACTACAGTCACAGTCCTCTAGACTACAGCCTCTAGACTACAGCCTCTAGACTAGAGCCTCTAGACTACAGTCTCTAGACTACAGTCACGGTTCTCTAGACTACAGCCACGGTTCTCTAAACTACAGTCTCTAGACTACAGCCTCTAGACTACAGCCTCTTAGACTACAGCCTCTAGACTACAGCCACAGTCCTCTAGACTACAGCCTCTAGACTACAGCCACAGTCCTCTAGACTACAGCCTCTAGACTACAGCCACTGTAGCTGCTGGAACCTCCGCTGACTCCTCCAACCACTGTAGCTGCTGTAACCTCCGCTGACTTCTCCCACCACTGTAGCTGCTGTAACCTCCGCTGACTTCTCCAACCACTGTAGCTGCTGTAACCTCCGCTGACTCCTCCCACCACTGTAGCTGCTGTAACCTCCGCTGACTCCTCCATCCACTGTAGCTGCTGGAATCTCCGCTGACTCCTCCAAGAACAGAATGGATGGACCCCTGTATAGAACAGAATGGATGGACCCCTGTACAGAACAGAATGGATGGACCCCTGTACAGAACAGAATGGATGGACCCCTGTACAGAACAGAATGGATGGACCCCTGAATAGAACAGAATGGATGGATCCCTGTACAGAACAGAATGGATGGACCCCTGTATAGAACAGAATGGAAGGACCCCTGTATAGAACAGAATAGACAACCTATTCCTTTATAGTGCACTACTGTTGATCACTGAATTATAGAACATATTGTCCACCTGCAGTGAAGTCATTCAACTTTCCAAGACCCCCCCCCCACCTCCCCCTCTATCCACTTTCCCCAAATGCCCCTCCCCTAGCTATACCCTCTCCGAGCCACCACCACCCCCCCCCCCCAGCTATACCCTCTCCGAGCCACCACCCCCCCTCCCCCAGCTACACCCTCTCCGAGCCACCACCCCCACTCCCCCAGCTATACCCTCTCCGAGCCACCCCCCCAGCTACACCCTCCTCGAGCCACCACCCCCCCTCCCCCAGCTACACCCTCTCCGAGCCACCCCCCCCCTCCCCCAGCTACACCCTCTCCGAGCCACCACCCCCCCTCCACCAGCTACACCCTCTCTGAGCCATCACCCCCCCTCCCCCAGCTACACCCTCTCCGAGCCACCACCCCCCCCTCCCCCAGCTACACCCTCTCCGAGCCACCACCCCCCCTCCCCCAGCTACACCCTCTCCGATCCACCACCCCCCCCTCCCCCAGCTACACCCTCTCCGAACCACCCCCCCCTCCCCCAGCTACACCCTCTCTGAGCCACCCCCCCCCTCCCCCAGCTACACCCTCTCCGAGCCACCACCCCCCTCCCCCAGCTACACCCTCTCCGAGCCACCACCCCCCCCTCCCCCAGCTACACCCTCTCCGAGCCACCACCCCCCCTCCCCCAGCTACACCCTCTCCGAGCCACCACCCCCCCTCCCCCAGCTACACCGTCTCCGAGCCACCACCCCCCCCCCAGCTACACCCTCTCCGAGCCACCCCCCCTCCCCCAGCTACACCCTCTCCGAGCCACCCCCCCCTCCCCCAGCTACACCCTCTCCGAGCCACCCCCCCCCCCCAGCTACACCCTCTCCGAGCCACCACCCCCCTCCCCCAGCTATACCCTCTCCGAGCCACCACCCCCTCCCCCAGCTACACCCTCTCCGAGCCACCCCCCCCCCCCCCAGCTACACCCTCTCCGAGCCACCCCCCCTCCCCCAGCTACACCCTCTCCGAGCCACCACCCCCCCTCCCCCAGCTACACCCTCTCCGAGCCACCACCCCCCCTCCCCCAGCTACACCCTCTCCGAGCCACCACCCCCCTCCCCCAGCTACACCCTCTCCGAGCCACCCCCCCTCCCCCAGCTACACCCTCTCCGAGCCACCACCCCCCCTCCCCCAGCTACACCCTCTCCGAGCCACCACCCCCCGTCCCCCAGCTACACCCTCTCCGAGCGAGTGTTTATCATGTTAGTGTTTAATTAACATATTAGTATGTAACATGTTTCATCCTGAGCTATTGTCTTAATACATAGTATTATTGAGTGCATCAGGGAACTACAGCCTCTAGACTACAGCCACTGTCCTCTAGACTACAGCCACTAGAGCCTCTAGACTACAACCACTGTCCTCTAGACTACAGCCACTGTCCTCTAGACTACAGCCTCTAGACTACAGCCACTGTCCTCTAGACTACAGCCACTGTCCTCTAGACTACAGCCACTGTCCTCTAGACTACAGCCTCTAGACTACAGCCACTGTCCTCTAGACTACAGCCACTATCCTCTAGACTACAGCCACTGTCCTCTAGACTACAGCCTCTATCCTCTAGGCTACAGCCTCTAGACTACTGCCACTGTCCTCTAGACTACAGCAACTGTCCTCTTGACTACAGCCTCTAGACTACAGCCTCTAGACTACAGCCACTGTCCTCTAGACTACAGCCACTGTCCTCTAGACTACAGCCACAGTCCTCTAGATTACAGTCTCTAGACTACAGCCTCTATCCTCTAGACTACAGCCTCTAGACTACAGCCACTGTCCTCTAGACTACAGCCACGGTCCTCTAGACTACAGCCTCTAGACTACAGCCACTGTTCTCTCAACTACAGCCTCTAGACTACAGCCACTGTCCTCTAGACTACAGCCTCTAGACTACAGTCACAGTCCTCTAGACTACAGCCTCTAGACTACAGCCTCTAGACTAGAGCCTCTAGACTACAGTCTCTAGACTACAGTCACGGTTCTCTAGACTACAGCCACGGTTCTCTAAACTACAGTCTCTAGACTACAGCCTCTAGACTACAGCCTCTTAGACTACAGCCTCTAGACTACAGCCACAGTCCTCTAGACTACAGCCTCTAGACTACAGCCACAGTCCTCTAGACTACAGCCTCTAGACTACAGCCACTGTAGCTGCTGGAACCTCCGCTGACTCCTCCAACCACTGTAGCTGCTGTAACCTCCGCTGACTTCTCCCACCACTGTAGCTGCTGTAACCTCCGCTGACTTCTCCAACCACTGTAGCTGCTGTAACCTCCGCTGACTCCTCCCACCACTGTAGCTGCTGTAACCTCCGCTGACTCCTCCATCCACTGTAGCTGCTGGAATCTCCGCTGACTCCTCCAAGAACAGAATGGATGGACCCCTGTATAGAACAGAATGGATGGACCCCTGTACAGAACAGAATGGATGGACCCCTGTACAGAACAGAATGGATGGACCCCTGTACAGAACAGAATGGATGGACCCCTGAATAGAACAGAATGGATGGATCCCTGTACAGAACAGAATGGATGGACCCCTGTATAGAACAGAATGGAAGGACCCCTGTATAGAACAGAATAGACAACCTATTCCTTTATAGTGCACTACTGTTGATCACTGAATTATAGAACATATTGTCCACCTGCAGTGAAGTCATTCAACTTTCCAAGACCCCCCCCCCACCTCCCCCTCTATCCACTTTCCCCAAATGCCCCTCCCCTAGCTATACCCTCTCCGAGCCACCACCACCCCCCCCCCCCAGCTATACCCTCTCCGAGCCACCACCCCCCCTCCCCCAGCTACACCCTCTCCGAGCCACCACCCCCACTCCCCCAGCTATACCCTCTCCGAGCCACCCCCCCAGCTACACCCTCCTCGAGCCACCACCCCCCCTCCCCCAGCTACACCCTCTCCGAGCCACCCCCCCCCTCCCCCAGCTACACCCTCTCCGAGCCACCACCCCCCCTCCACCAGCTACACCCTCTCTGAGCCACCACCCCCCCTCCCCCAGCTACACCCTCTCCGAGCCACCACCCCCCCCTCCCCCAGCTACACCCTCTCCGAGCCACCACCCCCCCTCCCCCAGCTACACCCTCTCCGATCCACCACCCCCCCTCCCCCAGCTACACCCTCTCCGAACCACCCCCCCCTCCCCCAGCTACACCCTCTCTGAGCCACCCCCCCCCTCCCCCAGCTACACCCTCTCCGAGCCACCACCCCCCTCCCCCAGCTACACCCTCTCCGAGCCACCACCCCCCCCTCCCCCAGCTACACCCTCTCCGAGCCACCACCCCCCCTCCCCCAGCTACACCCTCTCCGAGCCACCACCCCCCCTCCCCCAGCTACACCGTCTCCGAGCCACCACCCCCCCCCCAGCTACACCCTCTCCGAGCCACCCCCCCTCCCCCAGCTACACCCTCTCCGAGCCACCCCCCCCTCCCCCAGCTACACCCTCTCCGAGCCACCCCCCCCCCCCAGCTACACCCTCTCCGAGCCACCACCCCCCTCCCCCAGCTATACCCTCTCCGAGCCACCACCCCCTCCCCCAGCTACACCCTCTCCGAGCCACCCCCCCCCCCCCCAGCTACACCCTCTCCGAGCCACCCCCCCTCCCCCAGCTACACCCTCTCCGAGCCACCACCCCCCCTCCCCCAGCTACACCCTCTCCGAGCCACCACCCCCCCTCCCCCAGCTACACCCTCTCCGAGCGAGTGTTTATCATGTTAGTGTTTAATTAACATATTAGTATGTAACATGTTTCATCCTGAGCTATTGTCTTAATACATAGTATTATTGAGTGCATCAGGGAACACAGTTTAAAAAGTGTTCTGTGTTCGTAATCAGCGATGTAAAGAGCACCCGATATTTCCTCGTCATTTCAATAGCTGTAGTTTAGGGGGGTTTTCTGGTTAACTAGCCACTCGGTACAACGTCACGTTCTATTAGAACCTTCTTGATCCCCTTCGGAACCGTAATCCATTCCAGAGTTCTGGAACGTTGTCAAGGTTACCCCCCTTTTTTTTTTGTCTTGGAAAGGGGAGCGGGCGGAGTGAGTGCTAACGACTGTTTTCACTACACAGACATTCCTGCTGTGAGAGGATAAAACGCCACGCAGCCATTCTGTCTAATGTTCAAATTGCTTATCTTAAAAGAGACCCCAAAAACCACACTTTATTTTTTTTCTTCCTGCTTTCAACACGTAGGACTCAGTAAGATATGTTACTGCTGATCGTCAGCCAGCATGCCAGTCCTGGAGAGCCTTTCAAATGGAACCCTATTCCCTATAAAGTGCACTACTTTTGAACCAGAGCCATTATGGAGCCCTATGGGTTATTAGAATGGCATTTGGGATTCATCCCGTCTTCTTTCTGAGAGGCCGGGGATCGTTTCTCACAGAGCTGATTGTAAAAACTCCCCCCGGGTGGTTGTGGTTGTGTTGGAGTTGTGTTGGGGTTGTGTTGGGGTTGTGTTGAGGTTGTGTTGGGGTTGTGTTGGGGTTGTGTTGGGGTTGTGTTGGGGTTGTGTTGAGGTTGTGTTGAGGTTGTGTTGAGTAGTTCAACCTGATTACATTCCTCTTAGACCTCAGATGTTGTTCACATACTGAATCTCTCTGTTCTGCACGGACAACAAAGAGAGGTCCCAGATTGTAGCAACGACCAAACAGAACTAACACATCTGGGCTGAATCCTCCTGCTAGCTGATTGGTCAGGACATTGTGAGACGGTTACAGATCACGTAGTGGGAACTCTCTAAATATAACGGAAGAGAAGCCAAGTGATTGGTCATGTGACAAAAATGTGGTACTGTCACGTTCTGACCTTAGTTCCTTTGTTTTGTCTTTTGTTTTAGTATGATCAGGGCGTGAGTTGGGTGGGTTGTCTATGTTAGTTTGTCTATGATTTTCTATTTCTGTGTTTGGCCTGGTATGGTTCTCAATCAGAGGCAGCTGTCAATCGTTGTCCCTGATTGAGAACCATATTTAGGTAGCCTGTGGTCTATTGTGTTTGGTGGGCGGTTGTTTTCAGTCTTTGTGTGTTTGCACCAGACAGAACTGTTCCGGTTGTTTCTTTGTTGTTTTGTTATTCAGTGGTCAGTTTTTATTAAAAAAGATGAACACTTGCCACGCTGCACCTTGGTCCTCACCTTCTTCCCAAGACAGCCGTTACAGCTACCAAGAGTATCTGGGAACGATGCGGAATTGATAAACGTTCTCTTGAACGTCATGAGAAGTTGACAGAATTACATTGTTAAAACATTTCTCAACCTTCCTTTCCACCATTCTGGAACATTCCTGGAACATTTTAGTGACCAGAGTTGTTGACTGGGGAAAACTCTGTCCCCTCCCTCTTATTCAGAGCAGATAACTGGTTGTTGACAGGGGAACACTCTGTCCCCTCCCTCTTAGAGCAGATAACTGGTTATTGACAGGGAGACACTCTAATCCCCTCCCTCTTAGAGCAGATAACTGGTTGTTGACAGGGGAACACTCTGTCCCCTCCCTCTTATTCAGAGCAGATAACTGGTTGTTGACAGGGGAACACTCTGTCCCCTCCCTCTTAGAGCAGATAACTGGTTGTTGACAGGGGAACACTCTGTCCCCTCCCTCTTAGAGCAGATAACTGGTTGTTGACAGGGGAACACTCTGTCCCCTCCCTCTTATTCAGAGCAGATAACTGGTTGTTGACAGGGGAACACTCTGTCCCCTCTTAGAGCAGATAACTGGTTGTTGACAGGGGAACACTCTGTCCCCTCCCTCTTAGAGCAGATAACTGGTTGTTGACAGGGGAACACTCTGTCCCCTCCCTCTTATTCAGAGCAGATAACTGGTTGTTGACAGGGGAACACTCTGTCCCCTCCCTCTTAGAGCAGATAACTGGTTATTGACAGGGAGACACTCTGTCCCCTCCCTCTTAGAGCAGATAACTGGTTGTTGACAGGGGAACACTCTGTCCCCTCCCTCTTATTCAGAGCAGATAACTGGTTGTTGACAGGGGAACACTCTGTCCCCTCCCTCTTAGAGCAGATAACTGGTTGTTGACAGGGAGACACTCTGTCCCCTCCCTCTTATTCAGAGCAGATAACTGGTTGTTGACAGGGGAACACTCTGTCCCCTCCCTCTTATTCAGAGCAGATAACTGGTTGTTGACAGGGGAACACTCTGTCCCCTCCCTCTTATTCAGAGCAGATAACCACTGTCATGGAACATCTATCAACTTGTGAAAACATGATGATTCTTTGTTAAATGGATGTTGGCTGAAAACGTTGATTTTCAGAAGGGATTTCATGGCACCAACCCCACCTCGGGGTTACGTCAGCGGGGAGCTGTACGAGGCGTGAGAGGGGAACACCACCCATGATAATAACAATAATCACAATCTCACAACACCACAAAATCAACAGCCGATTCAGAACCAACACAACCTGACGTCATCTTTAACCCGCCGTCAGACTGAGCCGTACTGAGACTCTTCCAGTCTGCTCCTGGCTCCAGGAGGGACGAAGGCCGTGGCCCAAGTGGCAGCCTAGTCCCTATGCAGTGCACTACATTTGACCAGGGCTGCATAGGGCTACGTAGGGAATAGGGAATGCCATTTGGGAGGCAGCCGTAGTATCATCCAGGACGCTGCGTCTGAACCTGATCCCTTGGCGACAAACGGGGGAGGGGAGGCCTGGGGGGGGAGGAGGGGGAGGACTGAGGGGGGAGGGAGGAGGCCTGGGAGGAGGCCTGGGGGAAGGCCTGAGGAGGCCTGGGGGGGGGGGGGGGGGGGGCCTGGGGGAGGCCTGGTGTCTGGGGGGGGGGGGGGGGGGGGGGGGGGGTTTGGACCAAGCAGAGTATACGGAACATACATAAAACCTTAAGCCATGACCGGGTTCAAAGGTCCGGAGTGGACAGATTCCTGCTCTGCGTTGTAACAGCCATGACCGGGTTCAAAGGTCCGGAGTGGACAGATTCCTGCTCTGCATTGTAACAGCCATGACCGGGTTCAAAGGTCCGGAGTGGACAGATTACTGCTCTGCGTTGTAACAGCCATGACCGGGTTCAAAGGTCCGGAGTGGACAGATTCCTGCTCTGCGTTGTAACAGCCATGACCGGGTTCAAAGGTCCGGAGTGGACAGATTCCTGCTCTGCGTTGTAACAGCCATGACCGGGTTCAAAGGTCCGGAGTGGACAGATTCCTGCTCTGCGTTGTAACAGCCATGACCGGGTTCAAAGGTCCGGAGTGGACAGATTCCTGCTCTGTGTTGTAACAGCCATGACCGGGTTCAAAGGTCCGGAGTGGACAGATTCCTGCTCTGTGTTGTAACAGCCATGACCGGGTTCAAAGGTCCGGAGTGGACAGATTCCTGCTCTGTGTTGTAACAGCCATGACCGGGTTCAAAGGTCCGGAGTGGACAGATTCCTGCTCTGTGTTGTAACAGCCATGACCGGGTTCAAAGGTCCGGAGTGGACAGATTCCTGCTCTGCGTTGTAACAGCCATGACCGGGTTCAAAGGTCCGGAGTGGACAGATTCCTGCTCTGCGTTGTAACAGCCATGACCGGGTTCAAAGGTCCGGAGTGGACAGATTCCTGCTCTGTGTTGTAACAGCCATGACCGGGTTCAAAGGTCCGGAGTGGACAGATTCCTGCTCTGTGTTGTAACAGCCATGACCGGGTTCAAAGGTCCGGAGTGGACAGATTCCTGCTCTGTGTTGTAACAGCCATGACCGGGTTCAAAGGTCCGGAGTGGACAGATTCCTGCTCTGTGTTGTAACAGCCATGACCGGGTTCAAAGGTCCGGAGTGGACAGATTCCTGCTCTGCATGGTAACAGCCATGACCGGGTTCAAAGGTCCGGAGTGGACAGATTCCTGCTCTGTGTTGTAACAGCCATGGTTTTCCTGGCGCGGGTTTTCACTGCTCGACGCTAAATGCATTTTAACCACCGATGGAGAGGGAATCTACACAGTAAAATATGAGATCGTAGATTAGACAGTGTGTGATGTGGTTTTTATGAGATATATGTCAAAGACCACGGTACATTACACGTGAGAGGAGAGTTTCCACGGAGCTGCTGATGAGATGAACGCTTCTGGATGACATGACAGGAAGGGGAGGTTCTCAGGGAGGGGGGGGGGGGGGGGTCCTGGTTAGTTGAGCGGCTACAGGAAGAGGACCTCCTCTCAGGGGCACTGTGGAGGGGTCTTGGTTAGTTGAGCGGCTACATGAAGAGGAGGTTTTCAGGGGGACTGTGGGGGGGTCTTGGTTAGTTGAGCGGCTACATGAAGAGGAGGTTTTCAGGGGGACTGTGGGGGGGTCTTGGTTAGTTGAGCGGCTACATGAAGAGGAGGTTTTCAGGGGGACTGTGGGGGGGGTCTTGGTTAGTTGAGCGGCTACAGGAAGAGGATAGGGTCCGGGGAGGTTTTCAGGGGGACTGTGGGGGGGAGGGGGTCTTGGTTAGTTGAGCGGCTACAGGAAGAGGATAGGGTACGGGGAGGTTTTCAGGGGGATTGTGGGGGGGGGTCTTGGTTAGTTGAACGGCTACAGGAAGAGGATAGGGTACGGGGAGGTTTTCAGGGGGATTGTGGGGGGGTCTTGGTTAGTTGAGCTAGCTATAGTTAGCCAGCTCAACCAATAAATCATAATGAGTAGCCTAACTATAGTAGCAGATGTGCCACCACAGCAATGAGCTAAACGGGCTGAGGGTGTTGTAACCGGCGCTGGGGTGGTGTAAGGCCTCAACCTGCTGAACCCCACACACAGCTGTTTACCCAAGATCTTGGCTAACTTGTCTTTGTTATTTTCCCAATGAGGACTGACTGCGGGGAGAAATCAAAATGTTCAGTATTATTCAGAAGTTGATCTCTCAGAGCAACTCAATCTGTTCTCCAAGGTCCCTGGTTCCCCAGAGGGGACTCCCTGTTCTCCTCACTCTCATTTTTTCTACCTCGTCTCAATAATACAGGAACGAAGCCTTGACGTAAACTCTGCCCTTTGTTTTGGTTTGTTTTAGGCAGCGACGGAGCGAGAGAAAGACTGAGCGTGAATAAAACCAAAGAGATGAACGACAACAGGTGAACAGGATGAACGGATGAACGGGAAGATAGAGGTTTACAAACATCTGACTGCACATTGGAGAGGCCCCCAAAAACAGACAATACTTAGAGATCTGAGAACACATTAGAGAAAGTAGGAGATGTTGTTTTATCTGGAGGACTACAGCCTCTATCTATCTCCTACCTGACCTCTCTGGGGTGTGAGATTTAATGACGGCCTACACCGGACAAAGCCGGACGATGCCACGCCAATTGGGAGCTGCCCTAAGGGACTCTGGTATAGAGGGTCAGGGGAGGTATGGAGGTTCAGGGGAAGTATGGAGGGTCGGGGGAAGTATGGAGGGTCAGGGGAGGTATGGAGACCCAGGGAGGCCAGGGAGGTATGGAGGACCAGGGAGGTATAGAGGACCAGGGAGGTATGGAGGGTCAGGGAGGTATGGAGACCCAGGGAGGTATGGAGGACCAGGGAGGTATGGAGGACCAGGGAGGTATGGAGGGTCAGGGAGGTATAGAGGACCAGGGAGGTATGGAGAACCAGGGAGGTATGGAGACCCAGGGAGGTATGGAGACCCAGGGAGGTATGGAGACCCAGGGAGGTATGGAGACCCAGGGAGGTATAGAGGGTCAGGGAGGTATGGAGACCCAGGGAGGTATGGAGGACCAGGGAGGTATAGAGGACTAGGGAGGTATGGAGGACCAGGGAGGTATGGAGGACCAGGGAGGTATGGAGGACCAGGCAGGTATGGAGGACCAGGGAGGTATAGAGGGTCAGGGGAGGTTTAGAGACACAGGGAGGTATGGAGAGTTTGTCTGACTTTCTCAGCAGTCTCTTCTCTCCACCCAAAGTGTTCCTTAATCCCTGGCTGTTTATTGAAGCTGTCTTTCTCTGGAGATCTTGGTGCCGGCCCTCTCTCTCACCCAACTGCACCCATGTATGTGTGTGTGTGTATGTATATCGGTGTGTGTGTGTGTGTGTGTGTGTGTGTGTGTGTGTGTGTGTGTGTGTGTGGGAGACCTGGGCTCTGGTTCTCTCTCCCCCAGCTGTACCAGGTTCACCCGGCTCCCCTACACATCAAAGGGCCGTGTCTCGCTCTGTACGCAGGTACTAACCACAGAGCAGGTACTAACCACAGAGCAGGTACTAACCACAGAGCAGGTACTAACCACAGAGCAGGTACTAACCACAGAGCAGGTACTAACCACAGAGCAGGTACTAACCACAGAGCAGGTACTACCCACAGAGCAGGTACTAACCACAGAGCAGGTACTAACCACAGAGCAGGTACTAACCACAGAGCAGGTACTACCCACAGAGCAGGTACTAACCACAGAGCAGGTACTAACCACAGAGCAGGTACTAACCACAGAGCAGGTACTAACCACAGAGCAGGTACTAACCACAGAGCAGGTACTAACCACAGAGCAGGTACTAACCACAGAGCAGGTACTAACCACAGAGCAGGTACTAACCACAGAGCAGGTACTAACCACAGAGCAGGTACTACCCACAGAGCAGGTACTAACCACAGAGCAGGTACTAACCACAGAGCAGGTACTAACCACAGAGCAGTTACTAACCACAGAGCAGGTACTAACCACAGAGTAGGTACTAACCACAGAGCAGGTACTACCCACAGAGCAGGTACTAACCACAGAGCAGGTACTAACCACAGAGCAGGTACTAACCACAGAGCAGGTACTAACCACAGAGCAGGTACTACCCACAGAGCAGGTACTAACCACAGAGCAGGTACTAACCACAGAGCAGGTACTAACCACAGAGTAGGTACTAACCACAGAGCAGGTACTAACCACAGAGCAGGTACTAACCACAGAGCAGGTACTAACCACAGAGCAGGTACTACCCACAGAGCAGGTACTAACCACAGAGCAGGTACTAACCACAGAGCAGGTACTAACCACAGAGTAGGTACTAACCACAGAGCAGGTACTAACCACAGAGTAGGTACTAACCACAGAGTAGGTACTAACCACAGAGCAGGTACTAACCACAGAGCAGGTACTAACCACAGAGTAGGTACTAACCACAGAGCAGGTACTAACCACAGAGCCGGTACTAACCACAGAGTAGGTACTAACCACAGAGCAGGTACTACCCACAGAGCAGGTACTACCCACAGAGCAGGTACTAACCACAGAGCAGGTACTAACCACAGAGCAGGTACTAACCACAGAGCAGGTACTACCCACAGAGCAGGTACTAACCACAGAGCAGGTACTAACCACAGAGCAGGTACTAACCACAGAGCAGGTACACATTACGTTTTCCCCTCCGAGGGGCCGAGCGGGGCCAGGCGAGCGGGGCCAGGCGAGCTGGGGGGGGGCGGGGCCAGGCGTGTGCGGGGCCAGGCGAGCTGGGGGGGGGGGGCGGGGCCAGGCGAGCGGGGCCAGGCGTCGCTGTGAGGTTTCTGCTCCTCTTTATAATTGCACCAGGCCTGATTGGTAGCCGAGCGGTAACCGGCCTCTAACAGGGTAATTGGATTGGCTGTGTTCTCTGATTTGGATCCTGTTATGTCATTTCCTCTGTTCTCCACTGGACTGGAGGTTGAGCTGGATCTTACCTGCGGCTCTTGTGGATCAGAGGGGAAGCACGCCTCAATATACTTACCGGACCTGCGTACCGGACTGGAATCCCAGACAGCCCCGAGGAGTGAACATGAACCCTACATCTCATCAATGTTTAACTCTGTGCAGTCAGTTAATCTGTACAGTCAGTTACCACCTCATCAATGTTTAACTCTGTACAGTCAGTTAATCTGTATAGTCAGTTAATCTGTACAGTCATTTACCACATCATCAATGTTTAACTCCGTACAGTCAGTTAATCTGTATAGTCAGTTAATCTGTACAGTCAGTTACCACCTCATCAATGTCTAAGGGGGTGATTATCATTATGTTTTTATTCATGGTATAAACAAGCAGCAAAGAGAGGATTAGAAAAAGTGTGTGTGGTGTGGTGTGTGTGTGTGTGTGTGTGTGTGTGTGTGTGTGTGTGTGTGTGTGTGTGTGTGTGTGTGTGTGTGTGTGTGTGGTGTGTGTGTGTGTGTGTGTGTGTGTGGTGTGTGTGTTTGTGTGGTGTGTGTGTGTGGTGTGTGTGTGTGTGTGTGGTGGCAGGTGGTCTCGTTCCCATCGGTGGTGAGGTTGGTGAGGAGAAGCCCGCTGTGGTTTTGGGGTCTTCTAGTTCAGCCACCAGTAATTTGCTCAGCAGGTTAGACGGTTGGCTGATGTGTTGAAGCTTCTGAAGGAGCTCTCAGTCTCTCTGTCTCTCGCTCTCTGGCCACACACTCATCAGACCTGACAGTTTAATAACGGGCTGGGGGTAGGGGATGAGGGTAGGAGCTGGGGGAAGGGGATGAGGGTAGGGGCTGGGGGTAGGGGCTGAGGTTAAGGGCTGGGGGTAGGGGATGAGGGTAGGGGCTGGGGGTAGGGGCTGAGGGTAGGAGCTGGGGGTAGGGGATGAGGGTAGGAGCTGGGGGTAGGGGCTGGGGGTAGGGGCTGAGGTTAGGGGCTGGGGGTAGGGGATGGGGGTAGGAGCTGGGGGTAGGGGATGATGGTAGGAGCTGGGGGTATGGGCTGGGGGTAGGGGCTGAGGTTAGGGGCTGAGGGTAGGGGATGAGGGTAGGGGCTGGGGGTAGGGGCTGAGGGTAGGAGCTGGGGGTAGGGGCTGAGGGTAGGAGCTGAGGTTAGGGGCTGAGGGTAGGGGATGAGGGTAGGGGCTGGGGGTAGGGGCTGAGGGTAGGGGCTGGGGTTAGGGGCTGGGGGTAGGGGCTGAGGGTAGGGGCTGAGGGTAGGGGCTGAGGGTAGGGGCTGAGGGTAGGGGTTTAGGGCTGTTATTTTAAGGTGTGTGTCCCAAATGACACCCCATTCCCTATATGGTGCACTACTTCAGACCAAATTCCTATAGGTCCTGCTCAACAATAGAGCCCTATGGGTCGTGGTCAGCAGTAGAGCCCTATGGGTCCTGGTCAACAGTAGAGCCCTATGGGTCCTGGTCAACAGTAGAGCCCTATGGGTCCTGGTCAACAGTAGAGCCCTATGGGTCCTGGTCAACAGTAGAGTCCTATGGGCCATAGTTGAAAGCGGTGTATAGGGAATAGGGCTCTGGTCTATAGTAGTTCACTATATAGGGAATAGGGCCCTGGTCTAAAGTAGTGTACTACATAGGGAATAGGGCCCTGGTCTAAAGTAGTGCACTATATAGGGAATAGGGCCCTGGTCTAAAGTAGTGTACTACATAGGGAATAGGGCCCTGGTCTAAAGTAGTGCACTATATAGGGAATAGGGCCCTGGTCTAAAGTAGTGTACTATATAGGGAATAGTGCCCTGGTCTAAAGTAGTGTACTATATAGGGAATAGGGCCCTGGTCTAAAGTAGTGCACTACATAGGGAATAGGGCTCTGGTCTAAAGTAGTGTACTATATAGGGAATAGGGCCCTGGTCTAAAGTAGTGTACTATATAGGGAATAGTGCCCTGGTCTAAAGTAGTGTACTATATAGGGAATAGGGCCCTGGCCTAAAGTAGTGCACTACATAGGGAATAGGGCCCTGGTCTAAAGCAGTGTACTATATAGGGAATAGGGCTCTGGTCTAAAGTAGTGTACTATATAGGGAATAGGGCTCTGGTCTAAAGTAGTGTACTATATAGGGAATAGGGTTCTGGTCTAACGTAGTGCACTATATAGGGAATAGGGCTCTGGTCTAAAGTAGTGCACTATATAGGGAATAGGGCTCTGGTCTAAAGCAGTGTACTATATAGGGAATAGGGCTCTGGTCTAAAGTAGTGTACTATATAGGGAATAGGGCCCTGGTCTAAAGTAGTGCACTACATAGGGAATAGGGCTCTGGTCTAAAGTAGTGCACTATATAGGGAATAAGGTTCTGGTCTAAAGTAGTGCACTACATAGGGAATAGGGCTCTGGTCTAAAGTAGTGCACTATATAGGGAATAAGGTTCTGGTCTAAAGTAGTGTACTATATAGGGAATAAGATGCCATTTGGGACTCATCCTAAGTGGAGAGTAGAGCTCAATACCTTAATGAGGGTCACACACACCAAGCTGCTACAGCACAGCAAACAAGGCTGGACAACCAGCCAACCAGCCACAGTGAGGGAGTGTTTTCTCGTGTGCGTGTGCGTGTGCGTGTGTGTGTGTGTGTGTGTGTGTGTGTGTGGTGTGTGTGTGTGTGTGTGTGTGTGTGTGTGTGTGTGTGTGTGTGTGTGTGTGTGTGTGTGTGTGTGTGTGTGGTGGCAGGTGGTCTCGTGTGTGCGCGTTCAATTCTGTGATATTTATTATGTATATTTCTCTATTTCATTCCAGGATTGGTCATCTCATTACTATATAACTATATACTGAAGCTAAACTGTGTTTAGTGTGGATCTACCATACCTGTTAGAGTTGTTAGAGTGGATACTGATACTGTACCATACCTGTTAGAGATGTTAGAGTGGATACTGATACTGTACCATACCTGTTAGAGTTGTTAGAGGGGATACTGATACTGTACCATACCTGTTAGAGTTGTTAGAGTGGATACTGATACTGTACCATAACTGTTAGAGTTGTTAGAGTGGATACTGATACTGTAACATACCAGTTAGAGTTGTTAATGTGGATACTGATACTGTACCATACCTGTTAGAGTTGTTAGTGTGGATACTGATTCTGTACCATACCAGTTAGAGTTGTTAATGTGGATACTGATCCTGTACCATACCTGTTAGAGTTGTTAGAGGGGATACTGATACTGTACCATACCTGTTAGAGTTGTTCATGTGGATACTGATACTGTACCATACCTGTTAGAGTTGTTAGAGGGGATACTGATACTGTATCATACCTGTTAGAGTTGTTAGAGTGGATACTGATACTGTACCATACCTGTTAGAGTTGTTAATGTGGATACTGATACTGTACCATACCTGTTAGAGTTGTTAATGTGGATACTGATACTGTACCATACCTGTTAGAGATGTTAGAGTGGATACTGATACTGTACCTTACCTGTTAGAGTTGTTAGAGGGGATACTGATACTGTACCATACCTGTTAGAGTTGTTAGAGTGGATACTGATACTGTACCATACCTGTTAGAGTTGTTAGAGTGGATACTGATACTGTAACATACCAGTTAGAGTTGTTAATGTGGATACTGATACTGTACCATACCTGTTAGAGTTGTTAGTGTGGATACTGATTCTGTACCATACCAGTTAGAGTTGTTAATGTGGATACTGATCCAGTACCATACCTGTTAGAGTTGTTAGAGGGGATACTGATACTGTACCATACCTGTTAGAGTTGTTCATGTGGATACTGATACTGTACCATACCTGTTAGAGTTGTTAGAGGGGATACTGACACTGTACCACCTGTTAGAGTTGTTAATGTGGATACTGATACTGTATCATACCTGTTAAAGTTGTTAGAGGGGATACTGATACTGTATCATACCTGTTAGAGTTGTTCATGTGGATACTGATACTGTATCATACCTGTTAGAGTTGTTCATGTGGATACTGATACTGTATCATACCTGTTAGGGTTGTTAGAGGGGATACTGATACTGTACCATACCTGTTAGAGTTGTTAATGTGGATACTGATACTGTATCATGCCTGTTAGAGTTGTTAGAGGGGATACTGATACTGTATCATACCTGTTAGAGTTGTTCATGTGGATACTGATACTGTATCATACCTGTTAGAGTTGTTAGAGGGGATACTGATACTGTACCATACCTGTTAGAGTTGTTAGAGGGGATACTGATACTGTATCATACCTGTTAGAGTTGATAGAGTGGATACTGTATCATACCTGTTAGAGTTGTTAACTGTGGATACTGATACTGTACCATACCTGTTAGAGTTGTTAGTGTGGATACTGATACTGTACCATACCTGTTAAGAGTTGTTAGTGTGGATACTATATCATACCTGTTAGAGTTGTTAGTGTGGATACTGATACTGTACCATACCTGTTAGAGTTGTTAGTGTGGATACTGATACTGTATCATACCTGTTAGAGTTGTTAGAGTGGATACTGATACTGTATCATACCTGTTAGAGTTGTTATTTTGGATACTGAGAGAGGGAGGGCATTGAGAAGAGGAGGAGAGGAAGAGAAAGAGGGGGCATTGGATAGGGGGAATAGGATGGAGAGAGGAGGAGGAGGGAGGAGAGAGAGAGAGAGTGAGGGAGAGAGGCTATTGAGGAGGGAGTGAGGGAGAGACGGCCATCACAGACGACCCATTCAGATCGCCATACCACAGCCCCACCTCAGCCACAGCTCCGCAGTCTTGGTCTGAACCTCTCTCTCTCAGGCCTCACCACTGATCTCAGAGCTGTCCGTATGGATGGCCACATTACAAAATGGGGCATTTCCCACCACATGGAGCTGATTGACTGAGACAAACAACATGTTGCTAGCTGATGAACACAGTGGACCTGACTGGGACAAACAACATGCTGCTAGCTGGTCTGATGAACACAGTGGACCTGACTGAGACAAACAACATGCTGCTAGCTGGTCTGATGAACACAGTGGACCTGACTGAGACAAACAACATGCTGCTAGCTGGTCTGATGAACACAGTGGACCTGACTGACTGAGACAAACAACATGCTACTAGCTGGTCTGATGAACACAGTGGACCTGACTGACTGAGACAAACAACATGCTACTAGCTGGTCTGATGAACACAGTGGACCTGACTGACTGAGACAAACAACATGCTGCTAGCTGGTCTGATGAACACAGTGGACCTGACTGACTGGGACAAACAACATGCTGCTAGCTGGTCTGATGAACACAGTGGACCTGACTGACTGGGACAAACAACATGCTTCTAGCTGGTCTGATGAACACAGTGGACCTGACTGACTGGGACAAACAACATGCTGCTAGCTGGTCTGATGAACACAGTGGACCTGACTGACTGGGACAAACAACATGCTGCTAGCTGGTCTGATGCACACAGTGGACCTGACTGAGACAAACAACATGCTGCTAGCTGGTCTGATGAACACAGTGGACCTGACTGACTGGGACAAACAACATGCTGCTAGCTGGTCTGATGAACACAGTGGACCTGACTGACTGGGACAAACAACATGCTGCTAGCTGGTCTAATGAACACAGTGGACCTGACTGAGACAAACAACATGCTGCTAGCTGGTCTGATGAACACAGTGGACCTGACTGGGACAAACAACATGCTACTAGCTGGTCTGATGAACACAGTGGACCTGACTGGGACAAACAACATGCTGCTAGCTGGTCTGATGAACACAGTGGACCTGACTGAGACAAACAACATGCTGCTAGCTGGTCTGATGAACACAGTGGACCTGACTGAGACAAACAACATGCTGCTAGCTGGTCTGATGAACACAGTGGACCTGACTGGGACAAACAACATGCTACTAGCTGGTCTGATGAACACAGTGGACCTGACTGACTGGGACAAACAACATGCTGCTAGCTGGTCTGATGAACACAGTGGACCTGACTGACTGGGACAAACAACATGCTGCTAGCTGGTCTGATGAACACAGTGGACCTGACTGACTGGGACAAACAACATGCTACTAGCTGGTCTGATGAACACAGTGGACCTGACTGGGACAAACAACATGCTGCTAGCTGGTCTGATGAACACAGTGGACCTGACTGACTGGGACAAGCAACATGCTGCTAGCTGGTCTGATGAACACAGTGGACCTGACTGGGACAAACAACAAGCTGCTAGCTGGTCTGATGAACACAGTGGACCTGACTGACTGGGACAAACAACATGCTACTAGCTGGTCTGATGAACACAGTGGACCTGACTGGGACAAACAACATGCTGCTAGCTGGTCTGATGAACACAGTGGACCTGACTGACTGGGACAAACAACATGCTGCTAGCTGGTCTGATGAACACAGTGGACCTGACTGGGACAAACAACAAGCTGCTAGCTGGTCTGATGAACACAGTGGACCTGACTGAGACAAACAACATGCTACTAGCTGGTCTAATGAACACAGTGGACCTGACTGACTGGGACAAACAACATGCTACTAGCTAGTCTGATGAACACAGTGGACCTGACTGACTGGGACATACAACATGCTGCTAGCAGGTCTGATGAACACAGTGGACCTGACTGACTGGGACAAACAACATGCTGCTAGCTGGTCTGATGAACACAGTGGACCTGACTGAGACAAACAACATGCTGCTAGCTGGTCTGATGAACACAGTGGACCTGACTGACAGGGACAAACAACATGCTGCTAGCTGGTCTGATGAACACAGTGTACCTGACTGACTGGGACAAACAACATGCTACTAGCTAGTCTGATGAACACAGTGGACCTGACTGAGACAAACAACATGCTACTAGCTGGTCTGATGAACTCAGTGGACCTGACTGGGACAAACAACATGCTGCTAGCTGGTATGATGAACACAGTGGACCTGACTGGGACAAACAACATGCTACTAGCTGGTCTGATGAACACAGTGGACCTGACTGACTGGGACAAACAACATGCTGCTAGCTGGTCTGATGAACACAGTGGACCTGACTGACTGGGACAAACAACATGCTGCTAGCTGGTCTGATGAACACAGTGGACCTGACTGGGACAAACAACAAGCTGCTAGCTGGTCTGATGAACACAGTGGACCTGACTGAGACAAACAACATGCTACTAGCTGGTCTGATGAACACAGTGGACCTGACTGACTGGGACAAACAACATGCTACTAGCTAGTCTGATGAACACAGTGGACCTGACTGACTGGGACATACAACATGCTGCTAGCAGGTCTGATGAACACAGTGGACCTGACTGACTGGGACAAACAACATGCTGCTAGCTGGTCTGATGAACACAGTGGACCTGACTGAGACAAACAACATGCTGCTAGCTGGTCTGATGAACACAGTGGACCTGACTGACAGGGACAAACAACATGCTGCTAGCTGGTCTGATGAACACAGTGGACCTGACTGACTGGGACAAACAACATGCTACTAGCTAGTCTGATGAACACAGTGGACCTGACTGAGACAAACAACATGCTACTAGCTGGTCTGATGAACTCAGTGGACCTGACTGGGACAAACAACATGCTGCTAGCTTGTCTGATGAACACAGTGGACCTGACTGAGACAAACAACATGTTGCTAGCTGGTCGTCACAGAGCAGGGCAGGAAGTCAGCGTCAGCACAGCTTTTTATCATGGGGCTATTTCCCAAATGACAGCCTTTCCTCTATATAGTGCACTACTTTGGGACCAGAACCATATGGGGGCATCCTATAGGGATTGTACTCATGTTGACAGGATGGAACAAACCTAAAACAATCATGTTATACTAGGGACTTTATGGCTCACCTGAACCCTGGTCTAAAAAGCCTAGCTTGACCTCAAAAAAGGACATGTTGGATCATTAGATCGTTGAACTCTAACAGATGGCGCTGACAGTATTTGTTCAGAGCGTTTCTTATAATATTACCTAGTCGAAAATAACATTTGGATATTAAATCGACGGTCACTCACCAGCATTACGACCAGAAATGTGACTTTACTAAATTTGATAATTTGTTCGTACCCCCTGATGCATTTCTGGTCATCCCAGGGGCTGCTCCAAGAAGAGGAATGGGGGTTTTAGTGCAGAGAATAAAGTAGACGAACTCAGGGCGAGGATCTCCTTCCAGAGAGACATCGGGGACTGTAAAATACTCTGTTTCACAGAATCATGGCTCTTTCCGGATATACTGTCCCCATCTATACAGCCAGTGGGGTTCTCTGTACATGGTGCGGACAGGAAGAAAGATCTCTCTGGGTAAAAGAAAGGCGGAGCTTTGTATTTCATAATTAACTAGTCATGGTGTGATCGTGGTAACGTACAGCAACTCATGTCCTTTTGTTCTCCCGATCTGGAATACTTCACTATCAAATGGCGACCGCTTTACCTCTGTTCTCTTTGGTCATTGTCACGGCCGTGTATATTCCCCCTCAAGCCGACAGCGCAACGGCTCTCAAGGAACTACACTGGAAACCAAATATCCCGAGGCTGCGTTTAATGTAACTGGCGACTTTAATAATGCAAATCTGAGGAAAACACTACCGAAGTTTCACCTCATCGCTCATCAAGAATTCTTTACCATCGCTACTCCCCTTTCACGGGACGGCTACAAGGCCCTCCCCTTGCCCTCCCTTCAGAAAAATCAGGTCACGCTTCCAATCTGCTCCTCCCTTCCTATAGGCAGGAAACTTAAACGGGATGTAACCGTGGTAAGGACTGTTCAACGTTGGTCTGATCAAATCTGAATCTATGCTTCAAGATTGTTTTGATCACGTGACCTGGGATATGTTATGGTTTGCCTCTGAGAATAACATAGACATATACACTGACTTGGTGACTGAGTTCATCAGGAAGTAAATAGAGGATGTTGTTTCCACTTATCCAAACAAAAAAAACGTGGATGAATGTTAGCATTAGCGCAAAAAACTGAAATCGCAAACCACCGTATTTAACAACGCCGAGGTGACTGATAACATGGACGAGGACAAACAGTCCAGTACAGAGACAAAGTGGAGGTCGCAATTAAAAGACTCAAACGACAAGAGACGTTTGTTGCAAGGACTCCAGACAATCAAGGATTACAAAACCAGCCACGTCGCGGACAACGACGCCTCGCTCCAAAACACAGTTCCCACCGACGTGGGCCACCTCCACTCATGAGGACTGTGAGCTCTCGTTCTCCGTGGCCGACTTGAATAAGACATTTAAGCATGTTAACCCTCGCAAAGGCTGCCGGCCCAGACGGCATTCCCGGCCGCATCCTCAGAGCATGTGCAAGCCAGCTGGGTGAAGTGTTTACGGACATATTTAATCTCTCCCTATCTCAGTATGTTGTCCATACTTGCTTCAAGGTGTACACCATTGTTCCCATACCCAAGATAGCGAAGGTAACTGATCTTAATGACTATCGCCCCATAGCACTCACTTCTGTCATCATGAAGTGCTTTGAGAGGCTAGTCAAGGATCATATCACCTCTACCTTACCTGATACCATAGACCAGTGGATCCCAAACTGTTTATAGTCCCGTACCCCTTCAAACATTCACCCTCCAGCTGCCTACCCTCTCTAGCACCAGGGTCAGCGCACTCTCAAATGTTGTTGTTTGCCATCATTGTAAGCCTGCCACACACACACTATACGATACATTTATTAAACAGAAGAATGAGTGTGAGTTTGTCCCAACCCGGCTCGTGGGAAGAGCTCTTATAAGACCAGGGCACAAAATAATATAATTCTAATCAATAATTTTGCTCTTTATTTAGCCATCTTACATATAAAACCTTATTTGTTCATCGGAAATGGTGAATAACTCACCACAGGTTAATGAGAAGGGTGTGCTTGAAAGGATGCACATAACTCTGCAATGTTGGGTTGTATTGGAGAGAGTCTCAGTCTTAAATCATTTTCCACACCCAGTCTGTGCCTGTATTTAGTTTCCATGCTAGTGAGGGCCGAGGAAAGGCACTACTCCCAATATCAGTGAACCCCAAATCAATGTAGTTCTCATCATATTTGAGCCTCTTTGATGGTCCAACGTCCCTGTCTGTTGTTCGGTGTTTTCCTAGGTAAGGGGCAGTAGCTTGGTGCTTTCCTGGGTAAGGGGCAGTAGCTTGGTGCTTTCCTGGGTAAGGGGACAGTAGCTTGGTGTTTTCCTGGGTAAGGGGCAGTAGCTTGGTGTTTTCCTGGGTAAGGGGGCAGTAGCTTGGTGCTTTCCTGGGTAAGGGGGCAGTAGCTTGGTGCTTTCCTGGGTAAGAGGCCAGTAGCTTGGTGCTTTCCTGGGTAAGGAGGCAGTAGCTTGGTGCTTTCCCGGGTAAGGGGCAGTAGCTTGGTGCTTTCCTGGGTAAGGGGCCAGTAGCTTGGTGCTTTCCCAAGTAAGGGGGGCAGTAGCTCTTCAGCTGCATCAGATTCACAGCTGTCAGTGTCCATGCTAGCTGGGCTAACAACAAATGTAGAATTACTGATGCTGGAATTGGATGAGCTCGTGGAAGCAGAACAGCTTGTGTCGTCGACAGGTGCAGGTTGTAGTACTGCTGGTAGTAGCAGTACCAACAGTAGAGATGGTATGTGTCTCTATGGACGCTGGCCTTTACTAAAGGGTTTGAAAATGTGAAGTAAAAAAATAAATACAAATATATTTTTTCAAAAATGTGAATCACATTTTTATTTGGCGTACCCCCGACGGCACCCCGTACCCCAGTTTGGGAACAGCTGCCTTAGACCCAATACAAACCTCCGTACCCCAGTTTGGGAACAGCTGCCTTAGACCCAATACAAACCTCCGTACCCCAGTTTGGGAACAGCTGCCTGAGACCCAATACAAACCTCCGTACCCCAGTTTGGGAACAGCTGCCTTAGACCCAATACAAACCTCCGTACCCCAGCTAGGGAACAGCTGCCTTAGACCCAATACAAACCTCCGTACCCCAGTTTGGGAACAGCTGCCTTAGACCCAATACAAACCTCCGTACCCCAGTTTGGGAACAGCTGCCTTAGACCCAATACAAACCTCCGTACCCCAGTTTGGGAACAGCTGCCTTAGACCCAATACAAACCTCCGTACCGGCCCAACACGGCCCCATCTGGATAAGATTAACACATCCACTATATAAGAGTGCTGTTTATCAACTACAGCTCAGCCTTCAACATCATAGGGTGTCCACCCATAAAATGATTCATTCAAGGTTTATACAAATATGTCCATTCATTAGAGAATTCCGTCAGATAAACAATACGGCCATAACTTGGAACGTCAACTGCTGGAGGGACTTGTTATGGGTTACTACTGCCAAGGTGGGCCTGGGGCTGGACATGAGTAGTGGAGGGCTGTTGTTGGGCCTGGGGCTGGACATGGGTAGTGGAGGGCTGTTGTTGGGCCTGGGGCTGGACATGGGTAGTGGAGGGCTGTTGGTGGGCCTGGGGCTGGACATGGGTAGTGGAGGGCTGTTGGTGGGCCTGGGGCTGGAGTCCGGCACATGTTTATGCGACCCCCTGGGGCTGAGCTGGACCGCTCCACTGACCCTGGGCTTTAAACAGGAAACTCTCTGGTTAGACTGAACACACAGACCTGGACCCCGGCACGGAACACAGAGATATAGGGAGCGGTGTGCTGAGTGTGTGTCCTATATTATATGTAGCATGCACAGTGCATCCCAGCTGCTCCACCAGGCCAGTGCAGGGGTTCAGACGTGGTGCACCCGTAAGCTGTGATGTCATATCGTAGTTATATATGGCTGGTCCAGCAGTCTGACAGACAAACTCTCCTGATAACCCCCCCCCCCCCCCCCCATTCGTCAACATACATACCGTTCTGAAATACGATGTCATAGATTTAGAGTAAAGATTGACCAATCCTCCCTCCTAGAAGCACTTGGGAGATGGATTAGGTAGAATCAATAAAAATACTGTGGTTTTTGTTTAAAGTGTAACTGACTGTGTTTTAACCTCTTTGCATATATGAAACAAACAGACAATCCGTTTTGAACAAAACATGGACAACTGTAACTAAGGCTGGGAATGTCAAAACAATCAAATTAGCAAGGGGAATGATCAGTCATTACGTAGGTAATGCACTAGCGCACAAGTCAAACACAAGGCCCGCGGCCTCAATAGGACACACAAGCACGAGTGCAGGGACAGTATAAGTGTGTCCTGTTTACAGCTCAGTGCAGGGACAGTATAAGTGTGTCCTGTTGACAGCGCAGTGCAGGGACAGTATAAGTGTGTCCTGTTGACAGCGCAGTGCAGGGACAGTATAAGTGTGTCCTGTTGACAGCTCAGTGCAGGGACAGTATAAGTGTGTCCTGTTTACAGCGCAGTGCAGGGACAGTATAAGTGTGTCCTGTTGACAGCGCAGTGCAGGGACAGTATAAGTGTGTCCTGTTTACAGCGCAGTGCAGGGACAGTATAAGTGTGTCCTGTTTACAGCTCAGTGCAGGGACAGTATAAGTGTGTCCTGTTTACAGCGCGCAGTGCAGGGACAGTATAAGTGTGTCCTGTTTACAGCTCAGTGCAGGGACAGTATAAGTGTGTCCTGTTTACAGCGCAGTGCAGGGACAGTATAAGTGTGTCCTGTTTACAGCGCAGTGCAGGGACAGTATAAGTGTGTCTCGTTGACAGCGCAGTGCAGGGACAGTATAAGTGTGTCCTGTTGACAGCGCAGTGCAGGGACAGTATAAGTGTGTCCTGTTTACAGCGCAGTGCAGGGACAGTATAAGTGTGTCCTGTTTACAGCGCAGTGCAGGGACAGTATAAGTGTGTCTCGTTGACAGCGCAGTGCAGGGACAGTATAAGTGTGTCCTGTTGACAGCGCAGTGCAGGGAGAGTATAAGTGTGTCCTGTTTACAGCTCAGTGCAGGGACAGTATAAGTGTGTCCTGTTTACAGCGCGCAGTGCAGGGACAGTATACAGACACATGCCACAGTCATTGCTACCAGGCTACTAAAATGTTGCAGTCTGTCTTGGGTTTTTAAAGCTTGACATTGAATTACCCCCCAAAACACTAACCCTGCAACAAAAAACACCATGCAAAGGACAAAGACTAAAACATTACCAAGCTAGCAACGCTATTTCTTGTCCTGGAATCCAGCTGAACTGACAGGTTAACGTCTGCTTGAAAGACAATCAATGATGGTCGCATGTCAACGAGCCACGGAAGCCGATTATTAAAGCCAACGTCGGCAACCTTCCATCCCTGCTCTGGATGTTAGCGGGGCTTCTCCATCTGTCGGAGGCACCAGATGCCGGCAGCTACCGGCGGGGCTTCTCCATCTGTCGGAGGCCTGCACCAGACGCCGGCAGCTACCGGCGGGGCTTCTCCATCTGTCGGAGGCCTGCACCAGACGCCGGCAGCTACCGGCAGGGGCTTCTCCATCTGTCGGAGGCACCAGACGCCGGCAGCTACCGGCGGGGCTTCTCCATCTGTCAGAGGCACCAGACGCTGGCAGCTACGGCAGGGCTTCTCCATCTGTCGGAGGCCTGCACCAGACACCGGCAGCTATCGGCGGGGCTTCTCCATCTGTCGGAGGCACCAGACGCCGGCAGCTACCGGCGGGGCTTCTCCATCTGTCGGAGGCCTGCACCAGACGCCGGCAGCTACCGGCGGGGCTTCTCCATCTGTCGGAGGCCTGCACCAGACGCCGGCAGCTACCGGCGGGGCTTCTCCATCTGTCGGAGGCACCAGACGCCGGCAGCTACTGGCGGGGCTTCTCCATCTGTCGGAGGCCTGCACCAGACGCCGGCAGCTACCGGCGGGGCTTCTCCATCTGTCTGAGGTCTGCACCAGACGCCGGCAGCTACCGGTGGGGCTTCTCCATCTGTCGGAGGCACCAGACGCCGGCAGCTACCGGCGGGCTTCTCCTTCTGTCTGAGGCCTGCACCAGACGCCGGTAGCTACTGGCGGGGCTTCTCCATCTGTCGGAGGCACCAGACGTCGGCAGCTACCGGCGGGGCTTCTCCATCTGTCGGAGGCCTGCACCAGACGCCGGCAGCTACCGGTGGGGCTTCTCCATCTGTCGGAGGCACCAGACGCCGGCAGCTACCGGCGGGGCTTCTCCATCTGTCGGAGGCACCAGACGCCGGCAGCTACCGGCGGGGCTTCTCCATCTGTCGGAGGCACCAGACGCCGGCAGCTACCGGCGGGGCTTCTCCATCTGTCGGAGGCACCAGACGCCGGCAGCTACCGGCGGGACTTCTCCATCTGTCGGAGGCACCAGACGCCGGCAGCTACCGGCGGGGCTTCTCCATCTGTCGGAGGCACCAGACGCCGGCAGCTACCGGCGAGGCTTCTCCATCTGTCGGAGGCCTGCACCAGACGCCGGTAGCTACCGGTGGGGCTTCTTATCCTAGTCCATGTGGGTTCTAATGACATTACTAAGCTGGTATTGAATGTACTACATCAGGACATAAACATTGATTCCATCGTAGTCCACGTGGGTTTTAATGACATTATGAAGGGCAGCTCTGAACAGTTGAAACTGGATTTTAAAGAGCTGATTGACTCTCTGCTAGGCACTAATAAAATACTCATTGTATCTGGCCCTATGTCCTCTCTGGCATTGAATGCTTTAGCAGGATTCTTTCTCTTCACAACTGGCTACGTGATTATTACAGCTCAATGGGTGAAACTTTTGTTGACAATTTCGATACCTTTTTGGAAACAACACGTTTTATAAGGAGGACGGGATCCACCCAAATCATCTGGGTTCCTGGATCCTTTCACAGCATTATAAGGAGGACGGGATCCACCCAAATCATCTGGGTTCCTGGATCCTTTCACAGCATTATAAGGAGGATGGGATCCACCCAAATCATCTGGGTTCCTGGATCCTTTCACAGCATTATAAGAAGGATGGGATCCACGCAAATCATTTGGGTTCCTGGATCCTTTCACAGCATTATAAGGAGGACGGGATCCACCCAAATCATCTGGGTTCCTGGATCCTTTCACAGCATTATAAGGAGGACGGGATCCACCCAAATCATCTGAGTTCCTGGATCCTTTCACAGCATTATAAGGAGGATGGGATCCACCCAAATCATCTGGGTTCCTGGATCCTTTCACAGCATTATAAGGAGGACGGGATCCACCCAAATCATCTGGGTTCCTGGATCCTTTCACAGCATTATAAGGAGGATGGGATCCACCCAAATCATCTGGGTTCCTGGATCCTTTCACAGCATTATAAGAAGGATGGGATCCACGCAAATCATTTGGGTTCCTGGATCCTTTCCCAGCATTATAAGGAGGATGGGATCCACCCAAATCATTTGGGTTCCTGGATCCTTTCACAGCACTATAAGACTGCGTTGAGACAATGACTTATCAATGACCCAAGCACAGCTCAGTTAATCCCTATCATTGTTGCCGCTGAGTCATCATAATGCTTCAGTAAATTTACATTATACCAGGGACATAATGCCAGTCAGACTCCCAAGTGGCGCTCCGGTCTAAGGCACTGCATCTCAGTGCTAGAGGCATCACAACAGACACCCTGTTTCAAATCCAGGCTGTATCACAACCAGCCTTGATTGGGAGTCCCATAGGGCGGAGCACAGTTGACCCAGCGTCATTGTAAATAAGAATTTGTTCTTAACTGACTTGCCTAGTTAAATAAAGGTAAAAAATATTTACAAATTCAAAATAATAATAGTAATTGGTAGACACAATGTAAGTGACCTAATTTATGTCACTCTAACTGCCTGGAATCCCTATGCTGATCCTACACCTGTTGTTTGCAGCAATATGAACCAGAGAGAGACTGTTAACACTGAGGTGGTGTGCCTATGAACCAGAGAGAGACTGTTAACACTGAGGTGGTGTGCCTATGAACCACAGAGAGACTGTTAACACTGAGGTGGTGTGCCTATGAACCAGAGAGAGACTGTTAACACTGAGGTGGTGTGCCTATGAACCACAGAGAGACTGTTAACACTGAGGTGATGTGCCTATGAACCAGAGAGAGACTGTCAACACTGAGGTGGTGTGCCTATGAACCAGAGAGAGACTGTTAACACTGAGGTGGTGTGCCTATGAACCACAGAGAGACTGTTAACACTGAGGTGGTGTGCCTATGAACCACAGAGAGACTGTTAACACTGAGGTGGTGTACCTATGAACCAGAGAGAGACTGTTAACACTGAGGCGGTGCGCCCTAGCAGGAAGTTCACTGTTAACACTGAGGCGGTGCGCCCTAGCAGGAAGTTCACTGTTAGCACTGAGGCGGTGCACCCTAGCAGGAAGTTCACTATTAACACTGAGGCGGTGTGCCCTAGCAGGAAGTTCACTGTTAACACTGAGGCGGTGTGCCCTAGCAGGAAGTTCACTGTTAACACTGAGGCGGTGTGCCCTAGCAGGAATTTCACTTTGTGCAGCTCACCCTGCACTAAGACAGAACAACAGCAAAGGACCTTGTGAAGATGCTGGAGGAAACAGGTACAAAAGTATCTATATCCACAGTAAAACGGGTCCTATATTGACATAACCTGAAAGGCCGCTCAGCAAGGAAGAAGCCACCGCTCCAAAACCACCTACTTTTTGGAGAAATGTCCTCTGGTCTGATGAAACAAGAATAGGACTGTTTGGCCATAATGACCATCGTTATGTTTGGAGGAAAAAGGGGGAGGCCTGCAAGCTGAAGAACACCATCCCAACCGTGAAGCACGGGGGTGGCAGCATCATGTTGTGGGGGTGCTTTGCTGCAGGAGGGACTGGTGCACTTCACAAAATAGATGACATCATGGGGTAGGAAAATTATGTGGATATATTGAAGCAACATCTCAAGACATCAGCCAGGAAGTTTGGTCACAAAGGGGTCTCCATATGGACAATGACCCCAAGCATAGTTGTGGCAAAATGGTTTAAGGACAACAAAGTGAAGGTATTGGAGTGGCCATCACAAAGCCCTGACCTCAAATCTATAGAAGATTTGTGGGCTGAACTGAAAAAGTGTGTGCGAGCAAGGAGGCCTACAAACCTGACTCAGTTACACCAGCTCTGTCAGGAGGAATGGGTCAAATTTCACCGATCTTATTGTGGGAAGCTTTTGGAAGGCGGACTTGAAACGTTTGACCCAAGTTAAACAATTTAAAGGCAATGCTACCAAATACTAATTAAGTGTATGTAAACTTCTGACCCACTGGGAATCTGATGAAAGAAATAAAAGCTGAAATAAATCATTCTCTCTACTATTATTCTAACATTTCACATTCTTAAAATAAAGTGAAAATTTTCCTAAGAAAGGGAATTTTTACTAGGATTAAATGTCAGGAATTGTGGAAAACTGAGCTCATTGAGTGTGGTCTTAGTGTGAAAACTCTCTCTAATTAGTGTGGTCTACAGCTTATCATGAGATACTCTACCTCAGGCGTGCAAAATCTCGAGACTTCCTGACTATTAGATTTCATGCTCCAGCTGTTGTTTACAAATATACATATTTACCCTTGGTCTTACCAGAAGCTGCTGTTCCGATACAGTGTAAAACCCGCCAGCTGTATGTTTTTCATGTCGTCGTTCAGCCACGACTCGGTGAAACATAAGATATTACAGTTTTTAATGTCCCGTTGGTAAGATATACATGATTGTAGTTCATCTAATTTATTATCCAATGATTGTACGTTGGTTAATAGTACCGATGGTAAAGGCAGGTTACCCACTCGCCGTCGGATGCTTACAAGGCACCCCTGAATTTAATGGTGTGTGTGTGTGTGTGGGGGGGGGGGGGGGGGGCTTGTGGTTCGACACCTTCAAGCAGAGCATTATGAATAGGTTTTTAATTGCTTATAAACCTGTCGCTTGGCTCTCTAAGCTCAGCACTGATTACTGTTGGAGGCTGGAGACTGGGCTGAAGCCTTACTGTTCTGTGTGTGTGTGTGTGTGTGTGTGTGTGTGTGTGTGTGTGTGTGTGTGTGTGTGTGTGTGTGTGTGTGTGTGTGTGTGTGTGTGTGTGTATAAATGAGAGGAGGCATGGATGTCAGGAGAGGAGGGAAACCAAGGGATGATTTGTTTGTGACATTGGGGGTGGTGGGGTTAGGTGTGATGCCAGGACCCCTCCATCCCTCCTCCACCTCTCCTCTACCCCTCCATCCCTCCTCCACCTCTCCTCTACCTCTCCTCCACCCCTCCTCCATATCTCCTCCAACCCTCCACCTCTCCTCTACCTCTCCACCTCTCCTCCACACTTCCACCCCTCCTCCACCCCTCCACCTCTCCTCCACCCCTACTCCATCTCTCCTCCACCCCTCCACCTCTCCACCTCTCCTCCACGCCTCCACCTCTCCTCCACCCCTCCACCCCTCCTCCATCCCTCCACCCTCTTCTCCCCACTAACCCACTAGAGTGTTGGCCCTCTCTGGTACGTAAACAACAGGTTGGTTAGTCACCACAGTGACAAGGATTTTCCAAAGCTTCCAGAGAGGAGAGGTGCTGCCTGCCAGACCTGGATTTAAATACTATTTGACATCAATTCATGGTTTGATTGACGTTGCCACGCACAACGGAACCACTAGAACAGTCGCAAGGAGTGCAAACCCTGCCGGTCCCACACACCAGGGAGACTAGAGCAAACGGTCAAAGTGGTTTTAATATTTAAACCCAGGTCTACTGCCTGCTTCCCTACTCCCTGTCTGTCTAACCCTGTGAGGTAATGAATAATCACCCTGTCATTAAGGCCTGTTGGTTTTCTTCTGCTGCCAGACCCAGTCTCAGGCCTCTCCTCTGTAGGTAGCTAGACCTTGGCTTGGCTTGGACAGGCCTTCTGCACTGCTAGGCTCAGGCCTCTCCTCTGTAGGTAGCTAGACCTTGGCTTGGCTTGGAAAGGCCTTCTGCACTGCTAGGCTCAGGCCTCTCCTCTGTAGGTAGCTAGACCTTGGCCTGGACAGGCCTTCTGCACTGCTCGGCTCAGGCCTCTCCTCTGTGGGTAGCTAGACCTTGGCTTGGCTTGGACAGGCCTTCTGCACTGCTAGGCTCAGGCCTCTCCTCTGTAGGTAGCTAGACCTTGGCTTGGCTTGGACAGGCTTTCTGCACTGCTAGGCTCAGGCCTCTCCTCTGTAGGTTGCTAGACCTTGGCTTGGCTTGGACAGGCCTTCTGCACTCCTAGGCTCAGGCCTCTCCTCTGTAGGAGGACCTTGGCGTGGCTTGGTCAGGCCTTCTGCACTGCTAGGCTCAGGCCTCTCCTCTGTAGGTAGCTAGACCTTGGCTTGGCTTGGACAGGCCTTCTGCACTGCTAGGCTCAGGCCTCTCCTCTGTAGGTAGCTAGACCTTGGCCTGGACAGGCCTTCTGCACTGCTCGGCTCAGCTAGTGTTGTTGTGTTTAGTCTTCCAATGGTTAATATTGGTGTTACTGGGGTCAGTGGAAATAACGAATCCTCCACTGGTTCCTTAAATCAAGGTGTCATTAAGTGTGTGTTGGTGGAGGGAGGTGGAGAGGGGTAGAAGATGTGGAGGGAGATGGGGGAGGGAGGTGGAGGAGGTGAGGGAGGTGGAAGAGGTGGTTTGGAGGTGGAAGAGGTGGAGGGGGGTGGAAGAGGTGGAGGAGGTGAAGGTAGGTAATGGAGGAGGTGAAGGTAGGTAAAGGAGGGGGAGGGGGTGAAGGTAGGTAATGGAGGGGAGGAGGTGAAGTTAGATAATGGAGGAGGTGAAGGTAGGTAATGGAGGAGGTGAAGGTAGGTAATGGAGGGGGAGGAGGTGAAGGTAGATAATGGAGGGGGGGAGGTGAAGGTAGGTAATGGAGGAGGTGAAGGTAGGTAATGGAGGGGGAGGAGGTGAAGGTAGCTAATGGAGGAGGTGAAGGTAGGTCATGGAGGGGGAGGAGGTGAAGGTAGGTAATGGAGGAGGTGAAGGTAGGTAATGGAGGGGGAGGAGGTGAAGGTAGACAATGGAGGAGGTGAAGGTAGGTAATGGAGGAGGTGAAGGTAGGTAATGGAGGGGGAGGAGGTGAAGGTAGGTAATGGAGGAGGTGAAGGTAGGTAATGGAGGGGGAGGAGGTGAAGGTAGGTAATGGAGGAGGTGAAGGTAGGTAATGGAGGGGGAGGAGGTGAAGGTAGGTAATGGAGGAGGTGAAGGTAGGTAATGGAGGTGGAGGAGGTGAAGGTAGGTAATGGAGGTGGAGGAGGTGAAGGTAGGTAATGGAGGAGGTGAAGGTAGGTAATGGAGGGGGAGGAGGTGAAGGTAGGTAATGGAGGAGGTGAAGGTAGGTAATGGAGGGGGAGGAGGTTTTAAAGCTAGTTTCCTGCAATTATACAGATGTTGCCTTATGCCCTGTTCCTATGCTATCTGAGTGACTCAAACATTAGAATATTATGCCATGACTTTTTAGGAATTTTAGTGCCATTCTTTGGTCTAAAGTAGTGCACTAAATAGAGAATAGGGTGCCATTGTCTGGTCTAAAGTAGTGCACTAAATAGAGAATAGGTGTCACACCCTGACCATAGTTTACTTTGTATATTTCTATGGTTTGGTTGGTCAGGGTGTGATCTGAGTGGGCATTCTATGTTACATGTCTAGTTTGTCCAGTTCTATGTTCGGCCTGATATGGTTCTCAATCAGAGGCAGGTGTTCGTCATTGTCTCTGATTGGGAACCATATTTAGGTAGCCTGGGTTTCACTGTGTGTTTGTGGGTGATTGTTCCTGTCTATGTGTTTTCACCAGATAGGGCTGTTTAGGTTTTCGTTACGTTCTTTATTTTGTAGTGTTTGTATTGATTCGTGTTTTACGTTTGTTCATTAAAACATGGATCGCAATCTACACGCTGCATTTTGGTCCGACTCTCCTTCTCATACAGAAAACCGTTACAATAGGGAGTAATTTGGGACACAGTCAGCTCCTTTCCCAGCTCACTCAGCGTTGGTGACTAACCACCAGTGTCTGCATTCTGTCTCCATCTCCTCCAATCAGCCAGTAGAGCTGACCCAGGGCGTCGGCAGTGGGTTCTGGGTAACAACATGGTGGTTTAATGGTTTCACGGTCCAATTGTTTCAACAACGTTAGAGTGATCAGCCGGGGCGGGGG
>NC_092179.1:35429889-35457389 GCF_045791955.1 Oncorhynchus clarkii lewisi | reverse complement strand
TGGGGTTGAGTTACCCGACCGCACCGCACAGTAAAAAGAGAGCAGCAACAAGCCTCTGGTCTGAAAGCCCCTGGCAGCCCGCCGGCACCAGGCAGACATCTTGACTAGGCCGTCGCCGCGCCTCAGAAGACTACATAACACAACGCTGTTCAAATCAAAACTAAATACTAAAACTGCAACAAACGCCCCAATGAAACGCTAATAATGAGAGAGAGAGCGAGAGAAAGAGAAAGAGAGAAGAGATAAAGAGAGAAAAGAGAAAGAGACAGACAGATGGAGAGAGGCCCTCTGCCCCCACCCACAGACCTACCCAGCCACCCACCAAGCTACACTATGCTGGTGGCAGATTTGATCAGGCACCCCTCCCGCCATAACGGAATATCTGACTTCAGTCCCCCCCCCCCCCCACACTCAGTCTCCTTTATTTTTCTGTCTCTCCAGTGTGTTGGATCTTAACCATCTCCCTGTGATCCCCCCCAATTAAAACTCAAAAGAAACCTGAATTCAATTCACGTATCGGATTTAAGACACAGTGACGGAAGAAATAATAAAAACAACTAATTTAATTTAAGCTCGTAAAAACGTCTTTCTGAAGCGGTAGACTTTGGTTTTTTACTTACGGCTGTAAACTTCTCTAACGTGTCTACTGGGAAATGAACATTTCTGTCCGGAGAGAAGGGGAGTCCTCGTCTGTCGCCAATCGCTTTGAAAACGTTCCCATGACTTTGAACGTTCACCCAAACGAGGACTTATAACCTCAGAACCTCATGCTCTGCTGCGTTGGTGTGACGTGTTGCATCATTGGGGGAATTTGAAGTGTGGCATGTTTGCTAAGATTACTACGAATTAAATTTATTATATTATGTGATTCCCACTGAGAGAGAGAGAGAGAGGAAGAGGAAGCGTCAGCGATGGAGAAAGATGGTTTAAAATGAGGAGAGGTAAAGCGATAGTAAAGGAGAGAAAAGAGGTGGAGAGAGAGAGAGAAGGAGAGATGAAGAGTGATTACTACTCAGATGGCCCAGTCCATCTGAAAGTTGAGTCAATCATGATGTGGCCAGTTGGCTACATCCTGATCTGGTCAACTTCCTTCCCTGTGTGTAATTTGGCTGTTCTCCTTCTGGATCTCTGTCCCACCACCCCACTCCCTCCCCACACCTAACCTCACCCCCTTTCCCCCAAGCTGCTCTACATCGCTACTCCCCCAGGCCCAGAACCCCTCTCGGTCTGTTTGTACAGCGGTGAGATCCCAGAGAGACCAGGCCCCCAGCCAGTGGACGTTGTTATTGCGGTGGTTTGTGTTGTCATCCAAGTAGAGAACCCAACACACCTCATGGCTGTTACATCCCTCCCAGGACCAGGCTGAGGTTTCTGTAAGGAGTTTATGTCTGCATCTCTAATGGTACCCTATTCCCCTATATAGTGCACTACTTTTGACCAGAGCCTATATAGGGAATAGGGGGGGGGGGGGGGGGGTCATTTAGGGCACATCCCATAATGACTCCAGTTTATTTTTTAAAGGATCATTGTTACAACTGATCTGATTAGCTTGACTACATTACCATATGGACCAATGTACTGCTCCTACAGTTTGTTTGATTTCCCACATCCACGTTGTCCTCTTCCTCTCCGACTGCAGTCTGTGAATTCAGGAGGAGAGAGGTTAAGGTAGGCCGTAGAGGAGAAACGGTACCTGGGTGTGCTTGCACCATCAGGCTAAATCAAGTCCTCCTCGCTGCGTTTTAACTGGTCATGACGTGTTTAAAGTATCAACTCATTTCAACTAACTTGCTTGTCTTTACCAATTGAACTCTGAGGAGGAGAATATGCAATTCGGCCACAATATTTAGCATTTATTTTCTTGGTATTTGGGGGTATCCATGGCGACGGGGCTTGTTCACTGGTAGTGCTGACAATGGTGCCGCAGTGCCAAACAGAGAGAGAGAGAGAAATTCCATAACTCCTCATGACCAATCAGAACAAACTGAACAATGGATGAGCTGAACGAGCTGAACGACGGACGAACTGAACGACGGACGAGCTGAACGACGGACGAACTGAACGACGGACGAGCTGAACGACGGACGAACTGAATGATGGACGAGCTGAACGATGGATGATCTGAACGATGGATGAGCTGAACGATGGACGAGCTGAATGATGGATGAGCTGAATGATGGATGAGCTGAACGATGGACGAGCTGAACGAGCTGAACGATGGATGAGCTGAACGATGGACGAGCTGAACGATGGATGAGCTGAACGATGGACGAGCTGAACGAGCTGAACGACGGATGAGCTGAACGACGGATGAGCTGAACGACGGACGAACTGAATGAGCTGAACGACGGATGAGCTGAACGACGGACGAACTGAATGAGCTGAACGACGGATGAGCTGAACGACGGATGAGCTGAATGATGGACGAGCTGAACGATGGATGAGCTGAACGATGGATGAGCTGAACGATGGACGAGCTGAATGAGCTGAATGATGGACGAGCTGAACGACGGACGAACTGAACGACGGACGACCTGAACGACGGACGAACTGAATGATGGACGAGCTGAACGATGGATGATCTGAACGATGGATGAGCTGAACGATGGACGAGCTGAATGATGGATGAGTTGAACGATGGATGTGCTGAACGATGGATGAGCTGAACGATGGACGAGCTGAACGATGGACGAACTGAACGACGGACGAACTGAATGAGCTGAACGACGGATGAGCTGAACGACGGATGAGCTGAACGACGGATGAGCTGAATGAGCTGAACGATGGACGAGCTGAACGACGGACGAACTGAACGACGGACGAACTGAATGAGCTGAACGACGGATGAGCTGAACGACGGATGAGCTGAACGACGGACGAACTGAACGACGGACGAACTGAATGAGCTGAACGACGGATGAGCTGAACGACGGATGAGCTGAACGACGGACGAACTGAACGACGGACGAACTGAATGAGCTGAACGATGGACGAGCTGAACGACGGACGAACTGAACGACGGACGAACTGAATGAGCTGAACGACGGATGAGCTGAACGACGGATGAGCTGAACGATGGACGAGCTGAACGATGGACGAGCTGAATGAGCTGAACGACGGATGAGCTGAACGATGGATGAGCTGAACGATGGACGAGCTGAACGATGGACGAGCTGAATGAGCTGAACGATGGATGAGCTGAACGATGGACGAGCTGAATGAGCTGAACGATGGATGAGCTGAACGATGGATGAGCTGAACGATGGATGAGCTGAACGATGGATGAGCTGAACGATGGATGAGCTGAACGATGGATGAGCTGAACGATGGACGAGCTGAATGAGCTGAACGATGGATGAGCTGAACGATGGATGAGCTGAACGATGGATGAGCTGAACGATGGACGAGCTGAACGATGGATGAGCTGAACGATGGACGAGCTGAATGAGCTGAACGATGGATGAGCTGAACGATGGATGAGCTGAATGATGGACGAGCTGAATGATGGACGAGCTGAATGATGATTCCACCGCCGTAGGAGAGGCAGTGGGTAACTAAACCCCACTGTGATGGAATTTAGACCTCTATAATCAATGCACGGACGCAGACCTCCCTCCACGGGTGATGTGTACCCCTGCCCCAGCGATTCAGTAACATATGTCTCCATAGCCACTGTCTCCTCCTGGGACAATGGGTACACATGACTCCTAGGAAGTGCAGCAATCTCCAGGAGGTTTAACGCGCAATCCCAGTCCCCTCGACGATGGGGTGGTAATTGGGTCGCCTTCTTCTCACAGAAAGCAATAGCCAAATCGGCATATTCAGAGGGAATGCGCACAGTGGAAACCTGGTCTGGACTTTCCACCGTAGTCGCACCTACGGAAACTCCTATACACCTGCCTGAACACTCCTCTGACCCTCGAAGAGCCCCCTGTCTCCGTGAAATCACCGGGTTGTGATGAGCTATCCAAGGAATTCCCAGCACCACTGGAAACGCAGGTGAATCGATAAGGAATAGACTAATCCACTCTTTATGACCCCCCCTCTGCGTTACCATGTCCAGCGGCACCGTGGCCTCCCTGACCAGCCCTGACCCTAATGGTCGGCTATCTAAGGAGTGCACAGGGAAAGGTTGGTCTAACGACACAAGGGGAATCCCTAGCCTTAGCGCGAGCCCATGATCCATGAAATTCCCAGCTGCGCCTGAATCGACTAGCGCCTTATGCTGTAGAGAGGGAGAAAACCCAGGGAAAGAGGTTAGCACAAACAAATGGCTGACAGGAAGCTCTGGGTGAGTCTGGTGCGGACTCACCTGGGGGTGGGCGATCGAACACAGCCCGGAATCGGCGGGTGAACTTGGGGTAGTGATCAGTCGCAGAGTCTGGGCCATTCCACACTGCGTTGGCCCACTCCAGGGCTCACCCCGTCAGACAGGAGACGAGGACGCTCACGCTCTCCTCCCCTGAGGGAGTCGGACGGACGGTAGCTAGGTATAATTTCAGTTGGAGGAGAAACCCCTGACACCCACCCGCCGTCCCTTCATACTCCCTGGGGAGCGCCAGACGCAGAGCCCCGGATCCGGATGCTGAAGCAGGGGTAGGTGGTGCTGGTGGAGGGGGCGCTGGAGATGAGGTGGGAAGGCCTCCCCTCTCCCATCGGTCCATCCTCTCCATCATCTGATCCATTGCAGACCCTATCCTGTGAAGAATGGAGGTGTGATGGAGGACCCTCTCCTCCATCGATGGGAGAAGAGGTGTGGCGGCTCCTGCTGATTCCATGTCAAGGTGTAGGATTCTGTCACGGCTGACTAGGTGTGTAGGTAGGAATCAGGTGCAGAGAGCAGAGAGTTCCAGGGGGGAAAATGAATGCACTTTATTCCGGCACCGAAAATGGTAAATGCCCAAAACACAGGGCCCAAACGCTGACCAACCCAAACACAGGGCCCAAACTCTGACCAACCCAAACACAGGGCCCAAACGCTGACCAACCCAAACACAGGGCCCAAACGCTGACCAACCCAAACACAGGGCCCAAACGCTGACCAACCCAAACACAGGGCCCAAACGCTGACCAACCCAAACACAGGGCCCAAACGCTGACCAACCCAAACACAGGGCCCAAACGCTGACCAACCCAAACACAGGGCCCAAACGCTGACCAACCCAAACACAGGGCCCAAACGCTGACCAACCCAAACATAATCCCGAACAACAAAGGGCGGGTTCCACAATCTTAAATAGGGAAACAAATCAAGAAACACAAATTGGAAACAGGTGCAACTCATAAGACAAAACTAACAGAGAAGGGAAAAGGGATCGGTGGCGGCTAGTAGGCCGGTGACGACGACCGCCGAGCACCGCCCGAACAGGCAGGGGAGCCAACTTCTAGTAGGCCGGTGACGACGACCGCCGAGCGCCGCCCGAACAGGCAGGGGAGCCAACTTCTAGTAGGCCGGTGACGACGACCGCCGAGCGCCGCCCGAACAGGCAGGGGAGCCAACTTCTAGTAGGCCGGTGACGACGACCGCCGAGCGCCGCCCGAACAGGCAGGGGAGCCAACTTCTAGTAGGCCGGTGACGACGACCGCCGAGCACCGCCCGAACAGGCAGGGGAGCCAACTTCTAGTAGGCCGGTGACGACGACCGCCGCGTGCCGCCCGAACAGGCAGGGAAGCCAACTACTAGTAGGCCGGTGACGACGACCGCCGAGCGCCGCCCGAACAGGCAGGGGAGCCAACTTCTAGTAGGCCGGTGACGACGACCGCCGAGCGCCGCCCGAACAGGCAGGGGAGCCAACTTCTAGTAGGCCGGTGACGACGACCGCCGAGCGCCGCCCGAACAGGCAGGGGAGCCAACTACTAGTAGGCCGGTGACGACGACCGCCGAGCGCCGCCCGAACAGGCAGGGGAGCCAACTTCTAGTAGGCCGGTGACGACGACCGCCGAGCGCCGCCCGAACAGGCAGGGGAGCCAACTTCTAGTAGGCCGGTGACGACGACCGCCGAGCACCGCCCGAACAGGCAGGGGATCCAACTTCTAGTAGGCCAGTGACAACGACCGCCGAGCACCGCCCGAACAGGCAGGGGAGCCAACTTCCTCATCACCCTCCACATTGACTCAGTACGGGTACTTCCTGTATACAGCCAAGTTATTACCTCATAACCCTCCACATTGACTCAGTACTGGTACTTCCTGTATACAGCCAAGTTATTACCTCATAACCCTCCACATTGACTCAGTACTGGTACTTCCTGTATACAGCCAAGTTATTACCTCATAACCCTCCACATTGACTCAGTAATGGTACTTCCTGTATACAGCCAAGTTATTACCTCATCACCCTCCACATTGACTCAGTACTGGTACTTCCTGTATACAGCCAAGTTATTACCTAATCACCCTCCACATTGACTCAGTACTGGTACTTCCTGTATACAGCCAAGTTATTGTTACTCGTTATGTATTTTCTCATTAGTTTTCTATTGTTTCTCTATTTTCTTTGTTGGGAAGGACCCGTAAGTAAAAATGTTCACTGTTAGCCCAAAATGTGTTCTCTCCGAAGCATGTGCCAAATTAACATGTGATTGATTTGATTTAGATCAGGAATAGGGTTCCATTTCAGAGGTCAGCCAATGGCTTCTGAACCCAAACGTTCTGACTTACACTCAAGAAGTAATTCGTCTCATTACCTCCTTTATTGGCTCAGTGTATCTGCCGAGGTAGTAATGGAAGGTGTGTGTAATTTCTTCTCCCCAAATGGATGGGTGTTGTGAAGAATAGAGCTTAGTGGGGAGCTTAGTGCTGTTGTCTCTCTCTCTCTCTCTCTCTCTCTCTCTCTCTCTCTCTCTCTCTCTCTGTGATTGTACATAACCTGAGGACCTGCAGTATGCCCTGAGATACAGCAGTATGCCCTGAGATACAGCAGTATGCCCTGAGAAACAACAGCATGCCCTGAGAAACAGCAGTATGCCCTGAAAAACAACAGTATGCCCTAAAAAACAGCAGTTTACCCTGAGAAACAGCAGTTTGCTCTGAGAAACAGCAGTTTGCCCAGAGAAACAGCAGTGTGCCTTGAGAAACACCAGTATTCCTTGAGAAACAGCAGAATGAACAGCAGTATGCCCTGAGAAACAGTAGTATGCCCTGAGAAACAGCAGTATGAGCAGCATGCACTGAGAAACAGCAGTATGCCTTGAGAAACAGCAGTATGCCCTGAGAAACAGCAGTATGCCCTGAGAAACAGCAGTATGCCCTGAGAAACAGCAGTATGCCCTGAGAAACTGCAGTATGCACTGAGAAACTGCAGTATGCCATGAGAAACTGCAGCATGCCCTGAGAAACAGCAGTATGCCCTGAGAAACAGCAGTATGCCCTGAGAAACAGCAGTATGCCCTGAGAAACTGCAGTATGCCCTGAGAAACTGCAGTATGCACTGAGAAACAGCAGTATGTCCTGATAAACTGCAGTATGCCCTAAGAAACAGCAGTATGCCCTGAGGAACAACAGTATGAACAGCAGTATGCCCTGAGAAACAGCAGTATGAACAACAGTATGAACAGCAGTATGCCCTGAGACACAGCAGTATGAACAGTAGTATGCCCTGAGAAACAGCAGTATGCCCTGAGAAACAGCAGTATGAGATATGCCCTGAGAAACAGTAGTATGCCCTGAGAAACAGCAGTATTCCCTGAGAAACAGCAGTATGCCCTGAGAAACAGCAGTATGCCTTGAGAAACTGCAGTATGCCCTGAGAAACAGCAGTATGCCCTGAGAAACTGCAGTATGTCCTGAGAAACAGCAGTTTCCAGTCTGTCTGTGTCCTTGTCTGAGCTAGGCAGCACTGGGAGACCAGAGCCAATCAGGTCATAGAGAGTAGGGTGTGGCCAACAATTTTGACTGGTCCTTCACTTCGTCTAAAACAGGCCTCATTTCACGTCACACTAAACGTATCCCTGTGTGTCCTTTCATAATGTCTAACTGTCTAACAGACTTATCCCGGTGTGTCCTTTCCTAATGTCTAACTGTCTAACAGACTTATCCCTGTGTGTCCTCTGTAACCTCCTGGATGAACCTCCTGGACCGTATCCCTGTGTGTCCTCTGTAACCTCCTGGATGAACCTCCTGGACCGTATCCCCGTGTGTCCTGTGTAACCTCCTGGACCGTAGACCCTGTGTGTCCTCTAACCTCCTGGACCGTATCCCTGTGTGTCCTCTGTAATCTCCTGTATAACCTCCTGGACCGTAGACCCTGTGTGTCCTCTGTAACCTCCTGGACCATATCCCTGTGTGTCCTCTGTAACCTCCTGTATAACCTCCTGGACCGTAGACCCTGTGTGTCCTCTAACCTCCTGGACCGTAGACCCTGTGTGTCCTCTGTAACCTCCTGTGTAACCTCCTGGACCGTAGACCCTGTGTGTCCTCTAACCTCCTGGACCGTAGACCCTGTGTGTCCTCTGTAACCTCCTGTGTAACCTCCTGGACCGTAGACCCTATGTGTCCTCTGGAACCTCCTGGACCGTAGACCGTGTGTGTCCTCTAACCTCCAGGACCGTAGACCATGTGTGTCCTCTGTAACCTCCTGGACCGTAGACCCTGTGTGTCCTCTGTAACCTCCTGGACCGTATCCCTGTGTGTCCTCTGTAACCTCCTGTATAACCTCCTGGACCGTAGACCCTGTGTGTCCTCCAACCTCCTGGACCGTAGACCCTGTGTGTCCTCTGTAACCTCCTGTGTAACCTCCTGGACCGTAGATCCTGTGTGTCCACTAACCTCCTGGATTGTAGACCCTGTGTGTCCTCTGTAACCTCCTGTGTAACCTCCGGGACCGTAGACCCTGTGTGTCCTCTGTAACCTCCTGGACCGTAGACCCTGTGTGTCCTCTGTAACCTCCTGGACCGTATCCCTGTGTGTCCTCTGTAACCTCCTGTATAACCTCCTGGACCGTAGACCCTGTGTGTCCTCTAACCTCCTGGACCGTAGACCCTGTGTGTCCTCTGTAACCTCCTGTGTAACCTCCTGGACCGTAGATCCTGTGTGTCCTTTAACCTCCTGGACCGTAGACCCTGTGTGTCCTCTGTAACCTCCTGTGTAACCTCCTGGACCGTAGACCCTGTGTGTCCTCTGTAACCTCCTGTGTAACCTCCTGGACCGTAGATCCTGTGTGTCCTCTAACCTCCAGGACCGTAGACCCTGTGTGTCCTCTGTAACCTCCTGTGTAACCTCCTGGACCGTAGATCCTGTGTGTCCTCTAATCTCCTGGACCGTAGACCCTGTGTGTCCTCTGTAACCTCCTGTGTAACCTCCGGGACCGTAGATCCTGTGTGTCCTCTGTAACCTCCTGTATAACCTCCTGGACCATAGACCCTGTGTGTCCTCTGTAACCTCCTGGACCGTAGACCCTGTGTGTCCTCTAAGCTCATGGACCGTATCCCTGTGTGTCCTCTGTAACCTCCGGGACCATAGACCCTGTGTGTCCTTTGTAACCTCCTGGACCGTAGACCCTGTGTGTCCTCTGTAACCTCCTGTGTAACCTCCTGGACCGTAGACCCTGTGTGTCTTCTAACCTCCTGGACCGTAGACCCTGTGTGTCCTCTGTAACCTCCTGTGTAACCTCCTGGACTGTAGACCCTGGGTGTCCTCTGTAACCTCATGCGTAACCTCCTGGACCGTAGACCCTGTGTGTCCTCTGTAACCTCCTGTATAACCTACTGGACCGTATGCCTCTGTGTCCTCTAACATCCTGGACCGTAGACCCTGTGTGTCCTCTGTAACCTCCTGGACCGTATCCCTGTGTGTCCTCTGTAACCTCCTGTATAACCTCCTGGACCGTAGACCCTGTGTGTCCTCTAACCTCCTGGACCGTAGACCCTGTGTGTCCTCTGTAACCTCCTGTGTAACCTCCTGGACCGTAGACCCTGTGTGTCCTCTGTAACCTCCTAACCGTAGACCCTGTGTGTCCTCTGTAACCTCCTGGACCGTAGACCCTGTGTGTCCTCTGTAACCTCCTGGACCGTAGACCATGTGTATCCTCCTGGATGAACCTCCTGGACCGTAGACCCTGTGTGTCCTCTGTAACCTCCTGTAAAACGTCCTGGACCATAGACCCTGTGTGTCCTCTGTAACCTCCTGTGTAACCTCCTGGACCGTATACCCTGTGTGTCCTCTGTAACCTCCTGGACCGTATGCCTGTGTGTCCTCTAACCTCCTGGACCGTATCCCTGTGTGTCCTCTGTAACCTCCTGTGTAACCTCCTGGACCGTATCCCTGTGTGTCCTCTGTAACCTCCTGTATAACCTCCCGGACTGTATGCCTGTGTGTCCTCTGTAACCTCCTGTATAACCTCCTGGACCGTAAACCCTGTGTGTCCTGTATAACCTCCTGGACCGTAGACCCTGTGTGTCCTCTGTAACCTCCTGGACCGTATCCCTGTGTGTCCTCTGTAACCTCCTGTATAACCTCCTGGACCGTATGCCTGTGTGTCCTCTAACCTCCTGGACCGTAGACCCTGTGTGTCCTCTGTTATCTCCTGGACCGTAGACCCTGTGTGTCCTGTATAACCTCCTGGACCGTAGACCCTGTGTGTCCTTTAACCTCCTGGACCGTATCCCTGTGTGTCCTCTGTAACCTCCTCTATAACCTCCTGGACCGTTGACCCTGTGTGTCCTCTGTAACCTCCTGGACCGTAAACCCTGTGTGTCCTCTGTAACCTCCTGGATGAACCTCCTGGACCGTAGACCCTGTTTGTCCTCTGTAACCTCCTGGATGAACCTCCTGGACCGTAGACCCTGTGTGTCCTCTGTAACCTCCTGGACCGTAGACCCTGTGTGTCCTCTGTAAACTCCTGGACCGTAGACCCTGTGTGTCCTCTGTAAACTCCTGGACCGTATGCCTGTGTGTCCTCTAACCTCCTGGACCGTTGACCCTGTGTGTCCTCTGTAACCTCCTGGACCGTAGACCCTGTGTGTCCTCTGTAAACTCCTGGACCGTAGACCCTGTGTGTCCTCTGTAACCTCCTGGATGAACCTCCTGGACCGTAGACCCTGTGTGTCCTCTAAACTCCTGGACCGTAGACCCTGTGTGTCCTCTGTAACCTCCTGGATGAACCTCCTGGACCGTAGACCCTGTGTGTCCTGTATAAAGCTCTAAAAAAGAGCTTACGGCTTGACGTTGTTTTCATATTCAGGCCGTTTTCATCTGATTTGCCGTTGGTATTAGTTTCCCCGATGTTTCCTAACTGTAAATTCGACTTAGTCAGACAGTACCACGGGCAGACAAACTATTTATTAAAACGGGTAGAGAGAAGGTGATTTACGAAACTTTCCCCCAACAGTTTCCTGATTGATTTTTTTTCGTCTAAAATGCCGACCGTTTTCCATCTCAGATCAGTTTACAGGGATTATGGTATATCTATCAAATCCCTGGAAGACGGTGTGCTGGGAAAAGATCCCTGCATCAAATTTGTGAAAAAGTCGGTATGGAAAATAGGATGCATTTGAAATGAGTTTGAAAGCCAGTGTTGTCCATCATAACCCGTGTGTGAAAACACCACCGAGCGGCGCCGTGGGCATCTGAACAGATCACATGACGATGGGACAACAACAGGAGAAAGATCTCTACAATGCTAACTGGACTAACAGCAGCAAACGTAGACACTAGGAGGGCAGCCCAAATGGCACCTTATTCCCTTTGTGGTGCACTACTGTTGACCACGGTCCATAGGGCTCCTCTAGGGCTCTATAGAGTTCTCTTTGCCTTATTACCCAGACTCCTCTCTGTTATTACCCAGACTCCTCTCTGCTTTATTACCCAGACTCCTCTCTGCTTTATTACCCAGACTCCTCTATGTTATTACCCAGACTCCTCTTTGTTACCCAGACTCCTCTCTGTTATTACCCAGACTCCTCTCTGTTATTACCCAGTCTCCTCTCTGTTATTACCCAGTCTCCTCTCTGTTATTTCCCAGTCTCCTCTCTGTTATTACCCAGTCTCCTCTCTGTTATTACCCAGTCTCCTCTCTGTTATTACCCAGTCTCCTCTCTGTTATTACTCTCTTGTTATCCACCCTGTGGTGTAGTAGACAATATCCACCGTGTGGTGGAATAGACTATATCCACCCTGTGGTGTAGTAGACAATATCCACCCTGTGGTGTAATCGACTATATCCACCCTGTGGTGTATAAAGACTACAGTATATCCACCCTGTGGTGGAATAGACTATATCCTCCCTGTGGTGTAATAGACTATATCTACCCTGTGGTGTAATAGACTATATCCATCCTGTGGTGGAATAGACTATATCTACCCTGTGGTGGAATAGACTACAGTATATCCACCCTGTGGTGTAATAGACTATATCTACCCTGTGGTGTAATAGACTATATCTACCCTGTGGTGTAACAGACTATATCTACCCTGTGGTGTAATAGACTATATCCACCCTGTGGTGTATAAAGACTACAGTATATCCACCCTGTGGTGGAATAGACTACAGTATATCCACCCTGTGGTGTAATAGACTATATCCTCCCTGTGGTGTAATAGACTATATCCTCCCTGTGGTGTAATAGACTATATCCACCCTGTGGTGGAATAGACTATATCCACCCTGTGGTGGAATAGACTATATCCACCCTGTGGTGGAATAGACTATATCCACCCTGTGGTGTAATAGACTATATCTACCCTGTGGTGTAATAGACTACAGTATATCTACCCTGTGGTGTAATAGACTATATCCTCCCTGTGGTGTAATAGACTATATCCACCCTGTGGTGGAATAGACTATATCCACCCTGTGGTGTAATAGACTATATCTACCCTGTGGTGTAATAGACTACAGTATATCCACCCTGTGGTGTAATAGACTATATCCACCTTGTGGTGTAATAGACTACAGTATATCCACCCTGTGGTGGAATAGACTATATCCACCCTGTGGTGTAATAGACTATATCTACCCTGTGGTGTAATAGACTACAGTATATCCACCCTGTGGTGTAATAGACTATATCCACCCTGTGGTGTAATAGACTATATCCACCTTGTGGTGTAATAGACTATATCTACCCTGTGGTGGAATAGACTATATCCACCCTGTGGTGGAATCGACTATATCCACCCTGTGGTGTAATAGACTATATCCACCCTGTGGTGTAATAGACTATATCCTCCCTGTGGTGTAACAGACTATATCTACCCTGTGGTGTAATAGACTATATCCACCCTGTGGTGTAATAGACTATATCCACCCTGTGGTGTATAAAGACTACAGTATATCCACCCTGTGGTGTAATAGACTATATCCTCCCTGTGGTGTAATAGACGATATCCACCCTGTGGTGTAATAGACTACAGTATATCCACCCTGTGGTGGAATAGACTACAGTATATCCACCCTGTGGTGTAATAGACTATATCCATCCTGTGGTGTAATAGACTATATCCTCCCTGTGGTGTAATAGACGATATCCACCCTGTGGTGGAATAGACTACAGTATATCCACCCTGTGGTGTAATAGACTATATCTACCCTGTGGTGTAATAGACTATATCCACCCTGTGGTGTGACAGACTATATCCACCCTGTGGTGTAATAGACTATATCCACCCTGTGGTGTAATAGACTATATCCTCCCTGTGGTGTGACAGACTATATCCACCCTGTGGTGTAATAGACTATATCCTCCCTGTGGTGTAATAGACTATATCCTCCCTGTGGTGTAATAGACTATATCCATCCTGTGGTGGAATAGACTATATCTACCCTGTGGTGGAATAGACTACAGTATATCCACCCTGTGGTGTAATAGACTATATCCACCCTGTGGTGTAATAGACGATATCCACCCTGTGGTGGAATAGACTACAGTATATCCACCCTGTTGTGTAATAGACTATATCCACCCTGTGGTGTAATAGACTATATCCTCCCTTTGGTGTAATAGACTATATCCTCCCTGTGGTGTAATAGACTATATCCACCCTGTGGTGTAATAGACTATATCCTCCCTGTGGTGTAATAGACTATATCCTCCCTGTGGTGTAATAGACTATATCCTCCCTGTGGTGTAATAGACTATATCCACCCTGTGGTGGAATAGACTATGTCCACCCTGTGGTGTAATAGACTACAGTATATCCACCCTGTGGTGTAATAGACTATATCCACCCTGTGGTGAAATAGACGATATCCACCCTGTGGTGGAATAGACTATATCCACCCTGTGGTGTAATAGACTATATCCACCCTGTGGTGTAATAGACTATATCTACCCTGTGGTGGAATAGACTATATCCACCCTGTGGTGTAATAGACTATATCCACCCTGTGGTGAAATAGACGATATCCACCCTGTGGTGGAATAGACTATATCCACCCTGTGGTGAAATAGACGATATCCACCCTGTGGTGGAATAGACTATATCCACCCTGTGGTGTAATAGACTACAGTATATCCACCCTGTGGTGTAATAGACTATATCCACCCTGTGGTGTAATAGACTACAGTATATCCACCCTGTGGTGTAATAGACTATATCCACCCTGTGGTGTAATAGACTATATCCACCCTGTGGTGTAATAGACTATATCCACCCTGTGGTGTAATAGACTATATCCACCCTGTGGTGTAATAGACTACAGTATATCCACCCTGTGGTGTAATAGACTATATCCACCCTGTGGTGAAATAGACGATATCCACCCTGTGGTGGAATAGACTATATCCACCCTGTGGTGTAATAGACTACAGTATATCCACCCTGTGGTGTAATAGACTATATCCACCCTGTGGTGAAATAGACGATATCCACCCTGTGGTGGAATAGACTATATCCACCCTGTGGTGAAATAGACGATATCCACCCTGTGGTGGAATAGACTATATCCACCCTGTGGTGTAATAGACTACAGTATATCCACCCTGTGGTGTAATAGACTATATCCACCCTGTGGTGTAATAGACTACAGTATATCCACCCTGTGGTGTAATAGACTATATCCACCCTGTGGTGTAATAGACTATATCCACCCTGTGGTGTAATAGACTATATCCACCCTGTGGTGTAATAGACTATATCCACCCTGTGGTGTAATAGACTACAGTATATCCACCCTGTGGTGTAATAGACTATATCCACCCTGTGGTGAAATAGACGATATCCACCCTGTGGTGGAATAGACTATATCCACCCTGTGGTGTAATAGACTACAGTATATCCACCCTGTGGTGTAATAGACTATATCCACCCTGTGGTGTAATAGACTACAGTATATCCACCCTGTGGTGTAATAGACTATATCCACCCTGTGGTGTAATAGACTACAGTATATCCACCCTGTAGTGTAATAGACTATATCCACCCTGTGGTGTAATAGACTATATCCACCCTGTGGTGGAATAGACTATATCCACCCTGTGGTGTAATAGACTATATCCACCCTGTGGTGTAATAGACTACAGTATATCCACCCTGTGGTGTAATAGACTATATCCACCCTGTGGTGTAATAGACTATATCCACCCTGTGGTGTAACAGACTATATCTACTCTGTGGTGTAATAGACTATATCCACCCTGTTTTGTAATAGACTACAGTATATCCACCCTGTGGTGTAATAGACTATATCCACCCTGTGGTGAAATAGACGATATCCACCCTGTGGTGGAATAGACTACAGTATATCCACCCTGTGGTGTAGTAGACTATATCCACCCTGTGGTGTAATAGACTATATCCTCCCTTTGGTGTAATAGACTATATCACCCTGTGGTGGAATAGACTATATCACCCTGTGGTGTAATAGACTATATCCACCCTGTGGTGTGACAGACTATATCTATATTTACTGGCTGCTCTGAAGGGGCAGAAGGGTGGGGAGACGGGCCTTCTGAAGGTGCAGAAGGGTGGGGAGACGGGCTTTCTGAAGGGGCAGACGGGTGGGGAGACAGGCCTTCTGAAGGGGTAGAAGGGAGGGGAGATGGGCCTTCTGAAGGGAGGGGAGACGGGCCTTCTGAAGGGAGGGGAGACGGGCCTTCTGAAGGAAGGGGAGACGGGCCTTCTGAAGGGTGGGGAGACGGGCCTTCTGAAGGGGGAGAAGGGTGGGGAGACGGGCCTTCTGAAGGGAGGGGAGACGGGCCTTCTGAAGGGAGGGGAGACGGGCCTTCTGAAGGGAGGGGAGACGGGCCTTCTGAAGGGGTAGAAGGGAGGGGAGACGGGCCTTCTGAAGGGGTAGAAGGGTGGGGAGACGGGCCTTCTGAAGGGTGGGGAGACGGGCCTTCTGAAGGGTGGGGAGACGGGCCTTCTGAAGGGGTAGAAGGGAGGGGAGAAGGGCATTCTGAAGGGTAGGGAGACAGGCCTTCTGAAGGGAGGGGGGACGGGCCTTCTGAAGGGAGGGGAGACGGGCCTTCTGAAGGAAGGGGAGACGGGCCTTCTGAAGGGTGGGGAGACGGGCCTTCTGAAGGGGGAGAAGGGTGGGGAGACGGGCCTTCTGAAGGGAGGGGAGACGGGCCTTCTGAAGGGAGGGGAGACGGGCCTTCTGAAGGGGTAGAAGGGTGGGGAGACGGGCCTTCTGAAGGGTGGGGAGACGGGCCTTCTGAAGGGTGGGGAGACGGTTCTTCTGAAGGGGTAGAAGGGAGGGGAGACGGGCATTCTGAAGGGGTAGAAGGGAGGGGAGACGGGCCTTCTGAAGGGGCAGAAGGGTGGGGAGACGGGCCTTCTGAAGGGGTAGAAGGGTGGGGAGACGGGCCTTCTGAAGGGGCAGAAGGGTGGGGAGACGGGCCTTCTGAAGGGTGGGGAGACGGGCCTTCTGAAGGGGTAGAAGGGTGGGGAGACGGGCCTTCTGAAGGGCTAGAAGGGTGGGGAGACGGGCCTTCTGAAGGGGTAGAAGGGTGGGGAGACTGGCCTTCTGAAGGGGTAGAAGGGTGGGGAGACGGGCCTTCTGAAGGGTAGGGAGACGGGCCTTCTGAAGGGTAGGGAGACGGGCCTTCTGAAGGGGTAGAAGGGTGGGGAGACTGGCCTTCTGAAGGGGTAGAAGGGTGGGGAGACGGGCCTTCTGAAGGGGTAGAAGGGTGGGGAGACGGGCCTTCTGAAGGGGTAGAAGGGTGGGGAGACGGGCCTTCTGAAGGGTGGGGAGACGGGCCTTCTGAAGGGGGAGAAGGGTAGGGAGACGGGCCTTCTGAAGGGGTAGAAGGGTGGGGAGACGGGTCTTCTGAAGGGTAGGGAGACGGGCGTTCTGAAGGGTAGGGAGACGGGCCTTCTGAAGGGTAAGGAGACGGGCCTTCTGAAGGGGTAGAAGGGTGGGGAGACTGGCCTTCTGAAGGGGTAGAAGGGTGGGGAGACGGGCCTTCTGAAGGGGTAGAAGGGTGGGGAGACGGGCCTTCTGAAGGGGTAGAAGGGTGGGGAGACGGGCCTTCTGAAGGGTAGGGAGACGGGCCTTCTGAAGGGTAGGGAGACGGGCCTTCTGAAGGGGTAGAAGGGTGGGGAGACGGGCCTTCTGAAGGGTGGGGAGACGGGCCTTCTGAAGGGTAGGGAGACGGGCCTTCTGAAGGGTAGGGAGACGGGCCTTCTGAAGGGGTAGAAGGGTGGGGAGACGGGCCTTCTGAAGGGTGTGGGAGACGGGCCTTCTGAAGGGGTAGAAGGGAGGGGAGACGGGCCTTCTGAAGGGGGAGAAGGGTGGGGAGACGGGCCTTCTGAAGGGTGTGGGAGACGGGCCTTCTGAAGGGGTAGAAGGGAGGGGAGACGGGCCTTCTGAAGGGGGAGAAGGGTGGGGAGACGGGCCTTCTGAAGGGGTAGAAGGGTGTGGAGACGGGTCTTCTGAAGGGTAGAAGGGTGTGGAGACGGGCCTTCTGACGGGGTAGAAGGGTGTGGGAGACGGGCCTTCTGAAGGGGGAGAAGGGTGGGGAGACGGGCCTTCTGAAGGGTGGGGAGACGGGCCTTCTGAAGGGGGAGAAGGGTGGGGAGACGGGCCTTCTGAAGGGGTAGGGGAGACGGGCCTTCTGAAGGGGTAGAAGGGAGGGGAGACGGGCCTTCTGAAGGGGGAGAAGGGTGGGGAGACGGGCCTTCTGAAGGGGCAGAAGGGAGGGGAGACTGGCCTTCTGAAGGGTGGGGAGACGGGCCTTCTGAAGGGGTAGAAGGGAGGGGAGACGGGCCTTCTGAAGGGGGAGAAGGGTGGGGAGACGGGCCTTCTGAAAGGGCAGAAGGGTGGGGAGACGGGCCTTCTGACGGGGGAGAAGGGTAGGGAGACGGGCCTTCTGAAGGGGTAGAAGGGTGGGGAGACGGGTCTTCTGAAGGGGAGGGAGTCGGGCGTTCTGAAGGGTAGGGAGACGGGCCTTCTGAAGGGTAAGGAGACGGGCCTTCTGAAGGGGTAGAAGGGTGGGGAGACTGGCCTTCTGAAGGGGTAGAAGGGTGGGGAGACGGGCCTTCTGAAGGGGTAGAAGGGTGGGGAGACGGGCCTTCTGAAGGGGTAGAAGGGTGGGGAGACGGGCCTTCTGAAGGGTAGGGAGACGGGACTTCTGAAGGGTAGGGAGACGGGCCTTCTGAAGGGGTAGAAGGGTGGGGAGACGGGCCTTCTGAAGGGTGGGGAGACGGGCCTTCTGAAGGGTAGGGAGACGGGCCTTCTGAAGGGTAGGGAGACGGGCCTTCTGAAGGGGTAGAAGGGTGGGGAGACGGGCCTTCTGAAGGGTGTGGGAGACGGGCCTTCTGAAGGGGTAGAAGGGAGGGGAGACGGGCCTTCTGAAGGGGGAGAAGGGTGGGGAGACGGGCCTTCTGAAGGGTGTGGGAGACGGGCCTTCTGAAGGGGTAGAAGGGAGGGGAGACGGGCCTTCTGAAGGGGGAGAAGGGTGGGGAGACGGGCCTTCTGAAGGGGTAGAAGGGTGTGGAGACGGGTCTTCTGAAGGGGTAGAAGGGTGTGGAGACGGGCCTTCTGACGGGGTAGAAGGGTGTGGGAGACGGGCCTTCTGAAGGGGGAGAAGGGTGGGGAGACGGGCCTTCTGAAGGGTGGGGAGACGGGCCTTCTGAAGGGGGAGAAGGGTGGGGAGACGGGCCTTCTGAAGGGGTAGAAGGGTGGGGAGACGGGCCTTCTGAAGGGGTAGAAGGGTGGGGAGACGGGCCTTCTGAAGGGTAGGGAGACGGGCCTTCTGAAGGGTAGGGAGACGGGCCTTCTGAAGGGGTAGAAGGGTGGGGAGACGGGCCTTCGGACGGGTGGGGAGACGGGCCTTCTGAAGGGTCGGGAGACGGGCCTTCTGAAGGGTAGGGAGACGGGCCTTCTGAAGGGGTAGAAGGGTGGGGAGACGGGCCTTCTGAAGGGTGTGGGAGACGGGCCTTCTGAAGGGGTAGAAGGGAGGGGAGACGGGCCTTCTGAAGGGGGAGAAGGGTGGGGAGACGGGCCTTCTGAAGGGTGTGGGAGACGGGCCTTCTGAAGGGGTAGAAGGGAGGGGAGACGGGCCTTCTGAAGGGGGAGAAGGGTGGGGAGACGGGCCTTCTGAAGGGGTAGAAGGGTGTGGAGACGGGTCTTCTGAAGGGTAGAAGGGTGTGGAGACGGGCCTTCTGACGGGGTAGAAGGGTGTGGGAGACGGGCCTTCTGAAGGGGGAGAAGGGTGGGGAGACGGGCCTTCTGAAGGGTGGGGAGACGGGCCTTCTGAAGGGGGAGAAGGGTGGGGAGACGGGCCTTCTGAAGGGGTAGGGGAGACGGGCCTTCTGAAGGGGTAGAAGGGAGGGGAGACGGGCCTTCTGAAGGGGGAGAAGGGTGGGGAGACGGGCCTTCTGAAGGGGCAGAAGGGAGGGGAGACTGGCCTTCTGAAGGGTGGGGAGACGGGCCTTCTGAAGGGGTAGAAGGGAGGGGAGACGGGCCTTCTGAAGGGGGAGAAGGGTGGGGAGACGGGCCTTCTGAAAGGGCAGAAGGGTGGGGAGACGGGCCTTCTGAAGGGGGAGAAGGGTAGGGAGACGGGCCTTCAGAAGGGGTAGAAGGGTGGGGAGACGGGTCTTCTGAAGGGTAGGGAGACGGGCGTTCTGAAGGGTAGGGAGACGGGCCTTCTGAAGGGTAAGGAGACGGGCCTTCTGAAGGGGTAGAAGGGTGGGGAGACTGGCCTTCTGAAGGGGTAGAAGGGTGGGGAGACGGGCCTTCTGAAGGGGTAGAAGGGTGGGGAGACGGGCCTTCTGAAGGGGTAGAAGGGTGGGGAGACGGGCCTTCTGAAGGGTAGGGAGACGGGACTTCTGAAGGGTAGGGAGACGGGCCTTCTGAAGGGGTAGAAGGGTGGGGAGACGGGCCTTCTGAAGGGTGGGGAGACGGGCCTTCTGAAGGGTAGGGAGACGGGCCTTCTGAAGGGTAGGGAGACGGGCCTTCTGAAGGGGTAGAAGGGTGGGGAGACGGGCCTTCTGAAGGGTGTGGGAGACGGGCCTTCTGAAGGGGTAGAAGGGAGGGGAGACGGGCCTTCTGAAGGGGGAGAAGGGTGGGGAGACGGGCCTTCTGAAGGGTGTGGGAGACGGGCCTTCTGAAGGGGTAGAAGGGAGGGGAGACGGGCCTTCTGAAGGGGGAGAAGGGTGGGGAGACGGGCCTTCTGAAGGGGTAGAAGGGTGTGGAGACGGGTCTTCTGAAGGGGTGGAAGGGTGTGGAGACGGGCCTTCTGACGGGGTAGAAGGGTGTGGGAGACGGGCCTTCTGAAGGGGGAGAAGGGTGGGGAGACGGGCCTTCTGAAGGGTGGGGAGACGGGCCTTCTGAAGGGGGAGAAGGGTGGGGAGACGGGCCTTCTGAAGGGGTAGGGGAGACGGGCCTTCTGAAGGGGTAGAAGGGAGGGGAGACGGGCCTTCTGAAGGGGGAGAAGGGTGGGGAGACGGGCCTTCTGAAGGGGCAGAAGGGAGGGGAGACTGGCCTTCTGAAGGGTGGTGAGACGGGCCTTCTGAAGGGGTAGAAGGGAGGGGAGACGGGCCTTCTGAAGGGGGAGAAGGGTGGGGAGACGGGCCTTCTGAAAGGGCAGAAGGGTGGGGAGACGGGCCTTCTGAAGGGGTAGAAGGGTAGGGAGACGGGCCTTCTGAAGGGGTAGAAGGGTGGGGAGACGGGTCTTCTGAAGGGTAGGGAGACGGGCCTTCTGAAGGGTAGGGAGACGGGCCTTCTGAAGGGTAAGGAGACGGGCCTTCTGAAGGGGTAGAATGGTGGGGAGACGGGCCTTCTGAAGGGTGGGGAGACGGGCCTTCTGAAGGGGTAGATAGGTGGGGAGACGGGCCTTCTGAAGGGTGGGGAGACGGGCCTTCTGAAGGGTGGGGAGACGGGCCTTCTGAAGGGGTAGAAGGGTGGGGAGACGGGCCTTCTGAAGGGTAGGGAGACGGGCCTTCTGAAGGGGTAGAAGGGTGGGGAGACGGGCCTTCTGAAGGGGTAGAAGGGTGGGGAGACGGGCCTTCTGAAGGGGCAGAAGGGAGAGGAGACGGGCCTTCTGAAGGGGGAGAAGGGTGGGGAGACGGGCCTTCTGAAGGGGTAGAAGGGTGGGGAGACGGGCCTTCTGAAGGGGCAGAAGGGTGGGGAGACGGGCCTTCTGAAGGGGGAGAAGGGTGGGGAGACGGGCCTTCTGAAGGGGTAGAAGGGTGGGGAGACGGGCCTTCTGAAGGGTGGGGAGACGGGCCTTCTGAAGGGGGAGAAGGGTGGGGAGACGGGCCTTCTGAAGGGGTAGGGGAGACGGGCCTTCTGAAGGGGTAGAAGGGAGGGGAGACGGGCCTTCTGAAGGGGGAGAAGGGTGGGGAGACGGGCCTTCTGAAGGGGCAGAAGGGAGGGGAGACTGGCCTTCTGAAGGGTGGGGAGACGGGCCTTCTGAAGGGGTAGAAGGGAGGGGAGACGGGCCTTCTGAAGGGGGAGAAGGGTGGGGAGACGGGCCTTCTGAAAGGGCAGAAGGGTGGGGAGACGGGCCTTCTGAAGGGGTAGAAGGGTAGGGAGACGGGCCTTCTGAAGGGGTAGAAGGGTGGGGAGACGGGTCTTCTGAAGGGTAGGGAGACGGGCCTTCTGAAGGGTAGGGAGACGGGCCTTCTGAAGGGTAAGGAGACGGGCCTTCTGAAGGGGTAGAATGGTGGGGAGACGGGCCTTCTGAAGGGTGGGGAGACGGGCCTTCTGAAGGGGTAGAAGGGTGGGGAGACGGGCCTTCTGAAGGGTGGGGAGACGGGCCTTCTGAAGGGTGGGGAGACGGGCCTTCTGAAGGGGTAGAAGGGTGGGGAGACGAGCCTTCTGAAGGGTAGGGAGACGGGCCTTCTGAAGGGGTAGAAGGGTGGGGAGACGGGCCTTCTGAAGGGGTAGAAGGGTGGGGAGACGGGCCTTCTGAAGGGGCAGAAGGGAGAGGAGACGGGCCTTCTGAAGGGGGAGAAGGGTGGGGAGACGGGCCTTCTGAAGGGGTAGAAGGGTGGGGAGACGGGCCTTCTGAAGGGGCAGAAGGGTGGGGAGACGGGCCTTCTGAAGGGGGAGAAGGGTGGGGAGACGGGCCTTCTGAAGGGGTAGAAGGGTGGGGAGACGGGCCTTCTGAAGGGTGGGGAGATGGGCCTTCTGAAGGGGGAGAAGGGTGGGGAGACGGGCCTTCTGAAGGGTGGGGATACGGGCCTTCTGAAGGGGTGGAAGGGTGGGGAGACGGGCCTTCTGAAGGGGTGGAAGGGTGGGGAGACGGGCCTTCTGAAGGGGCAGCAGGGTGGGGAGACGGGCCTTCTGAAGGGGCAGCAGGGTGGGGAGACGGGCCTTCTGAAGGGCAGCAGGGTGGGGAGACGGGCCTTCTGAAGGGGCAGCAGGGTGGGGAGACTGGCCTTCTGAAGGGTGGGGAGACGGGCCTTCTGAAGGGGTGGAAGGGTGGGGAGACGGGCCTTCTGAAGGGTGGGGAGACGTGCCTTCTGAAGGGTTTGGAGACGGGCCTTCTGAAGGGGTAGAAGGGTGGGGAGACGGGCCTTCTGAAGGGTGGGGAGACGGGCCTTCTGAAGGGTGGGGAGACGGGCCTTCTGAAGGGTGGGGAGACGGGCCTTCTGAAGGGGGAGAAGGGTGGGGAGACGGGCCTTCTGAAGGGGCAGAAGGGTGGGGAGACGGGCCTTCTGAAGGGGTAGAAGAGTGTGGGAGACGGGTGGTGAGACGGCCTTCTGAAGGGTGGGGAGACGGGCCTTCTGAAGGGTGGGGAGACGGGCCTTCTGAAGGGGGAGAAGGGTGGGGAGACGGGCCTTCTGAAGGGGTAGGGGAGACGGAGGGGTAAGTGGGCAGGTGGGTGAGCATCTTTAAAAGCCTGGTACCAAATTAGCCTTACAGACAGAACATTCTGAAAATGGGTGATTGCCCCTCAGGAAGGGGGTAGAGGGGGATGGAAGGGAGAGGGGGGTTGCCCGGCTTCTTCATCTCCTAAGTCAAAGAGCAGTTACTGGCCTCTTGGTGCTGGCTCAGCCTCCTCTTCCTCCCTCCAGGGTCCGTGTGCTACGGCTGCCTGCTTGGCGACTGGCTGCATTTCTTTTGTCGGTATTCAAAGCCTCTTTTCCTCTTTCGTCTCTTTGTACCAGAGACATGCTAAAAAAAACAACCAGGGTTTTTAAGGACTGTGGCTTTTTTAATGCGAGCCTGTTAAAATGTGCTGTGTGTTAACATCTTCTAGTGAGACAGACTAGAAGATGTCTGACAAAAGCACCGAAACAAATGGGACAGAAAATAAAGAGATGTGAATCTTGGCCCAAATGGCACCATATTCCCTACGTAGTACACTAATTTAGACCAGAGCCCTATGAGAATATGGCACCCTATTCCCTATGTAGTGCACTAGTTTAGACTAGAGCCCTATGGGAATATGGCACCCTATTCCCTACGTAGTACACTAGTTTAGACTAGAGCCCTATGGGAATATGGCACCCTATTCCCTACGTAGTGCATTAGTTTAGACCAGAGCCCTATGGGAATATGGCACCTTATTCCCTACGTAGTGCACAACGTACTGTTTGAGTTACTGTTTGAGTTAAATCAAATCAAATTTTATTTGTCATATACACATGGTTAGCAGATGTTAATGCGAGTGTAGCGAAATGCTTGTGCTTCTAGTTCCGACAATGCAGTAATAACAAGTAATCTAACTAACAATTCCAAAACTACTGTCTTGTACACAGTGTAAGGGGATAAAGAATATGTACATAAGGATATATGAATGAGTGATGGTACAGAGCAGCATAGGCAAGATACAGTAGATGGTATCGAGTGCAGTATATACATATGAGATGAGTATGTAAACAAAGTGGCATAGTTAAAGTGGCTAGTGATACATGTATTACATAAGGATACCGTCGATGATATAGAGTGCAGTATATACGTATGCATATGAGATGAATAATGTAGGGTAAGTAACATTATATAAGGTAGCATTGTTTAAAGTGGCTAGTGATATATTTACATCAATTTCCATCAATTCCCATTATTAAAGTGGCTGGAGTTGAGTCAGTGTGTTGGCAGCAGCCACTCAATGTTAGTGGTGGCTGTTTAACAGTCTGATGGCCTTGAGATAGAAGCTGTTTTTCAGTCTCTCGGTCCCAGCTTTGATGCACCTGTACTGACCTCGCCTTCTGGATGATAGCGGGGTGAACAGGCAGTGGCTCGGGTGGTTGTTGTCCTTGATGATCTTTATGGCCTTCCTGTGACATCGGGTGGTGTAGGTGTCCTGGAGGGCAGGTAGTTTGCCCCCGGTGATGCGTTGTGCAGACCTCACAACTCTCTGGAGAGCCTTACGGTTGTGGGCGGAGCAGTTGCCGTACCAGGCGGTGATACAGCCCGCCAGGATGCTCTCGATTGTGCATCTGTAGTTTGTGAGTGCTTTTGGTGACAAGCCGAATTTCTTCAGCCTCCTGAGGTTGAAGAGGCGCTGCTGCGCCTTCTTCACGATGCTGTCTGTGTGGGTGGATCAATTCAGTTTGTCTGTGATGTGTACGCCGAGGAACTTAAAACTTACTACCCTCTCCACTACTGTCCCATCGATGTGGATAGGGGGGTGTTCCCTCTGCTGTTTCCTGAAGTCCACAATCATCTCCTTAGTTTTGTTGACGTTGAGTGTGAGGTTATTTTCCTGACACCACACTCCGAGGGCCCTCACCTCCTCCCTGTAGGCCGTCTCGTCGTTGTTGGTAATCAAGCCTACCACTGTCGTGTCGTCCGCAAACTTGATGATTGAGTTGGAGGCGTGCGTGGCCACGCAGTCGTGGGTGAACAGGGAGTACAGGAGAGGGCTCAGAACGCACCCTTGTGGGGCCCCAGTGTTGAGGATCAGCGGGGTGGAAATGTTGTTGCCTACCCTCACCACCTGGGGGCGGCCCGTCAGGAAGTCCAGTACCCAGTTGCACAGGGCGGGGTCGAGACCCAGGGTCTCGAGCTTGATGACAAGTTTGGAGGGTACTATGGTGTTAAATGCTGAGCTGTAGTCGATGAACAGCATTCTCACATAGGTATTCCTCTTATCCAGATGGGTTAGGGCAGTGTGCAGTGTGGTTGAGATTGCATCGTCTGTGGACCTATTTGGGCGGTAAGCAAATTGGAGTGGGTCTAGGGTGTCAGGTAGGGTGGAGGTGATATGGTCCTTGACTAGTCTCTCAAAGCACTTCATGATGACGGAAGTGAGTGCTACGGGGCGGTAGTCGTTTAGCTCAGTTACCTTAGCTTTCTTGGGAACAGGAACAATGGTGGCCCTCTTGAACCATGTGGGAACAACAGACTGGGATAAGGATTGATTGAATATGTCCGTAAACACACCAGCCAGCTGGTCTGCGCATGCTCTGAGGACGAGGCTGAGGATGCCGTCTGGGCCTGCAGCCTTGCGAGGGTTAACACGTTTAAATGTTCTACTGTTTGAGTTACTGTTTGAGTTACTGTTTGAGTTACTGTTTGAGTTACTGTTTGAGTTACTGTTTGAGTTACTGTTTGAGTTACTGTTAGAGTTACTGTTAGAGTTACTGTTTGAGTTACTCTTTGAGTTACTCTTTGAGCCGGACCACTCTTAGCATTGTCCCCTAGAGACAATGGGTTACGGGTGACTCTGGGAATGTGTGACCAGGGATAAGGGTGACTGTGGGAATGTGTGACCAGGGGTAAGGGTGACTGTGGGAAGATGTCGGTGAAAGTTTGGATGAGGAGGAGGAGTTGGGGGGAGGAGCAGGGAGAAGATTCTGGAGGTAGTAGTGAGAAAGGAGAGGGTGTGGAGGATGACAGACAGACAGGCAGACAGACAGGCAGGCAGACAGACAGGCAGGAAAGCAGGAAAGAAGCCATGCCAAGTGTGAGATAATGGAGCCGAGGAGGTAATGAACGAGGGAGGGAGGAGAAGGGGGAAGGTGAGGTACATAAAGAGCAGATTAAAGACAGCAGAACTATCCCAACCATCTGGTACGTTAACATGGATGTTGACACACACACACACACACACACACACACACACACACACACACACAGCGTCACACACACACAGCGTCACACACACACACACACACACACACACACACACACACACACAGTGTCACACACACACAGCGTCACAAACACACGTGTAGCTGGCAGAGTGGAGGTCCCTGTAATTACACCAGAGAGAGAAACCCTCCAGAAAGGTTGATCCCGTTGGGAATGTTATTACCCCAGAACTGTTGGACAGACAGGAAGATGATGACCGTTGGGAATGTCTGGTCTGGTCAGAGGTAACAGTAACATCACCCTTCAGCCCTGTCCTCTCCTTCAGCCTGGTCTGGTCAGAGGTAACAGTAACATCACCCTTCCTCCTCTTCCTCCACTTCCTCCTCCTCCACTTCCTTCTCCTCTTCCTCCTCTTCCTCCTCCTCTTCCTCCTCTTCCTCCACTTCCTCCTCCTCCACTTCCTTCTCCTCTTCCTCCTCTTCCTCCTCCTCTTCCTCCACCTGCTCCTCCTCTTCCTCCTCCTCTTCCTCCTCCTCCTCGTCCTCCTCTTCCTCCACTTCCTCCTCCTCCACTTCCTTCTCCTCTTCCTCCACTTCCTTCTCCACTTCCTCTTCCTCCTCTTCCTCCTCCTCTTCCTCCTCTTCCTCCACTTCCTCCTCCTCTTCCTCCACTTCCTCCTCCTCCACTTCCTTCTCCTCTTCCTCCTCTTCCTCCTCCTCTTCCTCCACCTGCTCCTCCTCTTCCTCCTCCTCTTCCTCCTCCTCCTCTTCCTCCTCTTCCTCCACTTCCTCCTCCTCCACTTCCTCCTCTTCCTCCTCCTCTTCCTCCTCCTCCTCCTCCTCCACTTCCTTCTCCACTTCCTCTTCCTCCTCTTCCTCCTCTTCCTCCTCCTCTGTTCAGGACCGTGACGCAGAATGTTGTAGTTTCTTTTAGCCAGGTCTGTTTTTAACAGCTTCCACGCATCACAGAACCCGTTCGGAGGTCTAGATATATCGCTGTCATCCATCTATTTCCTCCCTGGTCGGCTCAAACAACGCAGAACAAATGACCAAATATAAAAGCCATGTTCTGTTTGTGGCCCGAGAGCCTCTCTCAGCATCATGTTGTTTCCTCTGCTGCTGCTGGAGAAATG
>NC_092179.1:35262389-35424889 GCF_045791955.1 Oncorhynchus clarkii lewisi | reverse complement strand
CCAGTATATCATGGTAGGGTAGTAATCCCCAGGATATCATGGTAGGGTAGTAATCCCCAGTATATCATGGTAGGGTATAATCCCCAGGATATCATGGTAGGGTAGTAATCCCCAGTATATCATGGTAGGGTAGTAATCCCCAGTATATCATGGTAGGGTATAATCCCCAGTATATCATGGTAGGGTATAATCCCCAGGATATCATGGTAGGGTAGTAATCCCCAGGATATCATGGTAGGGTAGTAATCCCCAGGATATCATGGTAGGGTATAATCCCCAGGATATCATGGTAGGGTAGTAATCCCCAGGATATCATGGTAGGGTAGTAATCCCCAGTATATCATGGTAGGGTAGTAATCCCCAGGATATCATGGTAGGGTAGTAATCCCCAGGATATCATGGTAGGGTAGTAATCCCCAGGATATCATGGTAGGGTAGTAATCCCCAGGATATCATGGTAGGGTAGTAATCCCCAGGATATCATGGTAGGGTAGTAATCCCCAGTATATCATGGTAGGGTAGTAATCCCCAGGATATCATGGTAGGGTGGTAATCCCCAGTATATCATGGTCGGGTAGTAATCCCCAGGATATCATGGTAGGGTATAATCCCCAGGATATCATGGTAGGGTAGTAATCCCCAGTATATTATGGTAGGGTAGTAATCCCCAGTATATTATGGTAGGGTAGTAATCCCCAGTATATCATGGTAGGGTAGTAATCCCCAGGATATCATGGTAGGGTAGTAATCCCCAGTAGATCATGGTAGGGTAGTAATCCCCAGTATATCATGGTAGGGTAGTAATCCCCAGTATATCATGGTAGGGTAGTAGCTCCTCTAATCCCCAGTATATCATGGTAGGGTAGTAATCCCCAGTAGATCATGGTAGGGTAGTAATCCCCAGTATATTATGGTAGGGTAGTAATCCCCAGTATATCATGGTAGGGTAGTAATCCCCAGGATATCATGGTAGGGTGGTAATCCCCAGTATATCATGGTCGGGTAGTAATCCCCAGGATATCATGGTAGGGTATAATCCCCAGGATATCATGGTAGGGTAGTAATCCCCAGTATATTATGGTAGGGTAGTAATCCCCAGTATATTATGGTAGGGTAGTAATCCCCAGTATATCATGGTAGGGTAGTAATCCCCAGTATATCATGGTAGGGTAGTAATCCCCAGTATATTATGGTAGGGTAGTAATCCCCAGTATATCATGGTAGGGTATAATCCCCAGTATATCATGGTATGGTAGTAATCCCCAGTATATCATGGTAGGGTAGTAATCCCCAGTATATTATGGTAGGGTAGTAATCCCCAGTATATCATGGTAGGGTAGTAATCCCCAGGATATCATGGTAGGGTAGTAATCCCCAGGATATCATGGTAGGGTAGTAATCCCCAGTATATTATGGTAGGGTAGTAATCCCCAGTATATCATGGTAGGGTAGTAATTCCCAGTATATCATGGTAGGGTAGTAGCTCCTCTAATCCCCAGTATATCATGGTAGGGTAGTAATCCCCAGTAGATCATGGTAGGGTAGTAATCCCCAGTATATCATGGTAGGGTAGTAATCCCCAGTATATTATGGTAGGGTAGTAATCCCCAGTATATCATGGTAGGGTAGTAATCCCCAGTATATCATGGTAGGGTAGTAATCCCCAGTATATTATGGTAGGGTAGTAATCCCCAGTATATCATGGTAGGGTAGTAATCCCCAGTATATCATGGTAGGGTAGAAATCCCCAGTATATTATGGTAGGGTAGTAATCCCCAGTATATCATGGTAGGGTAGTAATCCCCAGGATATCATGGTAGGGTAGTAATCCCCAGGATATCATGGTAGGGTAGTAATCCCCAGTATATTATGGTAGGGTAGTAATCCCCAGTATATCATGGTAGGGTAGTAATCCCCAGTATATCATGGTAGGGCAGTAGCTCCTCTAATCCCCAGTATATCATGGTAGGGTAGTAATCCCCAGTAGATCATGGTAGGGTAGTAATCCCCAGTATATCATGGTAGGGTGGTAATCCCCAGTATATTATGGTAGGGTAGTAATCCCCAGTATATCACGGTAGGGTAGTAATCCCCAGTATATCATGGTAGGATGGTAATCCCCAGTATATCATGGTAGGGTGGTAATCCCCAGTATATTGGAGTAGGGTGGTAATCCCCAGTATATCATGGTAGGGTAGTAGCTCCACTAATCCCCAGTATATCATGGTAGGGTAGTAACCCCAGGATATCCTGGTAGGGTAGTAATCTCCAGTATATCATGGTAGGGTAGTAATCCCCAGTATATCCTGGTAGGGTAGTAATCCCCAGTATATCATGGTAGGCTAGTAATCCCCAGTATATCCTGGTAGGGTAGTAATCCCCAGTATATCATGGTAGGCTAGTAATCCCCAGTATATCCTGGTAGGGTAGTAATCCCCAGTATATCCTGGTAGGGTAGTAATCCCCAATATATCATGGTAGGCTAGTAATCCCCAGTATATCCTGGTAGGGTAGTAATCCCCAATATATCATGGTAGGCTAGTATTCCCCAGTATATCATGGTAGGGTAGTAGCTTCTCTAATCCCCAGTATATCATGGTAGGGTAGTAATCCCCAGTAGATCATGGTAGGGTAGTAATCCCCAGTATATCATGGTAGGGTAGTAATCCCCAGTATATCATGGTAGGGTAGAAATCCCCAGTATATTATGGTAGGGTAGTAATCCCCAGTATATCATGGTAGGGTATAATCCCCAGTATATCATGGTAGGGTAGTAATCCCCAGGATATCATGGTAGGGTAGTAATCCCCAGTATATTATGGTAGGGTAGTAATCCCCAGTATATCATGGTAGGGTAGTAATCCCCAGTATACCATGGTAGGGCAGTAGCTCCTCTAATCCCCAGTATATCATGGTAGGGTAGTAATCCCTAGTAGATCATGGTAGGGTAGTAATCCCCAGTATATCATGGTAGGGTGGTAATCCCCAGTATATTATGGTAGGGTAGTAATCCCCAGTATATCACGGTAGGGTAGTAATCCCCAGTATATCATGGTAGGATGGTAATCCCCAGTATATCATGGTAGGGTGGTAATCCCCAGTATATTGGAGTAGGGTGGTAATCCCCAGTATATCATGGTAGGGTAGTAGCTCCACTAATCCCCAGTATATCATGGTAGGGTAGTAACCCCAGGATATCCTGGTAGGGTAGTAATCTCCAGTATATCATGGTAGGGTATTAATCCCCAGTATATCCTGGTAGGGTAGTAATCCCCAGTATATCATGGTAGGCTAGTAATCCCCAGTATATCCTGGTAGGGTAGTAATCCCCAGTATATCATGGTAGGCTAGTAATCCCCAGTATATCCTGGTAGGGTAGTAATCCCCAGTATATCCTGGTAGGGTAGTAATCCCCAATATATCATGGTAGGCTAGTAATCCCCAGTATATCCTGGTAGGGTAGTAATCCCCAGTATATCCTGGTAGGGTAGTAATCCCCAATATATCATGGTAGGCTAGTAATCCCCAGTATATCCTGGTAGGGTAGTAATCCCCAGTATATCCTGGTAGGGTAGTAATCCCCAGTATATCATGGTAGGCTAGTAATCCCCAGTATATCATGGTAGGGTAGTAATCCCCAGTATATCATGGTAGGTTAGTAGCTCCACTAATCCCCAGTATATCATGGTAGGGTAGTAATCCCCAGTATATCCTGGTAGGGTAGTAATCTCCAGTATATCATGGTAGGGTAGTAATCCCCAGTATATCCTGGTAGGGTAGTAATCCCCAGTATATCATGGTAGGGTAGTAATCCCCAGTATATCATGGTAGGGTAGTAATCCCCAGTATATCCTGGTAGGGTAGTAATCCCCAGTATATCATGGTAGGTTAGTAGCTCCACTAATCCCCAGTATATCATGGTAGGGTAGTAATCCCCAGTATATCCTGGTAGGGTAGTAATCTCCAGTATATCATGGTAGGGTAGTAATCCCCAGTATATCCTGGTAGGGTAGTAATCCCCAGTATATCCTGGTAGGGTAGTAATCCCCAGTATATCCTGGCAGGGTAGTAATCCCCAGTATATCATGGTAGGGTAGTAATCCCCAGTATATCCTGGTAGGGTAGTAATCCCCAGTATATCCTGGTAGGGTAGTAATCCCCAGTATATCCTGGCAGGGTAGTAATCCCCAGTATATCCTGGTAGGGTAGTAATCCCCAGTATATCCTGGCAGGGTAGTAATCTCCAGTATATCATGGTAGGGTAGTAATCCCCAGTATATCCTGGTAGGGTAGTAATCCCCAGTATATCCTGGTAGGGTAGTAATCCCCAGTATATCATGGTAGGGTAGTAATCCCCAGTATATCCTGGTAGGGTAGTAATCCCCAGTATATCATGGTAGGTTAGTAGCTCCACTAATCCCCAGTATATCATGGTAGGGTAGTAATCCCCAGTATATCCTGGTAGGGTAGTAATCTCCAGTATATCATGGTAGGGTAGTAATCCCCAGTATATCCTGGTAGGGTAGTAATCCCCAGTATATCCTGGTAGGGTAGTAATCCCCAGTATATCCTGGCAGGGTAGTAATCCCCAGTATATCATGGTAGGGTAGTAATCCCCAGTATATCCTGGTAGGGTAGTAATCCCCAGTATATCCTGGTAGGGTAGTAATCCCCAGTATATCCTGGCAGGGTAGTAATCCCCAGTATATCCTGGTAGGGTAGTAATCCCCAGTATATCCTGGCAGGGTAGTAATCCCCAGTATATCCTGGTAGGGTAGTAATCCCCAGTATATCCTGGCAGGGTAGTGATTGAGCAAAGGATTTATTTATTTATTTTTATTTCACCTTTATTTAACCAGGTAGGCTAGTTGAGAACACCTTTATTTAACCAGGTAGGCTAGTTGAGAACACCTTTATTTAACCAGGTAGGCAGGTTGAGAACAAGTTCTCATTTACAATTGCGACCTGGCCAAGATAAAGCAAAGCAGTTCGACACAAACAATGACACAGAGTTACACATGGAGTAAAACAAATATACAGTCAATAATACAGTATAAACAAGTCTATATACGATGTGAGCAAATGAGGTGAGATAAGGGAGGTAAAGGCAAAAAGGCCATGGTGGCAAAGTAAATACAATATAACAAGTAAAACACTGGAATGGTAGATTTGCAATGGAAGAATGTGCAAATAGAAATAAAAATAATGGGGTGCAAAGGAGCAAAATAAATAAAATAAATTAAATACAGTTGGGAAAGAGGTAGTTGTTAGGGCTAAATTATAGGTGGGCTATGTACAGGTGCAGTAATCTGTGAGCTGCTCTGACAGTTGGTGCTTAAAGCTAGTGAGGGAGATAAGTGTTTCCAGTTTCAGAGATTTTTGTAGTTCGTTCCAGTCATTGGCAGCAGAGAACTGGAAGGAGAGGCGGCCAAAGAAAGAATTGGTTTTGGGGGTGACTAGAGAGATATACCTGCTGGAGCGTGTGCTACAGGTGGGAGATGCTATGGTGACCAGCGAGCTGAGATAAGGGGGGACTTTACCTAGCAGGGTCTTGTAGATGACATGGAGCCAGTGGGTTTGGCGACGAGTATGAAGCGAGGGCCAGCCAACGAGAGCGTACAGGTCGCAATGGTGGGTAGTATATGGGGCTTTGGTGACAAAACGGATTGCACTGTGATAGACTGCATCCAATTTGTTGAGTAGGGTATTGGAGGCTATTTTGTAAATGACATCGCCGAAGTCGAGGATTGGTAGGATGGCCAGTTTTACAAGGGTATGTTTGGCAGCATGAGTGAAGGATGCTTTGTTGCGAAATAGGAAGCCAATTCTAGATTTAACTTTGGATTGGAGATGTTTGATATGGGTCTGGAAGGAGAGTTTACAGTCTAACCAGACACCTAAGTATTTGTAGTTGTCCACGTATTCTAAGTCAGAGCCGTCCAGAGTAGTGATGTTGGACAGGCGGGTAGGTGCAGGTAGCGATCGGTTGAAGAGCATGCATTTAGTTTTACTTGTATTTAAGAGCAATTGGAGGCCACGGAAGGAGAATTGTATGGCATTGAAGCTTGCCTGGAGGATTGTTAACACAGTGTCCAAAGAAGGGCCAGGAGTATACAGAATGGTGTCGTCTGCGTAGAAGGTGGATCAGAGACTCACCAGCAGCAAGAGCGACCTCATTGATGTATACAGAGAAGAGAGTCGGTCCAAGAATTGAACCCTGTGGCACCCCCATAGAGACTGCCAGAGGTCCGGACAGCAGACCCTCCGATTTGATCACCAGGCATAGAGCTCCTCTCTATGTTTCCACATTCCCAGGGTTTATGTTCCCCACTGTGTTCCAGCTGTATAATATTTCTGGTAGAACTACTCTACTGCAGTGACCTCTGAACTGGTAGAACTACTGCAGTGACCTCTGAACTGGAGGAACTACTGCAGTGACCTCTGAACTGGAGGAACTACTGCAGTGACCTCTGAACTGGAGGAACTACTGCAGTGACCTCTGAACTGGAGGAACTACTGCAGTGACCTCTGAACTGGTAGAACTACTGCAGTGACGTATGAACTGGTAGAACTACTGCAGTGACCTCTGCACTGGTAGAACTACAGCAGTGACCTCTGAACTGGAGGAACTACTGCAGTGACCTCTGAACTGGAGGAACTACTGCAGTGACCTCTGAACTGGAGGAACTACTGCAGTGGCGTCTGTACTGGTAGAACTACTGCAGTGACCTCTGAACTGGAGGAACTACTGCAGTGACCTCTGAACTGGAGGAACTACTGCAGTGACCTCTGAACTGGAGGAACTACTGCAGTGGCGTCTGTACTGGTAGAACTACTGCAGTGACCTCTGAACTGGAGGAACTACTGCAGTGACCTCTGAACTGGAGGAACTACTGCAGTGACCTCTGAACTGGTAGAACTACTGCAGTGATCTCTGAACTGGAGGAACTACTGCAGTGACCTCTGAACTGGTGGAACTACAGCAGTGACCTCTGAACTGGAGGAACTACTGCAGTGACCTCTGAACTGGTGGAACTACAGCAGTGACCTCTGAACTGGAGGAACTACTGCAGTGGCGTCTGTACTGGTAGAACTACTGCAGTGACCTCTGAACTGGTAGAACTACTGCAGTGACCTCTGAACTGGTAGAACTACTGCAGTGACCTCTGAACTGGTAGAACTACTGCAGTGACCTCTGAACTGGTAGAACTACTGCAGTGACCTCTGAACTGGTAGAACTACTGCAGTGACCTCTGAACTGGTAGAACTACTGCAGTAACCCCTGAACTGGTAGAACTACTGCAGTGACCTCTGAACTGGTAGAACTACTGCAGGTGCGTCTGTACTGGTAGAAATACTGCAGTGACCTCTGAACTGGTAGAACTACTGCAGTGACCTCTGAACTGGTAGAACTACTGCAGTGACCTCTGTACTGGTAGAACTACTGCAGTGACCTCTGAACTGGTAGAACTACTGCAGTGACCTCTGTACTGGTAGAACTACTGCAGTGACCTCTGAACTGGTAGAACTACTGCAGTAACCCCTGAACTGGTAGAACTACTGCAGTGACCTCTGAACTGTTAGAACTACTCCAGTGACCTCTGAACTGGTAGAACTACTGCAGTGGCGTCTGTACTGGTAGAACTACTGCAGTGACCTCTGAACTGTTAGAACTACTCCAGTGACCTCTGAACTGGTAGCACTACTGCAGTGGCGTCTGTACTGGTAGAACTACTGCAGTGACCTCTGAACTGGTAGAACTACTGCAGTGACCTCTGAACTGGTAGAACTACAGCAGTGACCTCTAAACTGGAAGTACTTGTCACGGATCCTTCCATCACACCTGTCTCCTGTTCCCACTGATTAGTATTTGTATATATGTGTCCTTTGGTTTCCGTGGTCTGGTTGATTATTGTTACAATGTCCGTTGGTGCGTGAGTACCTGTGCTGTGTGTTCTGGGCTTTCGTGCCCTTGTGGATTGGGCAGATGATTACGGGTCTTGTCCCGTGTGTTAATCAGCGTGTGTTATTTATTCGAGGTACTCCTCTCTCTTTTTGTTTGGTCTTCGTCCCCGTGCCTTTACAAGCCGTAATTTGGGCTTAACTTTTAAAAAAACTATTACGCATTCCTGCGCCTGTCTCCCGATCCTTCCTACCAACGTGACAGAACTACTGCAGTGACCTCTGAACTGGACGAACTACTGCAAAACAGTGTAACTAAGGATGAACTACTGCAGTGCAAAAATGTTGCTCTGAGGATGAGTGTATGGAAAATGTACAGCTGGTCATCCCCGGATCCTAACATCCAGCCGTCGTGAATGCATATTCAAATCTTTAGGTTGTGAAAATGTAGATTTTCTAGTGTTGCCTGGTGTTTTGCAGCATAGCACCTGCATGGCCGGCCCCAGGCTTAATTTACAGTCAGTGTTTATCTCTGCGGGTTGTTCTGCTCTACGGTCCACTCTACTCTCCCTCCAGGGCTATGAAAGACTTCATTATAAACCACACAGTCCTTCACTACAACCAGCAATGACCACTGGGATGCACCACAAGGTGTGTGTGTGTGTGTGTGTGTGTGTGTGTGTGTGTGTGTGTGTGTGTGTGTGTGTGTGTGTGTGTGTGTGTGTGTGTGTGTGTGTGTGTGTACTCCAGACGTGGGCCTCAGACAGTGTCGTTGGCAGGTTATGGTCTAGATGTCCACATCTGATGGGATATTTTAAACCCACGCTGATTCATCATGTTTAGTGGCTCAGAAACATTACAAACAAACACAGTTATGAAAGAACATTCATCTACATTTAAAAACATGTAGATAATTCAGAACATTTCTACATTTAGAACATTTAAAACATTTCTACATTTAGAACATTTAGAACGTTTAGAACATTTAGAACATTTCTACATTTCTACCTTTAGAACATTTCTACATTTAGAACATTTAGAACATTTCTACATTTAGAACATTTCTACATTTAGAACATTTAGAACATTTCTACATTTAGAACATTTCTACATTTAGAACATTTAGAACATTTCTACATTTAGAACATTTCTACATTTAGAACATTTAGAACATTTCTACATTTAGAACATTTCTACATTTAGAACATTTAGAACATTTCTACATTTAGAACATTTCTACATTTAGAACATTTAGAACATTTCTACATTTCGAACATTTTGAACATTTCTACATTTCTACATTTAGAACATTTCTACATTTAGAACATTTCTACATTTCTACCCTTAGAACATTTCTACATTTCTACATTTCTACATTTAGAACATTTCTACATTTAGAACATGTCTACATTTCTACATTTAGAACATTTCTACATTTAGAACATTTAGAACATTTCTACATTTAGAACATTTCTACATTTCGAACATTTCTACATTTCTACATTTAGAACATTTCTACATTTAGAACATTTACAGCATTTCTACATTTAGAACATTTACAGCATTTCTACATTTAGAACATTTCTACATTTAGAACATTTCTACATTTCTACATTTAGAACATTTCTACATTTAGAACATTTACAGCATTTCTACATGTAGAACATTTAGAACATTTCTACATTTAGAACATTTACAGCATTTCTACATTTAGAACATTTACAGCATTTCTACATGTAGAACATTTAGAACATGTCTACATTTCTACATTTAGAACATTTCTACATTTCTACATTTAGAACATTTCTACATTTAGAACATTTACAGCATTTCTACATGTAGAACATTTAGAACATTTCTACATTTCTACATTCCAAACATTTCTACATTCAGAACATTTCTACATTTCTACATTTAGAACATTTCTACATTTAGAAAATTTCTACATTTCGAACATTTCTACATTTCTACATTTCGAACATTTCTACATTTCTACATTTAGGACATTTATACATTTAGAACATTTCTACATTTCTAGCATTTCTACATTTCTACATTCAGAACATTTCTATGTAGAAATGTAGAAATGTTCTGAATGTAGAAATGTTAGAAATGTAGAAATGTAGAAATGTAGATTTTTTTTAAATGTAGTAATGTTCTGAATGTAGACATGTAGAAATGTTTTGAATGTAGAAATGTTCTAAATGTAGAAATGTTCTAAATGTAGAAATGTTATAAATGTTCTAAAAGTTCAAATTGTTCTAAACGTTTACTTATTCAAATTGTTCTAAATGTTCAAATTGTTCTAAATGTTCAAATTGTTCTAAATGCTTAATTATTCTAAATATTTAATTGTTCTAATTGTTCTAAATGTTTAATTATTCTAAATGTTTTAAATGTTTAATTATTATAAATGTTCTAAATGTTCTAAATGTTTAATTATTATAAATGTTCTAAATGTTTAATAGTTCTAAATGTTCTAAATGTTTAATTATTATCAATGTTCTAAATGTTCTAAATGTTTAATAGTTCTAAATGTTCTAAATGTTTAATTATTATAAATGTTCTAAATGTTCTAAATGTTTAATTATTATAAATGTTCTAAATGTTCTAAATGTTTAATAGTTCTAAATGTTCTAAATGTTTAATTATTATAAATGTTCTAAATGTTCTAAATGTTTAATTATTATAAATGTTCTAAATGTTTAATTGTTCTAAATGTTTAATTATTATAAATGTTCTAAATGTTCTAAATGTTCAAATTGTTCTAAATGTTCTAAATGTTTAATTATTATAAATGTTCTAAATGTTCTAAATGTTCAAATTGTTCTAAATGCTTAATTATTCTAAATATTTAATTGTTCTAAATGTTCTAAATGTTTAATTATTCTAAATGTTCTAAATGTTCTAAATGTAGAACATGGAGTATCAGATGTGTTATGGAACAGGATGTGTAGTGATTTCTCACCACTAACAAGTCAATTAGTAACTTGTGTCATTGTGTTTGTGTGTGTTTATTGTGAGTAAACCAGCGGGTCACAAACCCAGTTCTTTCTTAATCAGTCCTCATAAAGCAAACAGACAGTCTTCAGAAGTCCTGTGTAACCCACCATGGTGGTCTCTCTAGTAGTAGGACTGGAGCGTGTGTGAAGTGAAACGAGAACTGTTTAGGAGGTTGACCAAGTTTAAACTCCTCTGATCAAAGTTAAACTCTCAGACCGGCAGACAGAGAGAGAGACAGACAGACAGACAGACAGGCAGGCAGATGGAAAGACAGACAGACAGACAGACAGACAGACAGACAGACAGGCAGGCAGACAGGCAGACAGGCAGACAGGCAGACAGGCAGACAGACAGGCAGGCAGACAGACAGACAGGGAATCAGACAGACAGACAGACAGACAGACAGACAGACAGACAGACAGAAAGACAGGGAGACAGACAGACAGACAGACAGACAGACAGAGAGACAGGCAGACCAGGCATCAGCAATGATCAATTCTGTTTTCTCTCCTCAACTCCTGTCCAAACTCCATGTTGCTGGAGGAGCTCCAATGTGCATTAAGTGAGACAGGAGCCCTGGAGCAGGAGGGTTAGTGTTTGTTGGTATTGTATATTAAGAAGCCTGTAAAAACAGTAGTTTATACGCGTGTCCAGGGGCCAGCTATGTGTCAAGGGGTCCTGATGTGTGTGCATGCTCTGTAGCCTAGGGGCTTGGGCTAATGTCTCAGAGAGAGAAGATTCCTTAAAGAGAGAAAGACAACAACAAAAATATTCCCCCCGACGTCCTGACTTTAGTACAAAAGACGGTCAAATGAATAACACATTCATGCTAAAATTGGACGTCTGTTCCCCCACAAGGGGTATGTATCTGTTAATTAATGGACGTCTGTTCCCCACTCCTTCCAGGATGACAAGGGGTATGTATCTGTTAATTAATGGACGTCTGTTCCCCACTCCTTCCAGGATGACAAGGGGTATGTATCTGTTAATTAATGGACGTCTGTTCCCCACTCCTTCCAGGATGACAAGGGAGTGTTCCCCACTCCTTCCAGGATGACAAGGGGTATGTATCTGTTAATTAATGGATGTCTGTTCCCCACTCCTTCCAGGATGACAAGGGGAACGTATCTGTTAATTAATGGACGTCTGTTCCCCACTCCTTCCAGGATGACAAGGGGTATGTATCTGTTAATTAATGGACGTCTGTTCCCCACTCCTTCCAGGATGACAAGGGGTATGTATCTGTTAATTAATGGACACCTGTTCCCCACTCCTTCGAGGATGACAAGGGGTATGTATCTGTTAATTAATGGACGTCTGTTCCCCACTCCTTCCAGGATGACAAGGGGAACGTATCTGTTAATTAATGGACGTCTGTTCCCCACTCCTTCCAGGATGGCAAGGGGTACGTATCTGTTAATTAATGTGTAAACCTAAGCTGAATCGATTTTACAGGTCATCTTGCACTGGCACCAGCAGAGCCCTGACTCCCCCAGTCAGAACTGACTCCCCTGTCAGGCTGGAAGGCAGAGCCCTGACTCCCCCAGTCAGAACAGTCTCCCCTGTCAGGCTGGAAGGCAGAGCCCTGACTCCCCCAGTCAGGACAGTCTCTCCTGTTAGGCTGGAAGGCAGAGCCCTGACTCCCCCAGTCAGGACAGTCTCTCCTGTCAGGCTGGAAGGCAGAGCCCTGACTCCCCCAGTAAGAACAGTCTCCCCTGTCAGGCTGGAAGGCAGAGCCCTGACTCCCCCAGTCAGGACAGTCTTCCCTGTCAGGCTGTAAGGCAGAGCCCTGACTCCCCCAGTCAGAACAGTCTCCCCTGTCAGGCTGGAAGGCAGAGCCCTGACTCCCCCAGTCAGAACAGTCTCCCCTGTCAGGCTGGAAGGCAGAGCCCTGACTCCCCCAGTCAGAACAGTCTCTCCTGTCAGGCTGGAAGGCAGAGCCCTGACTCCCCCAGTCAGAACAGTCTCTCCTGTCAGGCTGGAAGGCTGAGCCCTGACTCCCCCAGTCAGAACAGTCTCTCCTGTCAGGCTGGAAGTCTGGAGGACTTTGGGGGTTTTCATACAGTTAAAAAAAACATCAAGCACAAATTGTTTGTAGCCAGCAGCACTTTTTTTCTCTTTAATTTTGACATTCCCTCGTAAAGTCCGTGAGAGGAAGGCTGTTGGTCCAGGACGGGCCCACGCATCGTCCCTCAAACACACACACACACCGTTTTGGGCAGGACACTGTCAGACCAGCCTGGGATTTCATTAGCTACCTCTCTTCTTCAGTAAAACTTCACTAAAGGGTTTTCTCTCCCCCGCTGTAGTTTGTTTTTATAAGGCCTGTTAATAAGGCTGCTGTGATTCAGCCCCCTCCTCCCTCCCCTAGCTCCTACACTAGTGTTTCTCTGTGTGTGTGTGTGTGTGTGTGTGTGTGTGTGTGTGTGTGTGTGTGTGTGTGTGTGTGTGTGTGTGTGTGTGTGTGTGTGTGTGTGTGTGTGTGTGTGTGTGTGTGTGTGGTGTGTGGGTGGGTGTGTGGGTGTGTGGGAGGCAGGCAGACAGGCAGATTGTGGTGATGGCCTTGTTGACACTGCATTGTCTCCCCAGGCCCAGAGCTGGCAGACTGCTAGAGCACTGGAAGCTGGGGTGCTAATTGGGATAGAGGGTTGGAAGCTGAGGTGCTAATTGGGATAGAGGGTTAGAAGCTGGGGTGCTAATTGGGATAGAGGGTTGGAAGCTGGGGTGCTAATTGGGATAGAGGGTTAGAAGCTGGGGTGCTAATTGGGATAGAGGGCTGGAAGCTGAGGTGCTAATTGGGATAGAGGGTTAGAAGCTGGGGTGCTAATTGGGATAGAGGGTTGGAAGCTGGGGTGCTAATTGGGATAGAGGGTTAGAAGCTGGGGTGCTAATTGGGATAGAGGGTTAGAAGCTGGGGTGCTAATTGGGATAGAGGGTTGGAAGCTGGGGTGCTAACTGGGACAGAAGGCTGGAAGCTGGGGTGCTAATTGGGATAGAGGGCTGGAAGCTGGGGTGCTAATTGGGATAGAGGGTTGGAACCTGGGGTGCTAACTGGGACAGAAGGCTGGAAGCTGGGGTGCTAACTGGGACTGAAGGCTGGAAGCTGGGGTGCTAATTGGGACAGAAGGTTGGAAGCTGGGGTGCTAACTGGGACAGAAGGTTGGAAGCTGGGGTGCTAATTGGGATAGAGGGTTAGAAGCTGGGGTGCTAACTGGGACAGAAGGCTGGGACAGAGAACTTGAAGTTGGGGTGCTAACTAGCTGGAAGCTGGGGTGCTAACTGGGACAGGTTGCTAACTGGCTGGAAGCTGGTGTGCTAACTGGGACAGGTTGCTAACTGGCTGGAAGCTGGGGTGCTAACTGGGACAGGGTGCTAACTAGCTGGAAGCTGGAGATGCTAACTGGCTGGAAGCTGGGGTGATAACTGGCTGGAAGCAGGAGATGCTAACTGGCTGGAAGCTGGGGTGCTAATTGGGATAGAGGGTTGGAAGCTGGGGTGCTAATTGGGACAGAAGGCTGGGACAGAGGACTGGAAGTTGGGGTGCTAACTAGCTGGAAGCTGGGGTGCTAACTGGGACAGGTTGCTAACTGGCTGGAAGCTGGGGTGCTAACTGGGACAGGTTGCTAACTGGCTGGAAGCTGGGGTGCTAACTGGGACAGGGTGCTAACTGGCTGGAAGCTGGGGTGCTAACTGGAACAGGGTGCTAACTGGCTGGAAGCTGGAGATGCTAACTGGCTGGAAGCTGGGGTGCTAACTGGCTGGAAGCTGGAGATGCTAACTTGCTGGAAGCTGGAGATGCTAACTGGCTGGAAGCTGGGGTGCTAACTGTCTGGAAGCTGGGGTGCTAACTGTCTGGAAGCTGGGGTGCTAACTGGGACAGTTTGCTAACTGGCTGGACGCTGGAGATGCTAACTGTCTAGAAGCTGGGGTGCTAACTGGGACAGGTTGCTAACTGGCTGGACGCTGGAGATGCTAACTGTCTAGAAGCTGGGGTGCTAACTGGGACAGGTTGGTAACTGGCTGGACGCTGGAGATGCTAACTGTCTAGAAGCTGGGGTGCTAACTGGGACAGGTTGCTAACTGGCTGGACGCTGGTGTCACGTTAGTCATAACGAGGAGACCAAGGCGCAGCGTGAGGTGAATACATTCTTCTTTATTTAAACAAAGAACACTAAACAAACTAACAAAACGACCGTGACGCTATTAACACGAGTGCTGCAACGACACATAGACAATAACCCACCAAACCAAAATGGTAAATGGCAACCTAAATAGGATCCCCAATCAGAGACAACGATAAACAGCTGTCTCTGATTGGGAACCAATTCAGGCCACCATAGACCTACCTATACCTAGACATTTAAAAAATCCATAGATATACAAAACCCCTAGACAAGCAGAAACACCTAGACAATAGAAAAACTAAACCAACCACCCTCGTCACACCCTGACCAAGATAATAAAGAAAACAAAGATAACTAAGGTCAGGGCGTGACAGCTGGGGTGCTAACTGGGGCAGAGGACTGGAAACTGCAGTGCTATTTATCTATGGTAATACTATGTATCTATGGTAATACTATGTATCTATGGTAATACTATGTATCTATGGTAATACTATGTATCTATGGAAATACTATGTATCTATGGTAATACTATGTATCTATGGAAATACTATGTATCTATGGTAATACTACGTATCTATGGAAATACTATGTATCTATGGTAATACTATGTATCTATGGTAATACTATGTATCTATGGAAATACTATGTATCTACGGTAATACTATGTATCTATGGTAATAATATGTATCTATGGCTATATGTATGTATCTATGATAATACTATGTATCTATGGTAATACTATGTATCTATGGTAATATGTATCTATGATGTTACTGTGTATCTATGATAATACTATGAATCTATGGTAATTGAGAAGTCCCTCTTTGCCATGCAAATGAACTGAAATATTTTGACTGCATTTCAGCCCTGCCACAAAAGGACCAGCTGACATCATGTCTGTGATTCTCTCGTTAACACAGTTGTGAGTGTTGACGAGGACAAGGCTGGAGATCACTCTGTCATGCTGATTGACTTCGAATAGCAGACTGGAAGCTTCAAAAGGAGGGTGGTGCTAGGAATCATTGTTATTTATCTGTCAACCATGGTTACCTGCAAGGAAACACGTGCAGTCATCATTGCTTTGCACAAAAAGGGATTCACTTGCAAGGATATTGCTGCCAGTAAGATAAAATATGTATGCTTCTATGGTAATATGTATGCTTCCAAAACCCACGAGACGTGTTGAGACATGTTGAAACCAAAACCGAGGAGACGTGTTGAAACCAAAACCCACGAGACGTGTTGAGACATGTTGAAACCAAAACCCATGAGACGTGTTGAAACCAAAACCCAGGAGACGTGTTGAAACCAAAACCCAGGAGACGTGTTGAAACCAAAACCCAGGAGACGTGTTGAAACCAAAACCCAGGAGACGTGTTGAAACCAAAACCCACGAGACGTGTTGAAACCAAAACCCACGAGACGTGTTGAAACCAAAACCCATGAGACGTGTTGAAACCAAAACCCAGGAGACGTGTTGAAACCAAAACCCAGGAGACGTGTTGAAACCAAAACCCAGGAGACATGTTGATACCAAAACCCAGGAGACGTGTTGAAACCAAAACCCAGGAGACGTGTTGAAACCAAAACCCAGGAGACGTGTTGAAACCAAAACCCAGGAGACGTGTTGAAACCAAAACCCAGGAGACGTGTTGAAACCAAAACCCACGAGACGTGTTGAAACCAAAACCCAGGAGACATGTTGATACCAAAACCCAGGAGACGTGTTGAAATTTGTGTGACTATGAATACGTGGCAGTGAGGTCTAGCAAAATATACTTATTACAGCCAAACATTACACGGTGTCGTAATACGTGGCAGTAAATAACATGATGTATAGCATGGTGTCAGAAACATCCAGATTCTAGATCCATCCAGGATAAAACCCTTCATCTCCTCTCAACCAGAGTAGTCAGACCATCCATCCAGGATATATCCCTTCATCTCCTCTCAACCAGAGTAGTCAGACCATCCATCCAGGTGATATCCCTTCATCTCCTCTCAACCAGAGTAGTCAGACCATCCATCCAGGTTAAATCCCTTCATCTCCTCTCAACCAGAGTAGTCAGACCATCCATCCAGGTTAAATCCCTTCATCTCCTCTCAACCAGAGTAGTCAGACCATCCATCCAGGTTAAAACCCTTCATCTCCTCTCAACCAGAGTAGTCAGACCATCCATCCAGGTTAAATCCCTTCATCTCCTCTCAACCAGAGTAGTCAGACCATCCATCCAGGATAAAACCCTTCATCTCCTCTCAACCAGAGTAGTCAGACCATCCATCCAGGATATATCCCTTCATCTCCTCTCAACCAGAGTAGTCAGACCATCCATCCAGGTTAAATCCCTTCATCTCCTCTCAACCAGAGTAGTCAGACCATCCATCCAGGATATATCCCTTCATCTCCTCTCAACCAGAGTAGTCAGACCATCCATCCAGGTTAAATCCCTTCATCTCCTCTCAACCAGAGTAGTCAGACCATCCATCCAGGTTAAATCCCTTCATCTCCTCACAACCAGAGTAGTCAGACCATCCATCCAGGTTAAATCCCTTCAGCAGAACTCACAACCAGAGTAGTCAGACCATCCATCCAGGTGATATCCCTTCATCTCCTCTCAACCAGAGTAGTCGGACCATGCATCCCAGGTTAAATCCCTTCATCTCCTCACAACCAGAGTAGTCAGACCATCCATCCAGGTTAAATCCCTTCATCTCCTCACAACCAGAGTAGTCAGACCATCCATCCAGGTTAAATCCCTTCATCTCCTCTCAGCCAGAGTAGTCAGACCATCCATCCAGGTTAAATCCCTTCATCTCCTCACAACCAGAGTAGTCAGACCATCCATCCAGGTTAAATCCCTTCATCTCCTCTCAACCAGAGTAGTCAGACCATCCATCCAGGTTAAATCCCTTCAGCAGAACTCACAACCAGAGTAGTCAGACCATCCATCCAGGATAAATCCCTTCAGCAGAACTCACAACCAGAGTAGTCAGACCATCCATCCAGGTTAAATCCCTTCATCTCCTCACAACCAGAGTAGTCAGACCATCCATCCCAGGTTAAATCCCTTCATCTCCTCACAGCCAGAGTAGTCAGACCATCCATCCAGGTTAAATCTATTAATCTCCTCACAACCAGAGTAGTCAGACCATCCATCCAGGTTAAATCCCTTCATCTCCTCACAACCAGAGTAGTCAGACCATCCATGCAGGTTAAATCCCTTCATTTCCTCACAGGCAGAGTAGTCAGACCATCCATCCAGGTTAAATGTATTCATCTCCTCTCAACCAGAGTAGTCAGACCATCCATCCAGGTTAAAACCCTTCAGCAGAACTCACAACCAGAGTAGTCAGACCATCCATCCAGGTTAAATCCCTTCATCTCCTCTCAACCAGAGTAGTCAGACCATCCATCCAGGATAAATCCCTTCAGCAGAACTCACAACCAGAGTAGTCAGACCATCCATCCAGGATAAATCCCTTCAGCAGAACTCACAACCAGAGTAGTCAGACCATCCATCCAGGATAAATCCCTTCATCTCCTCACAACCAGAGTAGTCAGACCATCCATCCAGGATAAATCCCTTCATCTCCTCACAACCAGAGTAGTCAGACCATCCATCCAGGATAAATCCCTTCATCTCCTCACAACCAGAGTAGTCAGACCATCCATCCAGGTTAAAACCCTTCATCTCCTCTCAACCAGAGTAGTCAGACCATCCAGGTTAAATCCCTTCATCTCCTCTCAACCAGAGTAGTCAGACCATCCATCCAGGTTATAACCCTTCAGCAGAACTCACAACCAGAGTAGTCAGACCATCCATCCAGGTTAAATCCCTTCATCTCCTCTCAACCAGAGTAGTCAGACCATCCATCCCAGGTAAATCCCTTCATCTCCTCTCAACCAGAGTAGTCAGACCATCCATCCAGGATAAATCCCTTCATCTCCTCTCAACCAGAGTAGTCAGACCCTCCATCCAGGTTAAATCCCTTCATCTCCTCTCAACCAGAGTAGTCAGACCATCCATCCAGGTTAAATCCCTTCATCTCCTCTCAACCAGAGTAGTCAGACCATCCATCCCAGGTTAAATCCCTTCAGCAGAACTCACAACAAGGCTAGTCAGACCATCCATCCAGGTTAAAACCCTTCAGCAGAACTCACAACAAGGCTAGTCAGACCATCCATCCAGGTTAAATCCCTTCAGCAGAACTCACAACAAGGCTAGTTAGACCATCCATCCAGGTTAAAACCCTTCAGCAGAACTCACAACAAGGCTAGTCAGACCATCCATCCAGGTTAAAACCCTTCAGCAGAACTCACAACAAGGCTAGTCAGACCATCCATCCAGGTTAAATCCCTTCAGCAGAACTCACAACAAGGCTAGTCAGACCATCCATCCAGGTTAAAACCCTTCAGCAGAACTCACAACAAGGCTAGTCACAGACGGACCACACAGAGACTGTACACAACACACATTTAATACGCTGTAATTCAAAACACTTACTCTCAGTCTAAACTATGAGCCACTTTTAGTTACGGAGCTGTGTCATAATCACCATAATATGATTTCAGAGTCATTTGGCAACAGATGAAAGACCCTGACAGACAGATGGTCCTTGGCAGCGAGGTACGGGATGGCTTTGTCTGCTGTATGTAGATGGTTTAAAACGTGGGTGTTCTTCTCGCAGTTGTCTCTCCGTGGATCCTACAGACGACTGTCTCGCTAACGCAGAGAACAACACGTCTCGCTCTGAAGTATTGTTATTGTAGTCTGTTCTGTGTCGTATGGTGTGTGACGTCCAACCGTAGATTACCCAGCAGGCTCTGAAGAAGAAGAATTCTACTGAAATGATCCAAAGGCCTCTTGACTCATGTCCTGGTCATTAGAGAGACCTCCTTAGAACCTCTAACCCACTGTTCTGTCCTGGTCATTAGAGAGACCTCCTTAGAAACTCTAACCCACTGTTATGTCCTAGTCATTAGAGAGACTATACATATACTATGTATCTATGGTAATACTACGTATCTATGGAAATACTATGTATCTATGGTAATACTATGTATCTATGGTAATACTATGTATCTATGGAAATACTATGTATCTACGGTAATACTATGTATCTATGGTAATAATATGTATCTATGGCTATATGTATGTATCTATGATAATACTATGTATCTATGGTAATACTATGTATCTATGGTAATATGTATCTATGATGTTACTGTGTATCTATGATAATACTATGAATCTATGGTAATTGAGAAGTCCCTCTTTGCCATGCAAATGAACTGAAATATTTTGACTGCATTTCAGCCCTGCCACAAAAGGACCAGCTGACATCATGTCTGTGATTCTCTCGTTAACACAGTTGTGAGTGTTGACGAGGACAAGGCTGGAGATCACTCTGTCATGCTGATTGACTTCGAATAGCAGACTGGAAGCTTCAAAAGGAGGGTGGTGCTTGGAATCATTGTTATTTATCTGTCAACCATGGTTACCTGCAAGGAAACACGTGCAGTCATCATTGCTTTGCACAAAAAGGGATTCACTTGCAAGGATATTGCTGCCAGTAAGATAAAATATGTATGCTTCTATGGTAATATGTATGCTTCCAAAACCCACGAGACGTGTTGAGACATGTTGAAACCAAAACCGAGGAGACGTGTTGAAACCAAAACCCACGAGACGTGTTGAGACATGTTGAAACCAAAACCCATGAGACGTCATTAGAGAGACCTCCTTAGAACCTCTAACCCACTGTTATGTCCTGGTCATTAGAGAGACCTCCGTAGAACCTCTAACCCACTGTTATGTCCTGGTCATTAGAGAGACCTCCGTAGAACCTCTAACCCACTGCTACTTGACCTTTATGGAGCCATAAACCTTTTGATCCATGCTATCACCAGTCACAGCCAGTGGGTTATGATCCTTGAGATGCATGCTATCACCAGTCACAGCCAGTGGGTTATGATCCTTGAGATGCATGCTATCACCAGTCACAGCCAGTGGGTTATGATCCTTGAGATGCATGCTATCACCAGTCACAGCCAGTGGGTTATGATCCTTGAGATGCATGCTATCACCAGTCACAGCCAGTGGGTTATGATCCTTGAGATGCATGCTATCACCAGTCACAGCCAGTGGGTTATGATCCTTGAGATGCATGCTATCACCAGTCACAGCCAGTGGGTTATGATCCTTGAGATGCATGCTATCACCAGTCACAGCCAGTGGGTTATGATCCTTGAGATCCATGCTATCACCAGTCACAGCCAGTGGGTTATGATCCTTGAGATGCATGCTATCACCAGTCACAGCCAGTGGGTTATGATCCTTGAGATGCATGCTATCACCAGTCACAGCCAGTGGGTTATGATCCTTGAGATGCATGCTATCACCAGTCACAGCCAGTGGGTTATGATCCTTGAGATGCATGCTATCACCAGTCACAGCCAGTGGGTTATGATCCTTGAGATCCATGCTATCACCAGTCACAGCCAGTGGGTAATGATCCTTGAGATGCATGCTATCACCAGTCACAGCCAGTGGGTTATGATCCTTGAGATGCATGCTATCACCAGTCACAGCCAGTGGGTTATGATCCTTGAGATCCATGCTATCACCAGTCACAGCCAGTGGGTTATGATCCTTGAGATGCATGCTATCACCAGTCACAGCCAGTGGGTTATGATCCTTGAGATGCATGCTATCACCAGTCACAGCCAGTGGGTAATGATCCTTGAGATGCATGCTATCACCAGTCACAGCCAGTGGGTTATGATCCTTGAGATCCATGCTATCACCAGTCACAGCCAGTGGGTTATGATCCTTGAGATCCATGCTATCACCAGTCACAGCCAGTGGGTTATGATCCTTGAGATGCATGCTATCACCAGTCACAGCCAGTGGGTTATGATCCTTGAGATGCATGCTATCACCAGTCACAGCCAGTGGGTTATGATCCTTGAGATCCATGCTATCACCAGTCACAGCCAGTGGGTTATGATCCTTGAGATCCATGCTATCACCAGTCACAGCCAGTGGGTTATGATCCTTGAGATGCATGCTATCACCAGTCACAGCCAGTGGGTTATGATCCTTGAGATGCATGCTATCACCAGTCACAGCCAGTGGGTTATGATCCTTGAGATGCATGCTATCACCAGTCACAGCCAGTGGGTTATGATCCTTGAGATGCATGCTATCACCAGTCACAGCCAGTGGGTTATGATCCTTGAGATCCATGCTATCACCAGTCACAGCCAGTGGGTTATGATCCTTGAGATGCATGCTATCACCAGTCACAGCCAGTGGGTTATGATCCTTGAGATGCATGCTATCACCAGTCACAGCCAGTGGGTTATGATCCTTGAGATGCATGCTATCACCAGTCACAGCCAGTGGGTTATGATCCTTGAGATGCATGCTATCACCAGTCACAGCCAGTGGGTTATGATCCTTGAGATGCATGCTATCACCAGTCACAGCCAGTGGGTTATGATCCTTGAGATGCATGCTATCACCAGTCACAGCCAGTGGGTTATGATCCTTTTGATCCATGCTATCACCAGTCACAGCCAGTGGGTTATGATCCTTTTGATCCATGCTATCACCAGTCACAGCCAGTGGGTTATGATCCTTTTGATCCATGCTATCACCAGTCACAGCCAGTGGGTTATGATCCTTGAGATCCATGCTATCACCAGTCACAGCCAGTGGGTTATGATCCTTGAGATGCATGCTATCACCAGTCACAGCCAGTGGGTTATGATCCTTGAGATGCATGCTATCACCAGTCACAGCCAGTGGGTTATGATCCTTGAGATGCATGCTATCACCAGTCACAGCCAGTGGGTTATGATCCTTGAGATGCATGCTATCACCAGTCACAGCCAGTGGGTTATGATCCTTGAGATGCATGCTATCACCAGTCACAGCCAGTGGGTTATGATCCTTGAGATGCCGGACTGACAGATTCAGAGGTGGCTGAGTGGGGATAACGGTGTTAGACTGAGTGGGGATAACGGTATTAGACTGAGTGGGGATAACGGTATTAGACTGAGTGGGGATAACAGTATTAGACTGAGTGGGGATAACAGTATTAGACTGAGTGGGGATAACAGTGTTAGACTGAGTGGGGATAACAGTATTAGACTGAGTGGGGATAACAGTATTAGACTGAGTGGGGATAACAGTATTAGACTGAGTGGGGATAACAGTATTAGACTGAGTGGGGATAACAGTGTTAGACTGAGTGGGGATAACGGTATTAGACTGAGTGGGGATAACTGTATTAGACTGAGTGGGGATAACAGTATTAGACTGAGTGGGGATAACAGTATTAGACTGAATGGGGATAACGGTATTAGACTGAGTGGGGATAACGGTATTAGACTGAGTGGGGATAACGGTATTAGACTGAGTGGGGATAACGGTATTAGACTGAGTGGGGATAACGGTATTAGACTGAGTGGGGATAACGGTATTAGACTGAGTGGGGATAACAGTGTTAGACTGAGTGGGGATAACAGTGTTAGACTGAGTGGGGATAACGGTATTAGACTGAGTGGGGATAACGGTATTAGACTGAGTGGGGATAACAGTGTTAGACTGAGTGAGGTTAACAGTATTAGACTGAGTGAGGTTAACAGTATTAGACTGAGTGGGGTTAACAGTATTAGACTGAGTGAGGTTAACAGTATTAGACTGTATTAGACTGAGTGGGGATAACAGTATTAGACTGAGTGGGGATAACGGTATTAGACTGAGTGGGGATAACAGTATTAGACTGAGTGGGGATAACGGTATTAGACTGAGTTGGGATAACAGTGTTAGACTGAGTGGGGTTAACAGTATTAGACTGAGTGAGGTTAACAGTATTAGACTGTATTAGACTGAGTGGGGATAACAGTATTAGACTGAGTGGGGATAACGGTATTAGACTGAGTGGGGATAACAGTATTAGACTGAGTGGGGATAACGGTATTAGACTGAGTGGGGATAACAGTATTAGACTGAGTGGGGATAACGGTATTAGACTGAGTGGAGATAACAGTATTAGACTGAGTGGGGATAACGGTATTAGACTGAGTGGAGATAACAGTATTAGACTGAGTGGGGATAACAGTGTAAGACTGAGTGGGGATAACAGTATTAGACTGAGTGGGGATAACAGTGTTAGACTGAGTGGGGATAACAGTGTTAGACTGAGTGGGGTTAACAGTATTAGACTGAGTGAGGTTAACAGTATTAGACTGTATTAGACTGAGTTGGGATAACAGTATTAGACTGAGTGGGGATAACAGTATTAGACTGAGTGGGGATAACAGTATTAGACTGAGTGGGGATAACACACACACACACACACACACACACACACACACACACACACACACACACACACACACACACACACACACACACACACACACACACACACACACACACACACTGTACAGTAAAGTATCTCTGTTAGCAGCCAAACAGCCGGGTTGCAGATGTAATTAGGGGAGAATCCTCCTTAAAGAAACAAACCTCCTCTCTGTCTCTGTCTGACTGTATAATACTGCCCGGCCCCACACAGCTATCCCCTGGTTGTGTGGCCTGATGATAGGATGTATGTTGACTTACACAGCCCTGCCCCACACAGCTATCCCCTGGCTGTGTGGCCTGATGATAGGATGTTTGTTGACTTAGTTATTCTCCCTCATTCTCTTCTCCCAAATACCAGATCTCTGCAAAACAGACCAAAACAGCCTTTGTATTTTTCCTAATCAGTTACAGTATATATACACCCCAACCACAGAGACAGTATATTTACACCCCAACCACAGAGACAGTATACAGTGCCTTGCGAAAGTATTCGGCCCCCTTGAACTTTGTGACCTTTTGCCACATTTCAGGCTTCAAACATAAAGATATAAAACTGTATTTTTTTGTGAAGAATCAACAACAAGTGGGACACAATCATGAAGTGGAACGACATTTATTGGATATTTCAAACTTTTTTAACAAATCAAAAACTGAAAAATTGGGCGTGCAAAATTATTCAGCCCCTTTACTTTCAGTGCAGCAAACTCTCTCCAGAAGTTCAGTGAGGATCTCTGAATGATCCGATGTTGACCTAAATGACTAATGATGATAAATACAATCCACCTGTGTGTAATCAAGTGTCCGTATAAATGCACCTGCACTGTGATAGTCTCAGAGGTCCGTTAAAAGCGCAGAGAGCATCATGAAGAACAAGGAACACACCAGGCAGGTCTGAGATACTGTTGTGAAGAAGTTTAAAGCCGGATTTGGATACAAAAAGATTTCCCAAGCTTTAAACATCCCAAGGAGCACTGTGCAAGCGATAATATTGAAATGGAAGGAGTATCAGACCACTGCAAATCTACCAAGACCTGGCCGTCCCTCTAAACTTTCAGCTCATACAAGGAGAAGACTGATCAGAGATGCAGCCAAGAGGCCCATGATCACTCTGGATGAACTGCAGAGATCTACAGCTGAGGTGGGAGACTCTGTCCATAGGACAACAATCAGTCGTATATTGCACACATCTGGCCTTTATGGAAGAGTGGCAAGAAGAAAGCCATTTCTTAAAGATATCCATAAAAAGTGTTGTTTAAAGTTTGCCACAAGCCACCTGGGAGACACACCAAACATGTGGAAGAAGGTGCTCTGGTCAGATGAAACCAAAATTGAACTTTTTGGCAACAATGCAAAACGTTATGTTTGGCGTAAAAGCAACACAGCTGAACACACCATCCCCACTGTCAAACATGGTGGTGGCAGCATCATGGTTTGGGCCTGCTTTTCTTCAGCAGGGACAGGGAAGATGGTTAAAATTGATGGGAAGATGGATGGAGCCAAATACAGGACCATTCTGGAAGAAAACCTGATGCAGTCTGCAAAAGACCTGAGACTGGGACAGAGATTTGTCTTCCAACAAGACAATGATCCAAAACATAAAGCAAAATCTACAATGGAATGGTTCAAAAATAAACATATCCAGGTGTTAGAATGGCCAAGTCAAAGTCCAGACCTGAATCCAATCGAGAATCTGTGGAAAGAACTGAAAACTGCTGTTCACAAATGCTCTCCATCCAACCTCACTGAGCTCGAGCTGTTTTGCAAGGAGGAATGGGAAAAAATTTCAGTCTCTCGATGTGCAAAACTGATAGAGACATACCCCAAGCGACTTACAGCTGTAATCGCAGCAAAAGGTGGCGCTACAAAGTATTAACTTAAGGGGGCTGAATAATTTTGCACGCCCAATTTTTCAGTTTTTGATTTGTTAAAAAAGTTTGAAATATCCAATAAATGTTGTTCCACTTCATGATTGTGTCCCACTTGTTGTTGATTCTTCACAAAAAAAATACAGTTTTATATCTTTATGTTTGAAGCCTGAAATGTGGCAAAAGGTCGCAAAGTTCAAGAGGGCCGAATACTTTCGCAAGGCACTGTGTATACACCCCAACCACAGAGACAGTATATATACACCCCAACCACAGAGACAGTATATACCCCCCAACCACAGAGACAGTATATATACAACCCAACCACAGAGACAGTATATATACACCCCAACCACAGAGACAGTATATATACACCCCAACCACAGAGACAGTATATATACACCCCAACCACAGAGACAGTATATTTACACCCCAACCACAGAGACAGTATATATACACCCCAACCACAGAGACAGTATATATACACCCCAACCACAGAGACAGTATATATACCCCCCAACCACAGAGACAGTATATATACACCCCAACCACAGAGACAGTATATATACACCCCAACCACAGAGACAGTATATATACACCCCAACCACAGAGACAGTATAAACACCCCAACCACAGAGACAGTATATATACACCCCAACCACAGAGACAGTATAAACACCCCAACCACAGAGACAGTATATATACACCCCAACCACAGAGACAGTATATATACACCCCAACCACAGAGACAGTATATATACACCCCAACCACAGAGACAGTATATATACACCCCAACCACAGAGACAGTATATACCCCCCAACCACAGAGACAGTATATATACACCCCAACCACAGAGACAGTATATATACACCCCAACCACAGAGACAGTATATACCCCCCAACCACAGAGACAGTATAAACACCCCAACCACAGAGACAGTATACAGTATATACACACCAAGTATATACAGTTGAAGTCAGAAGTTTACGTACACCTTAGCCAAATACGTTTAAACTCAGTATTGAACTATTCCTGACATTTAATCCTAGTAACAATTCCCTGTCTTAGGTCAGTTAGTTAGGATCACCACTTCATTTTAAGAATGTGAAATGTCATAATAATAGTAGAGAGAATGATTTATTTCAGCTTTTATTTCTTTCATCACATTCCCAGTGGGTCAGAAGTTTACATACAGTCAATTAGTATTTGGTAGCATTGCCTTTAAATTGTTTAACTTGGGTCAAACGTTTCGGGTACACTTCCAAAAGCTTCCAAGAATAAGTTCCAAAATAAGAATTTTGGCCCATTCCTCCAGACAGAGCTGGTGTAACTGAGTCAGGTTTGTAGGCCTCCTTGCTCGCACACACTTGTTTAGTTCTGTTCACAAATCTTCTATAGGATTGAAGGCAGGGCTTTGTGATGGCCACTCCAATACCTTGACTTTGTTGTCCTTAAGCCATTTTGCCACAACTTTGGAAGTATGCTTGGGGTCATTGTCCATTTGAAAATGTCAGTCTCTCGATGTGCAAAACTGATAGAGACATACCCCAAGCGACTTACAGCTGTAATCGCAGCAAAAGGTGGCGCTACAAAGTATTAACTTAAGGGGGCTGAATAATTTTGCACGCACAATTTTTCAGTTTTTGATTTGTTAAAAAAGTTTGAAATATCCAATAAATGTCGTTCCACTTCATGATTGTGTCCCACTTGTTGTTGATTCTTCACAAAAAAATACAGTTTTATATCTTTATGTTTGAAGCCTGAAATGTGGCAAAAGGTCGCAAAGTTCAAGGGGGCCGAATACTTTCGCAAGGCACTGTATATACACCCCAACCACAGAGACAGTATATATACACCCCAACCACAGAGACAGTATATATACACCCCAACCACAGAGACAGTATATATACACTCCAACCACAGAGACAGTATATATACACCCCAACCACAGAGACAGTATATATACACCCCAACCACAGAGACAGTATATACAGTATATATACACCCCAACCACAGAGACAGTATATATACACCCCAACCACAGAGACAGTATATTTACACCCCAACCACAGAGACAGTATATATACACCCCAACCACAGAGACAGTATATACAGTATATATACACCCCAACCACAGAGACAGTATATATACACCCCAACCACAGAGACAGTATATTTACACCCCAACCACAGAGACAGTATATATACACCCCAACCACAGAGACAGTATATACACACCCCAACCACAGAGACAGTATATATACCCCCCAACCACAGAGACAGTATATTTACACCCCAACCACAGAGACAGTATACATACACCCCAACCACAGAGACAGTATATTTACACCCCAACCACAGAGACAGTATATTTACACCCCAACCACAGAGACAGTATACAGTATATACACACCCCAACCACAGAGACAGTATATATACCCCCCAACCACAGAGACAGTATATTTACACCCCAACCACAGAGACAGTATATATACACCCCAACCACAGAGACAGTATATTTACACCCCAACCACAGAGACAGTATATATACACCCCAACCACAGAGACAGTATATATACACCCCAACCACAGAGACAGTATATACACACCCCAACCACAGAGACAGTATATATACCCCCCAACCACAGAGACAGTATATTTACACCCCAACCACAGAGACAGTATATATACCCCCCAACCACAGAGACAGTATATTTACACCCCAACCACAGAGACAGTATATATACCCCCCAACCACAGAGACAGTATATATACACCCCAACCACAGAGACAGTATATATACACCCCAACCACAGAGACAGTATATTTACACTCCAACCACAGAGACAGTATATTTACACCCCAACCACAGAGACAGTATATATACACTCCAACCACAGAGACAGTATATACACCCCAACCACAGAGACAGTATATATACACCCCAACCACAGAGACAGTATATTTACACCCCAACCACAGAGACAGTATATATACACCCCAACCACAGAGACAGTATATACAGTATATATACCCCCCAACCACAGAGACAGTATATACAGTATATATACACCCCAACCACAGAGACAGTATATATACACTCCAACCACAGAGACAGTATATATACACACCAACCACAGAGACAGTATATATACACCCCAACCACAGAGACAGTATATTTACACCCCAACCACAGAGACAGTATATATACACCCCAACCACAGAGACAGTATATATACACCCCAACCACAGAGACAGTATATTTACACCCCAACCACAGAGACAGTATATATACACCCCAACCACAGAGACAGTATATACAGTATATATACCCCCCAACCACAGAGACAGTATATTTACACCCCAACCACAGAGACAGTATATATACACCCCAACCACAGAGACAGTATATATACACCCCAACCACAGAGACAGTATATATACACCCCAACCACAGAGACAGTATATACCCCCCAACCACAGAGACAGTATATTTACACCCCAACCACAGAGACATTATATATACACCCCAACCACAGAGACAGTATATATACACCCCAACCACAGAGACAGTATATATACACCCCAACCACAGAGACAGTATATATACACCCCAACCACAGAGACAGTATATACCTCCCAACCACAGAGACAGTATAAACACCCCAACCACAGAGACAGTATATATACACCCCAACCACAGAGACAGTATATACACACACCAACCACAGAGACAGTATATATACACCCCAACCACAGAGACAGTATAAACACCCCAACCACAGAGACAGTATACAGTATATACACACCAAGTATATACAGTTGAAGTCAGAAGTTTACGTACACCTTAGCCAAATATGTTTAAACTCAGTATTGAACTATTCCTGACATTTAATCCTAGTAACAATTCCCTGTCTTAGGTCAGTTAGTTAGGATCACCACTTTATTTTAAGAATGTGAAATGTCATAATAATAGTAGAGAGAATGATTTTTTTCAGCTTTTATTTATTTCATCACATTCCCAGTGGGTCAGAAGTTTACATACAGTCAATTAGTATTTGGTAGCATTGCCTTTAAATTGTTTAACTTGGGTCAAACGTTTCGGGTACACTTCCAAAAGCTTCCAAGAATAAGTTCCAAAATAAGAATTTTGGCCCATTCCTCCAGACAGAGTTGGTGTAACTGAGTCAGGTTTGTAGGCCTCCTTGCTCGCACACACTTTTTCAGTTCTGTCCACAAATCTTCTATAGGATTGAAGGCAGGGCTTTGTGATGGCCACTCCAATACCTTGACTTTGTTGTCCTTAAGCCATTTTGCCACAACTTTGGACGTATGCTTGGGGTCATTGTCCATTTGGAAGACCCATTTAAGACCAAGCTTTAACTTCCTGACTGATGTCTTGAGATGTTGCTTCAATATCTCCACATCATTTTCCTGCCTCATGATGTCATCTATTTTGTGAAGTGCACCAGTCTCTCCTGCAGCAAAGCTCACCACAACATGATACTGCCACCCCCGTGCTTCACGGTTGGGATGGTGTTCTTCGGCTTGCAAGCCACCCCCCTTTTTCCTCCAAACATAACGATGGTCATTATGGCCAAACAGTTCTATTTTTGTTTCATCAGACCAGAGGACATTTCTCCAAAAAGTACGATCTGTGTCCCCATGTGCAGTTGCAAGCCATAGTCTGGCTTTTTAATGGCTGTTTTGGAGCAGTGGCTTCTTCCTTGCTGAGCAGCCATTCAGGTTATGTCGATATAGGACTTGTTTTACTGTGGATATAGATACATTTGCACCTGTTTCCTGCAGCATCTTCACAAGGTCCTTTGTTGTCATTCAGGGATTGATTTGCACTTTTCGCACCAAAGTACGTTCATCTCTAGGAGACCGAACGCGTTTCCTTCCTGAGCGGTTGTCACGTTCTGACCATAGATCTTTTGTGTTTTCTTTGTTTTAGTGTTGGTCAGGACGTGAGCTGAGTGGGCATTCTATGTTTTGTGTTTCTATGTTGGGTTTGTTGTTTGGCCTGATATGGTTCTCAATCAGAGGCAGGTGTTAGTCATTGTCTCTGATTGGGAACCATATTGAGGTAGCCTGTTTTGTGTTGGGTTTTGTGGGTGGTTGTTTCCTGTCTTTGTGTCTATGCACCAGATAGGACTGGTTTGGTTTTTCACATTTGTTGTTTTGGTATTTTGTAGTGTTCACGTTATCGTCTTTATTAAACACGTTGACCTCTAACCTTTGGTCCGTTCCCTCGTCCACAGAAGAAAGCCGTTACAGCGGTATGACGGCTGCGTGGTCCCATGGTGTTTATACTTGCGTACTGTTGTTTGTACAGATGATCGTGGTACCTTCAGGTGTTTAGAAATGGCTTCCAATGATGAACCAGACTTGTGGAGGTCTACAATACTTTTTCTGAGATCTTGGCTGATTTCTTTAGATTTTCCCATGATGTCAAGTAAATAGGCACTGAGTTTGAAGGTATGCCTTGAAATACATCCACAGGTACACCTCCAATTGACTCAAATGATGTCAATTAGCCTATCAGAAGCTTCTAAAGCCATGACATCATTTTCTGGAATTTTCCAAGCTGTTTAAAGGCACAGTCAACTTAGTGTATGTAAACTTCTGACCCACTGGAATTGTGATACGGTGAACTAATCTGCCAGTAAACAATTGTTGGAAAAATTGTTGGAAAAACCTATAGTTTGTTAACAAGAAATATGTGTAGTGGTTTGAAAAACGAGTTTTAATGACTCCAACCTCAGTGTATGTAAACTTCCGATTTCCTCTGTGTATAAACACAATGCATTCAGAAAGTATTCAGACCCCAAGTCCTTTTAGACATGTTGTTATGTTACAGCCTCCTCATCAATCTACATACAATACCACATAATAACAGAGTGAAAACAGGTTTCTAGACATTTTTGTAAATACCTTATTTAAGTATTCACACCTTTTGCTGTGACACTTGACATTGACCTCAGGTGCTTTCTGTTTCCATTGACCTCAGGTGCTTCCTGTTTCCATTGACCTCAGGTGCTTCCTGTTTCCATTGACCTCAGGTGCTTCCTGTTTCCATTGACCTCAGGTGCTTCCTGTTTCCATTGACCTCAGGTGCTTCCTGTTTCCATTGACCTCAGGTGCTTCCTGTTTCCATTGAGCTCATGTGCTTCCTGTTTCCATTGACCTCAGGTGCTTCCTGTTTCCATTGAGCTCAGGTGCTTCCTGTTTCCATTGACCTCAGGTGCTTCCTGTTTCCATTGACCTCAGGTGCTTCCTGTTTCCATTGACCTCAGGTGCTTCCTGTTTCCATTGAGCTCAGGTGCTTCCTGTTTCCATTGACCTCAGGTGTTTCCTGTTTCCATTGACCTCAGGTGCATCCTGTTTCCATTGACCTCAGGTGTTTCCTGTTTCCATTGACCTCAGGTGCATCCTGTTTCCATTGACCTCAGGTGCATCCTGTTTCCATTGACCTCAGGTGCATCCTGTTTCCATTGACCTCAGGTGCATCCTGTTTCCATTGACCTCGGGTGCTTCCTGTTTCCATTAACCTCGGGTGCTTCCTGTTTCCATTAACCTCAGGTGCTTCCTGTTTCCATTGACCTCAGGTGCTTCCTGTTTACATTGATCATCCTTGAGATTTTTCTAGAATTTGATTGGAGTCCACCTTTCATAAATTCAATTGATTGGACATGATTTGGAAAGGCACACACCTGTCTATATAAGGTCCCTCAGTTGACAGTGCATGTTAGAGCAAAAACCAAGCCACGAGGTCGAAGGAATTGTCTGTAGAGCTCTGAGACAGGATCGTGTCGAGGCACAGATCTGGGGAAGTGTACCAATCAATTTCTGCAGCATTGAAGGTCCCCAAGAACACAATGGCCTCCATTTTTAAATTGAAGAATTTTGGAACCATCAAGACTCTTCCTAGAGCTGGCCGCCCAGCCAAACTGAGCAATCGGGGGAGAAGGGCCTTGGTGGTAACTCTGACAGAGCTCCAGAGTTCCTCTGTGGAGATGGGAGAACCTTCCAGAAGGACAACCATCTCTGCAGAACTCCACCAATCAGGCCTTTATGGTATAGTGGCCAGACGGAAGCCACTCCTCAGTAAAAAGACACATGACAGCCCGCTATGAGTTTTCCTGAAGGCACCTAAAGGACCCTCAGACCATGAGAAACAAGATTCTCTGGTCTGATGAAACCAAGATTGAACTCTTTAGCCTGATTGCCAAGCGACACGCCTGGAGGAAACCTGGCACCATCCCTATGTTGAAGCATAGTGTTGGCAGTATCCATGGGGATGTTTTCGCTGTAATGGCTGCCAAAGGTGCTACAACAAAGTACTGAGTAAAGGGTCTGAATGGTTATGTAAATGTGATATATACGTTTATTTTTGTATTTATAATACATTTGCAAACATTTGTAAAAACCGGTTTATGCTTTATCATTATGGGGTATTGTGATGTCATTATGGGGTATTGTGATGTCATTATGGGGTATTGTGATGTCATTATGGGGTATTGTGTGTAGATTGATGAAGTAAAAAAACAACAATTGAATGAATTTTAGAATAAGGCTGTAACATAAGAAAATGTGGATAAACTCTCAGAATGCACTGTAAACATACCAACCTCCAGACACTGTATATTCAGTACGTACAACAAGAATGTGGCAACAGGACCGACATCAGCAGGTTCATCAGAGTGGTGGATCTGTGTACTGACATCAGTCAGAGTGGTGGATCTGTGTACTGACATCAGTCAGAGTGGTGGGTCTGTGTACTGACATCAGTCAGAGTGGTGGGTCTGTGTACTGACATCAGTCAGAGTGGGGGGTCTGTGTACTGACATCAGTCAGAGTGGTGGGTCTGTGTACTGACATCAGCAGGTTCATCAGAGTGGTGGATCTGTGTACTGACATCAGTCAGAGTGGTAGGTCTGTGTACTGACATCAGTCAGTGGTAGGTCTGTGTACTGACATCAGTCAGAGTGGTATGTCTGTGTACTGACATCAGTCAGAGTGGTAGGTCTGTGTACTGACATCAGTCAGAGTGGTAGGTCTGTGTACTGACATCAGTCAGAGTGGTAGGTCTGTGTACTGACATCAGTCAGAGTGGTAGGTCTGTGTACTGACATCAGTCAGAGTGGTAGGTCTGTGTACTGACATCAGTCAGAGTGGTAGGTCTGTGTACTGACATCAGTCAGAGTGGTAGTTCTGTGTACTGACATCCGCAGGTTCATCAGTCAGAGTGGTAGGTCTATATACTGGCATCAGTCAGAGTGGTAGGTCTATATACTGACATCAGCAGGTTCATCAGTCAGAGTGGTAGGTCTGTATACTGACATCAGCAGGTTCATCAGTCAGAGTGGTAGGTCTATATACTGACATCAGTCAGAGTGGTAGGTCTATATACTGACATCAGTCAGAGTGGTAGGTCTATATACTGACATCAGTCAGAGTGGTAGGTCTATATACTGACATCAGTCAGAGTGGTAGGTCTATATACTGACATCAGCAGGTTCATCAGTCAGAGTGGTAGGTCTATATACTGACATCAGCAGGTTCATCAGTCCGAGTGGTAGGTCTATATACTGACATCAGCAGGTTCATCAGTCCGAGTGGTAGGTCTATATACTGACATCAGCAGGTTCATCAGTCAGAGTGGTAGGTCTATATACTGACATCAGTCAGAGTGGTAGGTCTATATACTGACATCAGTCAGAGTGGTAGGTCTATATACTGACATCAGCAGGTTCATCAGTCAGAGTGGTAGGTCTATATACTGACATCAGCAGGTTCATCAGTCAGAGTGGTAGGTCTATATCCTGACATCAGCAGGTTCATCAGTCAGAGTTGTAGGTCTATATACTGACATCAGCAGGTTCATCAGTCAGGAATTCCATTTTGTTTTGTGAGAACGTGTATCAACTTTTTCTCACGACAGTATATCAGTCTCAACAAACCAGGTGGGATTCACACACACACACGCACACACACACACACACACACACACACACACACACACACACACACACACACACACACACACACACACACACACACACACACACACACCGTGCTCTGCAGCTCCCCCAGGCCAGATGGCAGTACGCCCAGTGATTTATCCTCTGTGTCTGAGCACCAGATGTTTTCAGATGTTGTTTTTCCTGTCATCAAAGAGACGAGCTGAGATGGGCTGAGAAACACCCAGAACAATGAGGTCGTATCCCAAATGGAACCATGTTGCCTACAAAGTACACTACTGTTGACCAGGACCCATAGGGCTCTACTGTTGACCAGGACCTATAGGGCTCTACTGTTGACCAGGACCTATAGGGCTCTACTGTTGACCAGGACCTATAGGGCTCTACTGTTGACCAGGACCCACAGGGCTCTACTGTTGACCAGGACCCATAGGGCTCTACTGTTGACCAGGACCCACAGGGCTCTACTGTTGACCAGGGCCTATAGGGCTCTACTGTTGACCAGGACCTATAGGGCTCTACTGTTGACCAGGACCCACAGGGCTCTAATGCTGACCAGGACCCATAGAGCTCTACTGTTGACCAGGACCCATAGGGCTCTAATGCTGACCAGGACCCATAGAGCTCTGGTGAAACGTAGTGCACTATAAACTGAGTGGACGAAACATTAGGAACACCTTCTCTTCCCATGACAGACTGACCAGGTGAATCCAGGTGAAAGCTCTGATCCCTTATCGATGTCACTTGTTAAATCCACTTCAGTCAGTGTAGATGAAGGAGAGGAGACGGGTTAAAGAAGGATTGTTAAGCCTTGAGACAATTGTGACATGGATTGTGTATGTGTGCCATTCACCGGGTGAATGGGCAAGACTAAAGATTTAAGTTTCTTTGAACGGGGTACGGTAGTAGGTGCCAGGCGCACCGGTTTGAGTCAAGAACTTCAACGCTGCTGGGTTTTACATTCTCAACAGTTTAATATGTTTTTCCAGAATGGTCCACCACCCAAAGGACATCCAGCCAACTTGATACAGCTGTGGGAAGCGTTGGTGTCAACATGGACCAGCATCCCTGTGGAAGGCTTTGGACACCTTGTAGTGTCCATATCCCAAATAATTGAGGGAACAGGGTGTATAGGGAAGAGGGTGTATAGGGAAGAGGGTGTATAGGGAACAGGGTGTATGGGGAACAGGGTGTATGGGGAACAGGGTGTATGGGGAACAGGGCGTATGGGGAACAGGGTGTATGGGGAAGAGGGTGTATGGGGAACAGGGTGTATGGGGAACAGGGTGTATGGGGAACAGGGTGTATGGGGAACAGGGTGCATAGGGAAGAGGGTGCATAGGGAACAGGGTGTATAGGGAACATCGTGTATAGGGAACAGGGTGTATGGGGAACAGGGTGTATGGGGAACAGGGTGTATGGGGAACAGGGTGTATGGGGAAGAGGGTGTATGGGGAAGAGGGTGTATAGGGAACATGGTGTATAGGGAACAGGGTGTATGGGGAACAGGGTGTATGGGGAACAGGGTGTATGGGGAAGAGGGTGTATAGGGAACAGGGTGTATAGGGAACAGGGTGTATGGGGAACAGGGTGTATGGGGAACAGGGTGTATGGGGAACAGGGTGCATAGGGAACAGGGTGCATAGGGAATTTGGTCCCATTTGGAACTAAAAGTGAACCAGCTCTGTCAGGGAGCAGGTCATCTCTGTCAGGGAGCAGGTCACCTCTGTCAGGGAGCAGGTCACCTCTGTCAGGGAGCAGGTCACCTCTGTCAGGGAGCAGGTCATCTCTGTCAGGCAGCAGGTCATCTCTGTCAGGCAGCAGGTCATCTCTGTCAGGCAGCAGGTCATCTCTGTCAGGCAGCAGGTCATCTCTGTCAGGGAACAGGTCATCTCTGTCAGGGAGCAGGTCACCTCTGTCAGGGAGCAGGTCATCTCTGTCAGACAGCAGGTCATCTCTGTCAGGCAGCAGGTCATCTCTGTCAGGGAGCAGGTCATCTCTGTCAGGGAGCAGGTCATCTCTGTCAGGGAGCAGGTCATCTCTGTCAGGCAGCAGGTCATCTCTGTCAGGTAGCAGGTCATCTCTGTCAGGCAGCAGGTCATCTCTGTCAGGCAGCAGGTCATCTCTGTCAGGCAGCAGGTCACCTCTGTCAGGGAGCAGGTCACCTCTGTCAGGGAGCAGGTCACCTCTGTCAGGCAGCAGGTCATCTCTGTCAGGGAGCAGGTCATCTCTGTCAGTGTAGCGCTGATTAACGCAAGACAATACATGCTGGGTGTTACCCACAGGGCTAAAAATCACCTCTGAATTGAATAACAATATATTCTAACCCATTAAAGGTGGAGATCCCATTTATCCCGGGCAGCCTGTGGGAATATTTTGTATGTTTTAATTCTCTGTTATATTTTTAAGGTTTACAAGTGGCTACGGTTTAGCAGTAATACAAATATTTATGCTTCCTCTGCGCTCTACGGCCAGGGGAGTGTTGTGTTCTGGATGGTGGAGGCCATCGGTATTATCACAGGTCATTACATGGCTGTTCTGACTGGCTGGGCCTGCTGCTGTCGTGGGCTGCCTCTGTGGGATGGGCCTCTGTGGGATGGGCCTCTGTGGGATGGGGCTCTATGGGATGGGGCTCTGTGGGATGGGGCTCTGTGGGATGGGGCTCTGTGGGATGGGGCTCTGTGGGATGGGACTCTGTGGGATGGGGCTCTGTGGGATGGGGCTCTGTGGGATGGGGCTCTGTGGGATGGGGCTCTGTGGGATGGGACTCTGTGGGATGGGACTCTGTGATAGAGAAGAAAGGCCTGTTGCTGTCGTGGGCTGCCTCTGTGAGATGGGGCTCTGTGATAGAGAAGACAGGCCTGTTGCTGTCGTGGGCTGCCTCTGTGAGATGGGGCTCTGTGATAGAGAAGACAGGCCTGTTGCTGTCGTGGGCTGCCTCTGTGAGATGGGGCTCTGTGATAGAGAAGACAGGCCTGTTGCTGTCGTGGGCTGTCTCTGTGGGATGGGGCTCTGTGTTAGAGAAGACAGGCCTGTTGCTGTCGTGGACTGTCTCTGTGGGATGGGTCTCTGTGGGATGGGTCTCTGGGGGATGGGTCTCTGTGGGATGGGACTCTGTGGGATGGGACTCTGTGATAGAGAAGAAAGGCCTGTTGCTGTCGTGGGCTGCCTCTGTGGGATGGGGCTCTGTGATAGAGAAGACAGGCCTGTTGCTGTCGTGGGCTGCCTCTGTGGGATGGGACTCAGGGCCTGGTTAGTCAGGCCTGGTTCTGAGGGCCTCACCGTGACATGCCTCAGACAGGCCTGGTTCTGAGGGCCTCACTGTGACATGCCTCAGACAGGTCTGGTTCTGAGGGCCTCACTGTGATACAGACAAACAGTCACAGTCAATGGTATTCATATAGGGTGGTCATATCAGTGGTATTCATATAGGTTATCAGTGGTATTCATATAGGGTGGTCATATCAGTGGTATTCATATAGGGTGGTCATATCAGTGGTATTCATATAAGGTGGTCATATCAGTGGTATTCATATAGGGTATCAGTGGTATTCATATAGGGTGGTCATATCAGTGGTATTCATATAGGGTATCAGTGGTATTCATATAGGGTATCAGTGGTATTCATATAGGGTGGTCATATCAGTGGTATTCATATAGGGTGGTCATATCAGTGGTATTCATACAGGGTGGTCATATCAGTGGTATTCACATAGGGTGGTCATATCAGTGGTATTCATATAGGGTGGTCATATCAGTGGTATTCATATAGAGTATCAGTGGTATTCATAAAGGGTGGTCATATCAATGGTATTCATATAGGGGGGTCATATCAGTGGTATTCATATAGGGTGGTCATATCAGTGGTATTCATATAGGGTGGTCATATCAGTGGTATTCATATAGGGTGGTCATATCAATGGTATTCATATAGGGTGGTCATATCAGTGGTATTCATATAGGGTGGTCATATCAGTGGTATTCACATAGGGTGATCATATCAGTGGTATTCATATAGGGGGGTCATATCAGTGATATTCATATAGAGTATCAGTGGTATTCATATAGGGTGGTCATATCAGTGGTATTCATATAGGGTGGTCATATCAGTGGTATTCATATAGGGTGGTCATATCAGTGGTATTCATATAGGGTGGTCATATCAGTGGTATTCATATAGGGTGGTCATATCAATGTTATTCATATAGGGTGGTCATATCAGTGGTATTCATATAGGGTGGTCATATCAGTGGTCTTCATATAGAGTGGTCATATCAGTGGTATTCATATAGGGTGGTCATATCAATGGTATTCATATAGGGGGGTCATATCAGTGGAATTCATATAGGGGGGTCATATCAGTGGTATTCATATAGGGGGGTCATATCAGTGGTATTCATATAGGGTGGTCATATCAGTGATATTCATATAGAGTATCAGTGGTATTCATATAGGGTGGTCATATCAGTGGTATTCATATAGAGTATCAGTGGTATTCATATAGGGGGGTCATATCAGTGGTATTCACATAGGGTGGTCATATCAGTGGTATTCATATAGGGTGGTCATATCAGTGGTATTCATATAGGGTGGTCGTATCAGTGGTATTCATATAGGGTGGTCATATCAGTGGTATTCATATAGGGTGGTCATATCAGTGGTATTCATATAGGGTGGTCGTATCAGTGGTATTCATATAGGGTGGTCATATCAGTGGTATTCATATAGGGTGGTCATATCAGTGGTATTCATATAGAGTGGTCATATCAGTGGTATTCATATAGGGTGGTCATATCAGTGGTATTCATATAGGGTATCAGTGGTATTCATGTAAGGTATCAGTGGTATTCATGTAGGGTATCAGTGGTATTCATATAGGGTATCAGTGGTATTCACATAGGTTACTCTGTTCATAGTATAGCCCAGTAATGGACTGTGTACTGTAGTGTATTGGTTCATAGTATAGCCCAGTAATGGACTGTGTACTGTAGTGTATTTGTTCATAGTATAGCCCAGTAATGGACTGTGTACTGTAGTTTATTGGTTCATAGTATAGCCCAGTAATGGACTGTGTACTGTAGTGTATTTGTTCATAGTATAGCCCAGTAATGGACTGTGTACTGTAGTGTATATCCCAGTAACGGACTGTGTACTGTAGTGTGTTGGTTCATAGTATATCCCAGTAATGGACTGTGTACTGTACTGTATATCCCAGTAATGGACTGTGTACTGTAGTGTATTGGTTCATAGTATATCCCAGTAATGGACTGTGTACTGTAGTGTATTGGTTCATAGTATATCCCAGTAATGGACTGTGTACTGTAGTGTATTGGTTCATAGTATAGCCCAGTAATGGACTGTGTACTGTAGTGTATTGGTTCATAGTATATCCCAGTAATGGACTGTGTACTGTACTGTATATCCCAGTAATGGACTGTGTACTGTAGTGTATTGGTTCATAGTATATCCCAGTAATGGACTGTGTACTGTAGTGTATTGGTTCATAGTATAGCCCAGTAATGGACTGTGTACTGTAGTGTATTGGTTCATAGTATATCCATGTAATGGACTGTGTACTGTAGTGTATTGGTTCATAGTATCTCCCAGTAATGGAATGTGTACTGTAGTGTGTTAGTAGATAGTATATCCCAGTAATGGACTGTGTACTGTAGTGTATTGGTTCATAGTATATCCCAGTACTGGACTGTGTACTGTAGTGTACTGTAGTGTATATCCAAGTAATGGACTGTGTACTGTAGTGTATTGGTTCATAGTATATCCCAGTAATGGACTGTGTACTGTAGTGTTTTGATTCATAGTATATCCCAGTAATGGACTGTGTACTGTAGTGTATTGGTTCATAGTATAGCCCAGTAATGGACTGTGTACTGTACTGTACTGCATTGGTTCATAGTATAGCCCAGTAATGGACTGTGTACTGTAGTGTATTGGTTCATAGTATAGCCCAGTAATGGACTGTGTACTGTAGTGTATTGGTTCATAGTATATCCCAGTAATGGACTGTGTACTGTAGTGTGTTGGTTCATAGTATATCCCAGTAATGTACTGTGTACTGTAGTGTGTTGGTTCATAGTATATCCCAGTAATGGACTGTGTGCTGTAGTGTATTGGTTCATAGTATAGCCCAGTAATGGACTGTGTACTGTAGTGTATTGGTTCATAGTATAGCCCAGTTGTGGACATACGTTTTATTTCCTGAAGTGAAGGCCCCTTTATGACGGCTGTCATTTTGGTCTGCGGCTGGCTGCCTGTGGTCAGGCTCTGTCCTCCTGCACTTAGTCCACATAATTCAGACTTTATAGGGCTGAGGGACGACCAGGGGAGAGACCACGCATTGCCGTGGCAGAGAAATACACCTGCAACTGTAGCTTAAACAAACAGAAAAATGGGGACATCCCCAAACTTCTGCTAAGGAGGCTGGACCAAAAACAAGTCATGACAGAGCAGTAAAAGTGTGTGAAGTTGACTGTCAGGACTGAATGACTGCTCATCTGACCATCGTTGTTTCAGAAGGGAAACGAGTTGGTCATGGGAGAATGAGAATCTGTTACGGTGACTGTTCTATTGGTTAGTGTTCTACTGGTGAGTGTTCTACTGGTGACTGTTCTACTGGTGACTGTTCTATTGGTGAGTGTTCTACTGGTGAGTGTTCTACTGGTGAGTGTTCTACTGGTGAGTGTTCTACTGGTGACTGTTCTATTGGTTAGTGTTCGACTGGTGAGTGTTCTAATGGTTAGTGTTCTACTGGTGAGTGTTCTATTGGTTAGTGTTCGACTGGTGAGTGTTCTAATGGTTAGTGTTCTACTGGTGAGTGTTCTATTGGTGAGTGTTCTAATGGTTAGTGTTCTACTGGTGAGTGTTCTACTGGTGACTGTTCTACTGGTGACTGTTCTACTGGTGAGTGTTCTACTGGTGAGTGTTCTATTGGTTAGTGTTCGACTGGTGAGTGTTCTAATGGTTAGTGTTCTACTGGTGAGTGTTCTATTGGTGAGTGTTCTACTGGTGAGTGTTCTACTGGTGAGTGTTCTATTGGTGACTGTTCTATTGGTGAGTGTTCTACTGGTGACTGTTCCACTGGTGAGTGTTCTACTGGTGAGTGTTCTATTGGTGACTGTTCTATTGGTTAGTGTTCTACTGGTGAGTGTTCTACTGGTGAGTGTTCTACTGGTGAGTGTTCTACTGGTGAGTGTTCTATTGGTGACTGTTCCACTGGTGACTGTTCTACTGGTGACTGTTCTATTGGTGACTGTTCCACTGGTGACTGTTCTATTGGTGACTGTTACACTGGTGTCTGTGGGTAATGATGTCCAGGTGTGGGTAATGATGTCCATGTGTGGGTAATGGTGTCCAGGTGTGGGTAATGGTGTCCAGGTGTGGGTAATGGTGTCCAGGTGTGGGTAATGGTGTCCAGGTGTGGGTAATGGTGTCCAGGTGTGGGTAATGGTGTCCAGGTGTGGGTGATGCTGTCCAGGTGTGGGTCATGGTGTCCAGGTGTGGGTAATGATGTCCAGGTGTGGGTAATGGTGTCCAGGTGTGGGTAATGGTGTCCAGGTGTGGGTAATGGTGTCCAGGTGTGGGTGATGCTGTCCAGGTGTGGGTAATGGTGTCCAGGTGTGGGTAATGGTGTCCAGGTGTGGGTAATGATGTCCAGGTGTGGGTGATGATGTCCAGGTGTGGGTGATGATGTCCAGGTGTGGGTGATGGTGTCCAGGTGTGGGTGATGATGTCCAGGTGTGGGTGATGATGTCCAGGTGTGGGTGATGCTGTCCAGGTGTGGGTAATGGTGTCCAGGTGTGGGTAATGATGTCCAGGTGTGGGTGATGATGTCCAGGTGTGGGTGATGATGTCCAGGTGTGGGTGATGGTGTCCAGGTGTGGGTAATGGTGTCCAGGTGTGGGTGATGCTGTCCAGGTGTGGGTAATGGTGTCCAGGTGTGGGTAATGGTGTCCAGGTGTGGGTAATGGTGTCCAGGTGTGGGTAATGACGTCCAGGTGTGGGTAATGACGTTCAGGTGTGGGTAATGGTGTCCAGGTGTGGGTAATGACGTCCAAGTGTGGGTAATGACGTCCAGGTGTGGGTAATGATGTCCAGGTGTGGGTGATAGTGGGTGATGGTGTGGTTAATGATGTCCAGGTGTGGGTAATGGTGTCCAGGTGTGGGTAATGATGTCCAGGTGTGGGTGACAGTGGGTGATGGTGTGGTTAATGATGTCCAGGTGTGGGTAATGGTGTCCAGGTGTGGGTAATGGTGTCCAGGTGTGGGTAATGGTGTCCAGGTGTGGGTAATGGTGTCCAGGTGTGGGTGATGATGTCCAGGTGTGGGTAATGATGTCCAGGTGTGGGTGATGATGTCCAGGTGGGGTTAATGATGTCCAGGTGTGGGTGATGATGTCCAGGTGGGGTTAATGATGTCCAGTTGTGGGTAATGATGTCCAGGTGTGGGTAATGGTGTCCAGGTGTGGGTAATGGTGTCCAGGTGGGTTAATGGTGTCCAGGTGTGGGTAATGATGTCCAGGTGTGGGTAATGGTGTCCAGGTGGTGGTAATGGTGTCCAGGTGTGGGTGATGATGTCCAGGTGTGGGTGATGATGTCCAGGTGTGGGTGATGATGTCCAGGTGTGGGTGATGATGTCCAGGTGTGGGTGATAGTGGGTGATGGTGTGGGTAATGATGTCTAGGTGTGGGTAATGATGTCCAGGTGTGGGTAATGGTGTCCAGGTGTGGGTAATGGTGTCCAGGTGTGGGTGATGATGTCCAGGTGTGGGTGATGATGTCCAGGTGTGGGTAATGGTGTCCAGGTGTGGGTGATGATGTCCAGGTGTGGGTAATGGTGTCCAGGTGTGGGTGATGATGTCCAGGTGTGGGTGATGATGTCCAGGTGTGGGTAATGATGTCCAGGTGTGGGTGATGCTGTCCAGGTGTGGGTGATGATGTCCAGGTGTGGGTAATGATGTCCAGGTGTGGGTGATGCTGTCCAGGTGTGGGTGATGATGTCCAGGTGTGGGTGATGATGTCCAGGTGTGGGTAATGATGTCCAGGTGTGGGTGATGCTGTCCAGGTGTGGGTGATGATGTCCAGGTGTGGGTAATGATGTCCAGGTGTGGGTAATGGTGTCCAGGTGTGGGTAATGGTGTCCAGGTGTGGGTAATGGTGTCCAGGTGTGGGTAATGACGTCCAGGTGTGGGTAATGACGTTCAGGTGTGGGTGATGCTGTCCAGGTGTGGGTGATGATGTCCAGGTGTGGGTAATGGTGTCCAGGTGTGGGTGATGATGTCCAGGTGTGGGTAATGGTGTCCAGGTGTGGGTAATGATGTCCAGGTGTGGGTAATGATGTCCAGGTGTGGGTAATGGTGTCCAGGTGTGGGTAATGGTGTCCAGGTGTGGTTAATGGTGTCCAGGTGTGGGTAATGATGTCCAGGTGTGGGTAATGATGTCCAGGTGTGGGTAAGTAGACCTCTATTTACCTTTTTTTAACTAGGAAAGTCAGTTAAGACCAAATTCTTATTTACAATGACGGCTTACACCGGCCAAACCCGGACGACGCTGGGCAAATTGTGCGCCGCCCTATGGGACTCCCAATCACAGCCAGGTTGTGATACAGTCTGGATTCGAACCAGGGTGTCTGTAGTGAAGCCTCTAGCTCTGAGTTGGGTTAGAATGGTCTAACACCACTTGGGTTAGAATAAAATCACATTAAAATCAAAACCAACTTCAGGCATCAAATTTCTCAATTCCAGTTGTCCAATTTCTCAACTCCTCCTATAAAATAGAACAAAGACTTTGATAGAGAACAGTCACTGTAGAGACATTACTGTAGAGACCTCATTATAGAGATGTCGCTGTAGAGACCTCACTGTAGAGACCTCATTATAGAGATGTCGCTGTAGAGACCTCACTGTAGAGACCTCACTGTAGAGACATTACTGTAGAGACCTCATTATAGAGATGTCGCTGTAGAGACCTCACTGTAGAGACCTCACTGTAGAGACCTCATTATAGAGATGTCGCTGTAGAGACCTCACTGTAGAGACCTCACTGTAGAGACCTCATTGTAGAGACCTTATTGTAGAGACCACATTGTAGAGACCTCGTTGTAGAGACCTCACTGTAGAGACGTCACTGTAGAGACGTCACAGTAGAGACGTCACTGTAGAGACGTAATTATAGAGACCTCATTATAGAGACCTCACTGTAGAGACGTCATTATAGAGACCTCACTGTAGAGACCTCATTATAGAGACCTCATTATAGAGACTTTACTGTAGAGACGTTACTGTAGAGACGTTACTGTAGAGACGTTGCTGTAGAGACGTTGCTGTAGAGACGTCGCTGTAGAGACCTCATTATAGAGACTTCACTGTAGAGACTTCACTGTAGAGACTTCACTGTAGAGACTTCACTGTAGAGACTTCACTGTAGAGACTTCACTGTAGAGACTTCACTGTAGAGACGTCACTGTAGAGACGACAATGTAGAGACCTCATTGTAGAGACGTTACTGTAGAGACGTTACTGTAGAGACGTTACTGTAGAGACGTTACTGTAGAGACGTTACTGTAGAGACCTCACTGTAGAGACCTCACTGTAGAGACGTCACTGTAGAGACGTCACTGTAGAGACGTTACTGTAGAGACGTTACTGTAGAGACGTTACTGTAGAGACGTTACTGTAGAGACCTCATTATAGAGACGTTACTGTAGAGACGTCACTATAGAGACGTTACTGTAGAGACCTCACTGTAGAGACGTCACTGTAGAGACGTCACTGTAGAGACGTCACTGTAGAGACGTCACTGTAGAGACGTCACTGCAGAGACGTCACTGCAGAGACGTCACTGTAGAGACCTCACTGTAGAGACGTTACAGTAGAGACGTTACAGTAGAGACGTCATTATAGAGACGTTACTGTAGAGACGTTACAGTAGAGACGTTACAGTAGAGACCTCATTATAGAGACGTTACTGTAGAGACGTCACTGTAGAGACGTTACTGTAGAGACGTTACTGTAGAGACGTCACTGTAGAGACGTTACAGTAGAGACGTTACTGTAGAGACGTCACTGTAGAGACGTTACAGTAGAGACGTTACAGTAGAGACGTTACAGTAGAGACGTTACAGTAGAGACTTTACTGTAGAGACGTTACTGTAGAGACCTCGCTGTAGAGACCTCGCTGTAGAGACCTCGCTGAAGAGACGTCACTGTAGAGACGTCACTGTAGAGACGTTACTGTAGAGACTTTACTGTAGAGACCTCATTATAGAGACTTTACTGTAGAGACTTTACTGTAGAGACGTCACTGCAGAGACCTCACTGCTGAGACCTCACTGTAGAGACCTCACTGTAGAGACCTCACTGTAGAGACGTCACTGTAGAGACGTCACTGTAGAGACCACTGTACACCGTCTCTCCACCCCTAAAGTCAATAGGAGATACCTGGCTGGTGCCTGTAGGAACCACATCAAACACCGTCTCTCTACCCCCTAACGTCAATAGGAGATACCTGGCTGGTGCCTGTAGGAACCACATCAAACACCATCTCTCTACCCCCTAACGTCAATAGGAGATACCTGGCTGGTGCCTGTAGGAACCACATCAAACACCATCTCTCTACCCCCTAAAGTCAATAGGAGATACCTGGCTGGTGCCTGTAGGAACCACATCAAACACCATCTCTCCACCCCCTAAAGTCAATAGGAGATACCTGGCTGGTGCCTGTAGGAACCACATCAAACACCATCTCTCTACCCCCTAAAGTCAATAGGAGATACCTGGCTGGTGCCTGTAGGAACCACATCAAACACCATCTCTCTATCCCCTAAAGTCAATAGGAGATACCTGGCTGGTGCCTGTAGGAACCACATCAAACACCATCTCTCTACCCACTAAAGTCAATAGGAGATACCTGGCTGGTGCCTGTAGGAACCACATCAAACGCCATCTCTCTACCCACAACATGGTCATTCAATTAGACCCATAAGGCCACGCTTTGAGCAGAGCACACACGCGGGAACACACACACACACACACACACACACACACACACACACACACACACACACACACACACACACACACACACACACACATACGGGAAATGTTCTCACATAGACAGATGAGCTTGGTGGACACGAACTGTAACAAAATATTTCCAAGAGGAAATTGTATCGCTGTGTAGTGTTAGAGGCCCTGTGTGGTCTGAATACAGCATATATCCCAGCCAAGACACATCAGACCCCAGCAGCCGAGCTAGCAGACACCCCTCCTATACTGTAATAGATGTTTTGGGCCTCCACCAACTTTAGCAGGCCGGGGAAAGATCATCAGGGAAGTGGATAGGGGCGGGGGCGAGGGCGGGGCGGGGGCGGGGTTATTTGATTGGTGGTCTAGCTGCTTATTCCAGACCAGAACTGGAAAAATCAAATCAAATGTTATTGGTCACGTATGCATATTTAGCAGATGTCATCCCAGACTGCGTCACAACTGGCCGTGGTTGGGAGTCCCAGACTGCGTCACAACTGGCCGCGGTTGGGAGTCCCAGACTGCGTCACAACTGGCCGTGGTTGGGAGTCCCAGACTGCGTCACAACTGGCCGTGGTTGGGAGTCCCAGACTGCGTCACAACTGGCCGTGGTTGGGAGTCCCAGACTGCGTCACAACTGGCCGTGGTTGGGAGTCCCAGACTGCGTCACAACTGGCCGTGGTTGGGAGTCCCAGACTGCGTCACAACTGGCCGTGGTTGGGAGTCCCATAGGGCTGCGTCACGGCCGGCCGTGGTTGGGAGTCCCAGACTGCGTCACAACCGGCCGTGGTTGGGAGTCCCATAGGGCTGCGTCACGGCCGGCCGTGGTTGGGAGTCCCAGACTGCGTCACAACTGGCCGTGGTTGGGAGTCCCAGACTGCCGTGGTTGGGAGTCACACAACTGGCCGTGGTTGGGAGTCCCATAGGGCTGCGTCACGGCCGGCCGTGGTTGGGAGTCCCAGACTGCGTCACAACTGGCCGTGGTTGGGAGTCCCATAGGGCTGCGTCACAACCGGCCGTGGTTGGGAGTCCCATAGGGCTGCGTCACAACTGGCCGTGGTTGGGAGTCCCAGACTGCGTCACAACCGGCCGTGGTTGGGAGTCCCAGACTGCGTCACGGCCGGCCGTGGTTGGGAGTCCCAGACTGCGTCACAACTGGCCGTGGTTGGGAGTCCCAGACTGCTTCACAACTGGCCGTGGTTGGGAGTCCCATAGGGCTGCGCACAACTGGCCGTGGTTGGGAGTCCCATAGGGCGGCGCACAACTGGCCGTGGTTGGAAGTCCCAGACTGCGTCACAACTGGCCGTGGTTGGGAGTCCCATAGGACGGCGCACAACTGGCCGTGGTTGGGAGACCCAGACTGCGTCACAACTGGCCGTGGTTGGGAGTCCCAGACTGCGTCACAACTGGCCGTGGTTGGGAGTCCCATAGGGCGGCGCACAACCGGCCGTGGTTGGGAGTCCCATAGGGCGGCGCACAACTGGCCGTGGTTGGGAGTCCCATAGGGCGGCGCACCATTGGCCCGGAGTCATCCGGGGTTAGGGGTTTGGCCAGGGTTTAGGCTGTCATTGTAAATAAGAAATTAACTGACTTGCCTAGTTGAATAAAGGTTAAATAAATTAAATATTGCAGGTGTCGGGAAATACTTCCTGTGAGCTCCAAACCTCTTATGCACTTCACGTGTTACAAAACCACCTATTGTCAGATATTGATACCACAAAGACCTTAATAACCAATAAGCTGGGTCCTCATGTCTCTATTGTCAGATATACTAATACCTTAATAACCAATAAGCTGGGTCCTCATGCCTCTATTGTCAGATATACTAATACCTTAATAACCAATAAGCTGGGTCCTCATGTCTCTATTGTCAGATATACTAATACCTTAATAACCTATAAGCTGGGTCCTCATGTCTCTATTGTCAGATATTGATACCACAAAGACCTTAATAACCAATAAGCTTGGTCCTCATGTCTCTATTGTCAGATATACTAATACCTTAATAACCAATAAGCTTGGTCCTCATGTCTCTATTGTCAGATATACTAATACCTTAATAAACCAATGAGCTGGGTCCTCATGTCTCTATTGTCAGATATCGATACCACAAAGACCTTAATAACCTATAAGCCCAGCCTCCTGTTCCTGCTTCACAGCGGGAGGTCCCCCTCCCAGCCTCCTGTTCCTGCTTCACAGCGGGAGGTCCCACTCCCAGCCTCCTGTTCCTGCTTCACAGTGGTAGGTCCCCCTCCCAGCCTCCTGTTCCTGCTTCACAGCGGGAGGTCCCCCTCCTATTCCTGCTTCACAGCGGGAGGTCCCCCTCCCAGCCCCCTGTTCCTGCTTCACAGCGGGAGGTCCCCCTCCCAGCCTCCTGTTCCTGCTTCACAGCGGGAGGTCCCACTCCCAGCCTCCTGTTCCTGCTTCACAGCGGAAGGTTCCACTCCCAGCCTCCTGTTCCTGCTTCACAGTGGTAGGTCCTTCTCCCAGCCTCCTGTTCTCCTCTCTCCAGTCGTACAGCTATGATGGAGCTGGTCTGTGGACCAGGTCGACACACTGGCTGTCACCACTCTACACCCCCTGGAACTTGGGTAGCCCACCTCAATGCTTGGCTTCTGGAAATATGTAAGAGGTAGCAGTGTGATGGGGTCATTTATCCAGGGCGGTAGCGACATGCTAGGCTAATGTAGTCATACTGGTATGGGTTCTGTAGCAGTGTGATGGGGTCATTTATCCAGGGCGGTAGCGACATGCTAGGCTAATGTAGTCATACTGGTATGGGTTCTGTAGCAGTGTGATGGGGTCATTTATCCAGGGAGGTAGCGACATGCTAGGCTAATGTAGTCATACTGGTATGGGTTCTGTAGCAGTGTGATGGGGTCATTTATCCAGGGAGGTAGCGACATGCTAGGCTAATGTAGTCATACTGGTATGGGTTCTGTAGCAGTGTGATGGGGTCATTTATCCAGGGAGGTAGCGACATGCTAGGCTAATGTAGTCATACTGGTATGGGTTCTGTAGCAGTGTGATGGGGTCATTTATCCAGGGAGGTAGCGACATGCTAGGCTAATGTAGTCAAGCTGGTATAGGTTCTGTAGCAGTGTGATGGGGTCATTTATCCAGGGAGGTAGCGACATGCTAGGCTAATGTAGTCATACTGGTATGGGTTCTGTAGCAGTGTGATGGGGTCATTTATCCAGGGAGGTAGCGACATGCTAGGCTAATGTAGTCAAGCTGGTATAGGTTATGTAGCAGTGTGAGGATGTCAGGTAACCATCCAGGTGATTGATGCCCTGGAGGTGTGTTCACGACACTCACCCCCATCTCCTCACCCACAACCCAGCTCCCTGAAGCTGTGGTTCACCTGGAGCTGTGGTCTCACCTGGAGCTGTGGTTTACCTGGAGCTGTGGTTCACCTGGAGCTGTGGTCTCACCTGGAGCTGTGGTCTCACCTGGAGCTGTGGTCTCACCTGGAGCTGTGGTTCACCTGGAGCTGTGGTCTCACCTGGAGCTGTGGTTCACCTGGAGCTGCGGTCTCACCTGGAGCTGTGGTCTCACCTGGAGCTGTGGTTCACCTGGAGCTGTGGTACACCTGGAGCTGTGGTCTCACCTGGAGCTGTGGTTCACTTGGAGCTGTGGTCTCACCTGGAGCTGTGGTTCACCTGGAGCTGTGGTCTCACCTGGAGCTGTGGTTCACCTGGAGCTGTGGTTCACCTGGAGCTGTGGTCTCACCTGGAGCTGTGGTCTCACCTGGAGCTGTGGTCTCACCTGGAGCTGTGGTCTCACCTGGAGCTGTGGTCTCACCTGGAGCTGTGGTCTCACCTGGAGCTGCGGTCTCACCTGGAGCTGTGGTCTCACCTGGAGCTGTGGTCTCACCTGGAGCTATGGTTCACCTGTTGATAAGTCCAGGAGATGAACCTCTGAAACATCTCTCTGCCAGTGTGTAGCCAGGTGCTGTCTTCCAGGTGCTGTCTTCCAGGTGCTGTCTTCCAGGTGCTGTCTTCCAGGTGCTGTCTTCCAGGTGCTGTCTTCCAGGTGCTGTCTTCCAGGTGCTGTCTTCCAGGTGCTGTCTTCCAGGTGCTGCCTTCCACTCTAAGCTCCCTGTTAGACTCCTTCTGCTCGTGGCAGGGATAGCAGTACTACTAGTCAGCTGATCTGAAAACCCCCAGAGTGTGGTAATGTTGTGAAATCACAGCGTCAGTGCCTCTGCGCTCACTCCAAACTGTCATCGAGTCCACACACAGATTGGCTTTCTCTTTTTTTGCTTCACAATCAAACACTTTGAGGTAAAAAACATGGCCTATTTTCCTATTCTAGAAACCTGGTGACCTTAAGTACTCAAAAACATTTCCAAAACCCCTGCCTAAACAACTAAGAGTATTCAATCCGTCTGTCCAACGGTCCATGGGTCCAGGAAAACCCGGAGGAGTCCCAAACGGCACCCTATTCCCTATGTAATGCACTACCTTAGACTACGGCTCATAGGGCTCTGGTAAAAGTAGTGCCCTACATAGGGAATAGGGGGCCATTTGGGACTGAGCTCTGTCAGAGGGTGGGCTGCTGACTGTTAGTATCAGGGAGAACACATTCCTGACTTCTGATTGAGCGTGTCTTAAAATAACTCTGCTGAAGGACTTTACATTCATTTTTCCACACCTTCGACTGAACAAAACTTTCCAATGAATTATGTAATGTCATCCTCATGAAGTCCCAAGTAACTACTGTACTGTAGCCCCAACCCGAACACCTTCAATTCAGCACAGCGCCCTCTTAAGGCCAGAGACAGTATGAAGACATCTCTCTCCGCATCTCTCTCTTTGTCTCTCTCCCTTCCTCTCCCCTCTCTCTCTGTCTCTCTCTTTCTCTCCATCTGTCTCCCTCTCTCTCTCTCTCTCTCCCAAGATGACACACACACACACACACACACATACACACACACACACACACACACACACACACACACACACACACACACACACACACACACACACACACACACACACACACACACACACACACACACACACACACACTCACACCATGAACATGTGAGAAACTGAGAATCCAGTTGGCAGGTGGTGATCACTCACCGTCCATAACCATCCAGGAGACTCAGGTCACTCTGTCACCATCCATAACCATCCAGGAGACTCAAGTCACTCTCTCACCGTCCATAACCATCCAGGAGACTCAAGTCACTCTGTCACCGTCTATAACCATCCAGGAGACTCATGATTCTGTCACCATCCATAACCATCCAGGAGACTCAAGTCACTGTCACCGTCTATAACCATCCAGGAGACTCAAGTCACTCTGTCACCGTCCATAACCATCCAGGAGACTCAAGTCACTCTGTCACCATCCATAACCATCCAGGAGACTCAAGTCACTCTCTCACCGTCCATAACCATCCAGGAGACTCAAGTCACTCTGTCACCGTCTATAACCATCCAGGAGACTCAAGTCACTCTCTCACCGTCCATAACCATCCAGGAGACTCAAGTCACTCTGTCACCGTCTATAACCATCCAGGAGACTCAAGTCACTCTCTCACCGTCCATAACCATCCAGGAGACTCAAGTCACTCTCTCACCGTCCATAACCATCCAGGAGACTCAAGTCACTCTGTCACCGTCTATAACCATCCAGGAGACTCAAGTCACTCTCTCACCGTCCATAACCATCCAGGAGACTCAAGTCACTCTGTCACCGTCTATAACCATCCAGGAGACTCAAGTCACTCTCTCACCGTCCATAACCATCCAGGAGACTCAAGTCACTCTCTCACCGTCTATAACCATCCAGGAGACTCATGATTCTGTCACCATCCATAACCATCCAGGAGACTCAAGTCACTGTCACCATCCATAAACATCCAGGAGACTCAAGTCACTCTCTCACCATCCATAACCATCCAGGAGACTCAAGTCACTCTGTCACCGTCCATAACCATCCAGGAGACTCAAGTCACTCTCTCACCGTCCATAACCATCCAGGAGACTCAAGTCACTCTGTCACCGTCTATAACCATCCAGGAGACTCAAGTCACTCTGTCACCATCCATAACCATCCAGGAGACTCATGATTCTGTCACCATCCATAACCATTATTTCTTTCCCTCACTATGTCTTCCTCTCCACTATGACTAACCCCATACCAATGGTCTGGAGGAAGCCCAGGTCAGGAGCCCTGGGGATCGTCTGAAGATCTGTTGTTCTGTAGGCTACACACCAGTGAAGAAACCCTCAGACCAGAACAGACCCAGACCAGACCAGACCCAGACAGGTGAAACCTTCTATACCCACCCAGGTGGTCCGCCCAGCCACCCAGACCCAGACCCAGACCAGACCAGACCAGACCAGACCCAGACCAGACCAGACCCAGACAGGTGAAACCTTCTATACCCACTCAGGTGGTCCACCCAGAACCAGACCAGACCAGAGTAGACCAGACCCAGACCAGACCAGACCAGAACTAGACCCAGTCCAGATTAGACCCAGACCAGACCAGACCAGACCAGAACCAGACCAGACCCAGACAGGTGAAACCTTCTATACCCACTCAGGTGGTCCGCCCAGCCACCCAGACCCAGACCCAGACCAGACCAGACCCAGACCCAGACCAGACCAGACCCAGACAGGTGAAACCTTCTATACCCACTCAGGTGGTCCGCCCAGCCACCCAGACCAGACCCAGACCAGACCCAGACCAGACCCAGACAGGTGAAACCTCCTATACCCACTCAGGTGGTCCACCCAGCCACCCAGACCAGACGCAAACCAGACCCAGACCAGACCCAGACCAGACCCAGACCCAGACCCAGACCAGACCCAGACCAGACCAGACCCAGACCAGACCCAGACAGGTGAAACCTCCTATACCCACTCAGGTGGTCCACCCAGCCACCCAGACCAGACCCAAACCAGACCCAGACCAGACCAGACCCAGACCAGACCCAGACCCAGACCAGACCCAGACCCAGACCAGACCCAGACCAGACCAGACCCAGACAGGTGAAACCTCCTATACCCACTCAGGTGGTCCGCCCAGCCACCCAGACCAGACCCAGACCAGACCCAGACCAGACCAGACCAGACCCAGACCAGACCCAGACCAGACTAGACCTAGACCAGACCCAAACCAGACCCAGACCAGACCCAGACCAGACTAGACCCAGACCAGACCAGACCAGACCAGACCCAGACCAGACCAGACCAGACCCAGACCCGACCCAGACCAGACCAGACCCAGACCAGACCCAGACCAGACCCAGACCAGACCCAGACCAGACCAGACCCAGACCAGACCCAGACAGGTGATACCTCCTATACCCACTCAGGTGGTCCACCCAGCCACCCAGACCAGACCAGACCCAGACCAGACCCAGACCAGACCCAGACCAGACCAGACCCAGACAGGTGAAACCTCCTATACCCACTCAGGTGGTCCGCCCAGCCACCCAGACCAGACCCAGACCAGACCCAGACCCAGACCAGACCCAGACCAGACCCAGACCAGACCCAGACAGGTGAAACCTCCTATACCCACTCAGGTGGTCCGCCCAGCCACCCAGACCCAGACCAGACCCAGACCAGACCAGACCCAGACCAGACCCAGACCCAGACCAGACCAGACCCAGACCAGACCCAGACCAGACCAGACCCAGACCACACCCAGACCCAGACCAGACCCAGACCAGACCAGACCCAGACCAGACCAGACCCAGACAGGTGAAACCTCCTATACCCACTCAGGTGGTCCGCCCAGCCACCCAGACCAGACCCAGACCCAGACCAGACCCAGACCAGACCAGACCCAGACCAGACCCAGACCAGACCCAGACCCAGACCAGACCCGGACCAGACCCAGACCAGACCAGACTAGACCCAGACCAGACCCAGATAAGACCAGACCCAGACCAGACCCAGACAGGTGAAACCTCCTATACCCACTCAGGTGGTCCACCCAGCCACCCAGACCAGACCAGACCAGACAAGACCCAGACCAGACCCAGACCAGACCAGACCAGACACAGACCAGACCCAAACCAGACCCAGACCAGACCAGACCAGACCAGACCAGACCCCCAGACCAGACCCAGGCAGGTGAAACCTCCTATACCCACTCAGGTGGTCCGCCCAGCCACCCAGACCCAACAGAACGCCTGTTCCCAGAAAGCCCACAGCTGGGTGTTTGTCCGGATTACTCAGCAGCAACAGTATGACTGTTACCGACCAGTGAAAAGGGTGAGAGACTCTCCGTGTCTCCATCCCTCCTCCTCTCCCTCTCTCCTTCCATGGTGACATCATAACGGGATATCAAAGTGATTGACGCTGTCCTACAGTAATAAACGTCTGGCCTGCTCTCTGGGCCTCTTCTCTGAGGAGGCCCTCTCCTATTCCGGAGGGAAGTGGGTTTCTTTACGACCTCCGCTTAGAGGGACAAATGCACAGGTTTATGGGACACACACACACACACACACACACACACACACACACACACACACACACACACACACACACACACACACACACACACACACACACACACAGGTTTATGGGACACGCACGCACGCACGCACACACGCACACAGGTTCATGACACACACACACACACACACACACACACACACACACACACACGCACACAGGGTTACGTTCCCTCCTACACTCTGTGTGACCATACACCCTCTTGTCTGATGGCTGTCTGTGTGCAACAAGCAAAGTAGTACTGAAAACTTCCTCGCCTCCTTGCCCCTGCTCCTCGCCCCCCTGCTCCCTGCTCCCTGCTCCTCTGCTCCTCTGCTCCCTGCCCCCTGCTCCTCTGCTCCCTGCTCCATGCTCCTCTGCTCCCTGCTACTCTGCTCCTCTGCTCCCTGCCCCCTGCCCCTCTGCTCCCCTGCTCCCTGCCCAGTGCTCCTCTGCTCCCTGCCCCCTGCTCCCTGCCCCTGCCCCTGCTCCTCTGCTCCCTGCCCCTGCTCCCTGCCCCCTGCCCCCTGCTCCTCTGCTCCTCTGCTCCTCTGCCCTCTGCTCCCTTCTCCTCTGCTCCCTGTCCCCTGCTCCCTGCTCCTCTGCTTCCTGCCCCTGCTCCCTGCTCCTCTGCTCCCTGCTCCCTGCCCCTGCTCCCTGCCCCCTGCCCCCTGCTCCTCTGCTCCTCTGCTCCTCTGCTCCTCTGCTCCTCTGCTCCCTGTCCCCTGCTCCCTGCTCCTCTGCTTCCTGCCCCTGCTCCTCTGCTCCTCTGCTCCTCTGCTCCCCTGCTCCCTGCTCCTCTGCTCCCTGCCCCACTGCTCCCTGCCCCCTGCTCCTCTGCTCCTCTGCTCCCTGCCCTCTGCTCCCTGCCGTGCCTGCTCCTCTGCCCCCTTCTCCCCTGCTCCTCTGCTCCCTGCTCCCCTGCTCCCCTGCTCCCCTGCTCCCTGCCCCCTGCTCCTCTGCTCCTCTGCTCCCTGCCCCCTGCTCCCTGCTCCCTGCCCCCTGCCCCCTGCCCCCTGCTCCTCTGCTCCCTGCCCCCTGCTTCTCTGCTCCCTGCCCCCTGCTCCCTGCTCCCCTGCTCCCTGCCCCCTGCTCCTCTGCCCCCTGCTCCTCTGCCCCCTGCTCCTCTGCCCCCTGCTCCCCTGCTCCTCTGCTCCTCTGCTCCCTGCTCCCCTGCTCCTCTGCTCCCTGCTCCCTGCTCCCCTGCTCCTCTGCTCTCTGCTCCCTGCCCCCTGCTCCCTGCCCCCTGCTCCTCTGCTCCTCTGCTCCCTGCTCCCTGCCCCCTGCCCATCTGCTCCCCTGCTCCCCGCTCCTCTGCTCCTCTGCTCCTCTGCTCCCTGCTCCGCATTTGAAATATTGTTGTTGGAAGTTTCTCTCCCTGTTTTTGAGAGTGTTTTCCTTATTAATTCTGAACTGTAGAGTTGCATCATATTTTCATCGGTTTCAGGGCATTTTGAAGTGAACAGGGAACTATAAAATCTCAACCTCTCTGCCTCTACATGTCCATGCTCGCTGTCTGTCAGGACTTTCCCACCCTTTGAAAGGGTCAGTCGGTACCGCCAGAGTTGAGGTCATTGATTATTGGGTATAGACATGTTTAGGTCATTGATCTGTGGGTATAGACACGTTTAGGTCATTGATCTGTGGGTATAGACAAGTTTAGGTCATTGATCTGTGGGTATAGACACATTTAGGTCATTGATCTGTGGGTATAGACAAGTTTAGGTCATTGATCTGTGGGTATAGACACATTTAGGTCATTGATCTGTGGGTAGAGACACATTTAGGTCATTGATCTGTGGGTAGAGACAAGTTTAGGTTATTGATCCTTGGGTAAAGACAAGTTTTGATAATTTAAACACAGTCTGCATGACCAAACAGTGGTTCCCACACAGGAGTCTTTACGTGTTGAGGCTTCAGTCAGTTAGCAGCCAGTCAGAGACCGTGAGACCTCTCTTTACGGCTCTCTGCCCACGCATTTGTCTGATCTCTTTGTGAGGTTGGAGAAGCGTTTGTCTGATCTCTTTGTGAGGTTGGAGAAGCGTTTGTTTGTTTATCTTTGTGAGGTCAGTCTGTCCCGTCTTAAGGGGGTAGGAGGACACACGGAGGTATATCCTCTGTATAGGTATGGGTCGTTAGGTCAAAGGTTAACAAGGTCACAGCTGGCGCACCAGTCAGAAGTTTGTCTGACTGGAATGGGAACGTCATGGGAATCCATAAAACCGGTCATTCCTGGTAGGTAGGCCGTGTCCATCCTATTGCGGGACTCCCAGTAGGGGAATTCCTCTGAAAACAGCCTCTCCATGTGTCACCTCCAGCCTAACACTCTCCTCTGATCAGCTTTCACCTTTCGGGACATGTTAGTCACTTCAAAAGTAGAAATCATTGGAAACTTATGAGAACTTTTGTCAAATCATGAATGGTTGAAATGACCTTTTAGTTACAAAGAAGACAGAGAAATGTTACCAGTATATGTTTTACAGTAGAAAACTGTAGAGAACCACTAGATACCACCAGGAAAATACATGTTCAATTGGACAGCAAACCTACAAGCTCTAGTCAAGCTGTTCTCCACTCTCTCCTATTCATGTTTGAGCCAGTCTCTCTCCTATTCATGTTTGGGCCAGTCAATCTCCTGTTCATGTTTGAGCCAGTCTCTCTCCTATTCATGTTTGAGCCAGTCTCTCTCCTATTCATGTTTGGGCCAGTCAATCTCCTGTTCATGTTTGAGCCAGTCTCTCTCCTATTCATGTTTGGGTCAGTCTCTCTCCTATTCATGTTTGAGCCAGTCTCTCTCCTGTGGTCTATGTCATGTTTGAGCCAGTCTCTCTCCTGTTCATGTTTGAGCCAGTCTCTCTCCTGTTCATGTTTGGGCCAGTCTCTCTCCTATTCATGTTTGGGCCAGTCTCTCCCCTATTCATGTTTGAGTCAGTCTCTCTCCTATTCATGTTTGGGCCAGTCTCTCTCCTATTCATGTTTGGGCCAGTCTCTCTCCTATTCATGTTTGAGCCAGTCAATCTCCTGTTCATGTTTGAGCCAGTCTCTCTCCTATTCATGTTTGGGCCAGTCTCTCTCCTATTCATGTTTGAGTCAGTCTCTCTCCTATTCATGTTTGGGCCAGTCTCTCTCCTATTCATGTTTGAGCCAGTCTCTTTCCTATTCATGTTTGGGCCAGTCTCTCTCCTGTTCATGTTTGAGCCAGTCTCTCTCCTGTTCATGTTTGAGCCAGTCTCTCTCCTGTTCATGTTTTAGCCAGTCTCTCTCCTATTCATGTTTGGGCCAGTCTCTCTCCTATTCATGTTTGAGCCAGTCTCTATCCTATTCATGTTTGAGCCAGTCTCTATCCTATTCATGTTTGAGCCAGTCTCTCTCCTATTCATGTTTGAGCCAGTCTCTCTCCTGTGATCTATGTCATGTTTGAGCCAGTCTCTCTCCTTATCATGTTTGAGCCAGTCTCTCTCCTGTGGTCGATGTCATGTTTGAGCCAGTCTCTATCCGATTCATGTTTGAGCCAGTCTCTCTCCTTATCATGTTTGAGCCAGTCTCTCTCCTGTGGTCGATGTCATGTTTGAGCCAGTCTCTATCCTATTCATGTTTGAGCCAGTCTCTCTCCTATTCATGTTTGAGCCAGTCTCTCTCCTATTCATGTTTGAGCCAGTCTCTATCCTATTCATGTTTGAGCCAGTCTCTATCCGATTCATGTTTGAGCCAGTCTCTCTCCTTATCATTTTTGAGCCAGTCTCTCTCCTGTGGTCAATGTCATGTTTGAGCCAGTCTCTATCCTATTCATGTTTGAGCCAGTCTCTCTCCTATTCATGTTTGAGCCAGTCTCTCTCCTATTCATGTTTGAGCCAGTCTCTCTCCTATTCATGTTTGAGCCAGTCTCTCTCCTATGTCATGTTTGAGCCAGTCTCTCTCCTATTCATGTTTGAGCCAGTCTCTCTCCTGTGATCTATGTCATGTTTGAGCCAGTCTCAATCCTATTCATGTTTGAGCCAGTCTCTATCCGATTCATGTTTGAGCCAGTCTCTCTCCTTATCATGTTTGAGCCAGTCTCTCCTGTGGTCGATGTCATGTTTGAGCCAGTCTCTCTCCTATTCATGTTTGAGCCAGTCTCTCTCCTATTCATGTTTGAGCCAGTCTCTCTCCTATTCATGTTTGAGCCAGTCTCTCTCCTATGTCATGTTTGAGCCAGTCTCTCTCCTATGTCATGTTCGAGCCAGTCTCTCTCCTATTCATGTTTGAGCCAGTCTCTCTCCTGTGGTCTATGTCATGTTTGAGCCAGTCTCTCTCCTGTGGTCTATGTCATGTTTGAGCCAGTCTCTCTCCTGTGGTCTATGTCATGTTTTGAGCCAGTCTCTCTCCTATTCATGTTTGAGCCAGTCTCTCTCCTGTGGTCGATGTCATGTTCGAACCAGTCTCTCTCCTATTCATGTTTGAGCCAGTCTCTCTCATATTCGTGTTTGAGCCAGTCTCTCTCCTGTGGTCTATGTCATGTTTGAGCCAGTCTCTCTCCTGTGGTCTATGTCATGTTTGAGCCAGTCTCTCTCCTGTGGTCTATGTCATGTTTGAGCCAGTCTCTCTCCTATGGTCTATGTCATGTTTGAGTCAGTCTCTCTCCTGTGGTCTATGTCATGTTTGAGCCAGTCTCTCTCCTGTGGTCTATGTCATGTTTGAGTCAGCCTCTCTCCCATTCATGTTTGGGCCAGTCTCTCTCCTATTCATGTTTGGGCCAGTCTCTCTCCTATTAATGTTTGAGCCAGTCTCGCTCCTGTGGTCTATGTCATGTTTGAGCCAGTCTCTCTCCTGTGGTCTATGTCATGTTTGAGTCAGTCTCTCTTCTATGGTCTATGTCATGTTTGGGCCAGTCTCTCTCCTATTCATGTTTGAGCCAGTCTATCTCCTATTCATGTTTGAGACAGTCTCTCTCCTGTGTTCTATGTCATGTTTGAGCCAGTCTCTCTCCTGTGGTCTATGTCATGTTTGAGCCTGTCTCTCTCCTGTGGTCTATGTCATGTTTGAGCCAGTCTCTCTCCTATGTCATGTTTGAGCCAGTCTCTCTCCTATGTCATGTTTGAGCCAGTCTCTCTCCTGTGGTCTATGTCATGTTTGAGCCAGTCTCTCTCCTGTTCATGTTTGAGCCAGTCTCTTTTCAGTGGTCTATGTCATGTTTGAGCCAGTCTCTCTCCTATGTCATGTTTGAGCCAGTCTCTCTCCTATGTCATGTTTGAGCCAGTCTCTCTCCTATACATGTTTGAGCCAGTCTCTCTCCTGTAGTCTATGTCATGTTTGAGCCAGTCTCTCTCCTGTGGTCTATGTCATGTTTGAGCCAGTCTCTCTCCTGTGGTCTATGTCATGTTTGAGCCAGTCTCTCTCCTGTGGTCTATGTCATGTTTGAGCCAGTCTCTCTCTATGGTCTATGTCATGTTTGAGCCAGTCTCTCTCCTGTGGTCTATGTCATGTTTGAGCCAGTCTCTCTCCTATGGTATTTTTAAGCAATACGACCAGAAGGGGTGTGGTATATGGCTAATATATTCCATGGCTGAGGGCTGTTCTTAAGCACGACTCAACACGGAGTGCCTGGATACAGCCCTTAGCCGCGATATATTGGCTGTATACCACAACCCCCCCGCGGTGCATTACTGCTATTATAAACTGGTTATCAACATAAATGTTTAATGTTTTGTCATTCCCACGGTCTGATATAGCACGGTCTGATGTAACACGGCTTTCAGCCAATCAGCATTCAGGGCTGGAACCTCCCAGTTTGAGCCCCACGGTCAGTTCAACACAATAAAGTCTCTGTTGCTCAGGGCAGCAACCGCACCTCAGCCTCCTCTGGCAGGGACATTCATTGTAACATGGTGTGTGTGTGTGTGCGCTGAGCTACCACTTGGTCAGCCAGTCAGTGGACGGCTCAACTCACTGTTTAACCAAAGGGGGGGGGGGTCACTTTAGAGTGGGTTAGAGCCTGGGTGGGGGGGGGGGTCACTTTAAATAGACCACGGTGATGTGTGTTGGAGACTGGGGGGGGGGGGGGGTCACTTTAAATACACCTCCTGGAACAGGAGAGAACAGGACCCGGTGTCCTGTAACAGGAGAGAACAGGACCCGGGGTGCTGTAACAGGCGAGAACAGGACCCGGTGTCCTGTAACAGGAGAGAACAGGACCCGGTGTCATGTAACAGGAGAGAACAGGACCCGGTGTCCTGTAACAGGAGAGACCAGGACCCGGTGTCCTGTAACAGGAGAGAACAGGACCCGGTGTCATGTAACAGGAGAGAACAGGACCCGGTGTTGTATAACAGGAGAGAACAGGACCCGGTGTCCTGTAACAGGAGAGAACAGGACCCGGTGTCCTGTAACAGGAGAGAATAGGACCCGGTGTCATGTAACAGGAGAGAACAGGACCCGGTGTCCTGTAACAGGAGAGAACATGACCCGGTGTCATGTAACAGGAGAGAACAGGACCCGGTGTCCTGTAACAGGAGAGAACAGGACCCGGTGTCCTGTAACGGGAGAGAACAGGACCCGGTGTCATGCAACAGGAGAGAACAGGACCAGGTGTCCTATAACAGGAGAGAACAGGACCCGGTGTCCTGTAACAGGAGAGAACAGGACCCGGTGTCCTGTAACAGGAGAGAACAGGACCCGGTGTCATGTAACAGGAGAGAACAGGACCCGGTGTCCTGTAACAGGAGAGAACAGGACCCGGTGTCCTGTAACAGGAGAGAACAGGACCCGGTGTCATGTAACAGGAGAGAACAGGACCCGGTGTCCTGTAACAGGAGAGAACAGGACCCGGTGTCCTGTAACGGGAGAGAACAGGACCCGGTGTCATGCAACAGGAGAGAACAGGACCTGGTGTCATGTAACAGGAGAGAACAGGACCCGGTGTCATGTAACAGGAGAGAACAGGACCCGGTGTCCTGTAACAGGAGAGAACAGGACCCGGTTTTGTATAACAGGAGAGAACAGGACCCGGTGTTGTATAACAGGAGAGAACAGGACCCGGTGTCGTGTAACAGGAGAGAACACGACCCGGTGTCGCATAACAGGAGAGAACAGGACCAGTTGTCCTGTAACAGGAGAGAACAGGACCCGGTGTCATGTAACAGGAGAGAACAGGACCAGGTGTCCTATAACAGGAGAGAACAGGACCCGGTGTCCTGTAACAGGAGAGAACAGGACCCGGTGTCCTGTAACAGGAGAGAACAGGACCCGGTGTCATGTAACAGGAGAGAACAGGACCCGGTGTCATGTAACAGGAGAGAACAGGACCCGGTGTCATGTAACAGGAGAGAACAGGACCCGGTGTCCTGTAACAGGAGAGAACAGGACCCGGTGTCCTGTAACAGGAGAGAACAGGACCCGGTGTCATGTAACAGGAGAGAACAGGACCCGGTGTCCTGTAACAGGAGAGAACAGGACCCGGTGTCCTGTAACAGGAGAGAACAGGACCCGGTGTCCTGTAACAGGAGAGAACAGGACCCGGTGTCCTGTAACAGGAGAGAACAGGACCCGGTGTCCTGTAACAGGAGAGAACAGGACCCGGTGTCCTGTAACAGGAGAGAACAGGACCCGGTGTCCTGTAACAGGAGAGAACAGGACGGTGTCATGTAACAGGAGAGAACAGGACCCGGTGTCATGTAACAGGAGAGAACAGGACCCGGTGTCATGTAACAGGAGAGAACAGGACCCGGTGTCCTGTAACAGGAGAGAACAGGACCCGGTGTTGTATAACAGGAGAGTACAGGACCCGGTGTCCTGTAACAGGAGAGAACAGGACCCGGTGTCATGTAAAAGGAGAGAACAGGACCCGGTTTTCATGTAACAGGAGAGAACAGGACCCGTTGTCCTGTAACAGGAGAGAACAGGACCCGGTGTCATGTAACAGGAGAGAACAGGACCCTGTGTCATGTAACAGGAGAGAACAGGACCCAGTGTCATGTAACAGGAGAGAACAGGACCCGGTGTCCTGTAACAGGAGAGAACAGGACCCGGTGTTGTACAACAGGAGAGTACAGGACCCGGTGTCATGTAACAGGAGAGAACAGGACCCGGTGTCATGTAACAGGAGAGAACAGGACCCGGTGTCATGTAACAGGAGAGAACAGGACCCGGTGTCATGTAACAGGAGAGAACAGGACCCGGTGTCCTGTAACAGGAGAGAACAGGACCCGGTGTTGTACAACAGGAGAGTACAGGACCCGGTGTCATGTAACAGGAGAGTACAGGACCCGGTGTCATGTAACAGGAGAGAACAGGACCCGGTGTCGTGTCCCACAGGTCCTGAAAGGCCTTTTGAAATAGTAACTGATGACTCATCCATCAGGGCTGAATGTAGAAAATGGCTATAGGAAATGTAGATTTATTTCAGCACTGAGGCTAGCTGTGTGTTTTGGACCACAGGGGTATTTTCCAAACATGAAGGGGGTTCATGTTGGTCAGGGGAGAGGTGAACAGCAGGCTTTTGTGGCTCGGCCCGGGGAAAAGTGTGTTTAGCCTTGTGGCTTAGACTACACTCTTGGAAAACAGGTGCTATCTAGAACCGAAAAGGGTTTTTCGGCTGTTCCCATAGGAGAACCCTTTGAACAACCCTTTTGGGTTCCAGGAAGAACCCTTCCCACGTTCCCATGGTAACCTCATCCATCCTCTGACCTCTCCGACCCACATGTTCCCATGGTAACCTCAGCCATCCCATGACCTCTCAGACCCACAGGTTCCCACGGTAACCTTACCCATCCTCTGACCTCTCAGACCCACATGTTCCCATGGTAATCTCATCCATCCTCTGACCTCTCAGACCCACATGTTCCCATGGTAACCGCAGCCATCCCATGACCTCTCAGACCCACAGGTTCCCACGGTAACCTCACCCATCCTCTGACCTCTCAGACCCACAGGTTCCCACAGTAACCTCACCCATCCTCTGACCTCTCAGACCCACAGGTTCCACAGGTTCATGATGTATAACTTCTACCTGCACTGTTCTGCATCTCTCTGCAGCCCAATTTAGTTCCATATTTAGAGAATAATTAATTTGATTCAACGATGGATTTGATTTCCAGTTTTTAAGCCATTATTTTGTAGGGACTGGGTCTGCTGGTCTGCTGGTCTGATGGTCTGACGGTCTGACGGTCTGCTCTGCTGTCTGACGGTCTGACGGTCTGACGGTCTGCTGGTCTGACGGTCTGATGGTCTGCTGGTCTGCTGATCTGCTGATCTGCTGGTCTGCTGGTCTGCTGGTCTGCTGGTCTGATGGTCTGCTGGTCTGCTGGTCTGCTGGTCTGATGGTCTGATGGACTGACAGTCTTCTGCTCTGCTGGTCTAACGGTCTAACGGTCTGACGGTCTGATGGTCTAACGGTCTAACGGTCTGATGGTCTGCTGGTCTGCTGGTCTGCTGGTCTGCTGGTCTGATGGTCTGCTGGTCTGATGGTCTGCTCAGATAAATAAAATGGAGCTGTATACTATGAGTACATGGATCAGTAACTTGTTACTTTACAGTCCTCTATCACTGATCTCTCTCTGAAGGTCCTCGATCACTGATCTCTCTCTGAAGGTCCTCGGTCACTGATCTCTCTCTGAAGGTCCTCGATCACTGATCTCTCTCTGAAGGTCCTCGATCACTGATCTCTCTCTGAAGGTCCTCGATCACTGATCTCTCTCTGAAGGTCCTTGATCACTGATCTCTCTCTGAAGATCCTCGATCACTGATCTCTCTCTGAAGGTCCTCTATCACTGATCTCTCTCTGAAGGTCCTCTATCACTGATCTCTCTCTGAAGGTCCTGGATCACTGATCTCTCTCTGAAGGTCCTCTATCACTGATCTCTCTCTGAAGGTCCTCTATCACTGATCTCTATCTGAAGGTCCTCTATCACTGATCTCTCTCTGAAGGTCCTCTATCACTGATCTCTCTCTGAAGGTCCTGGATCACTGATCTCTCTCTGAAGGAACTCCATGACTAGTCCTCTCTGAAGGTTCTCCTTGACTAGGCCTCTCTGAAGGTTCTCCTTGACTAGGCCTCTCTGAAGGTTCTCCTTGAATAGGCCTCTCTGAAGGTTCTCCTTGACTAGGCCTCTCTGAAGGTTCTCCGTGACTAGGTCTCTCTGAAGGTTCTCCATGACTAGGCCTCTCTGAAGGTTCTCCTTGACTAGGCCTCTCTGAAGGTTCTCCATGATTAGGCCTCTCTGAAGGTTCTTCGTGACTAGGCATTGATGCTAATGTGTTGTTCTGAGAGAAGAGCAGGAAGCAGTCAGTTAGTCTGAACAGACATCGATCACAAACCCTGTGGTAGAATATAACAGAGCAACGTGCATCGAGGGACTGGGGACGATGACGATAATTCACAGCTAGGATTATCACAGACAGTAAACTCCCAGAGTGCTCTCAGCCACCCACAGAGCAGTGGGTTCTATGGCACACATATCCACCCAGAGAGCATGATGTGGTCATGATGAGATCATGGTGGGGTCATGATGAGGTCATGGTGGGTTCATGGTGGGGTCATGGTGAGGTCACGGTGGTTTCATGGTGGGGTCATGATGAGATCATGGTGTGGTCATGATGTGGTCATGGTGGGGTCACGTTGAGTTCATGGTGGGGTCATGATGAGGTCATGGTGGGGTCATGATGAGGTCATGGTGAGGTCATGATGAGGTCAGGGTGGGTTCATGGTAGGGTAATGATGTGGTCATGGTGTAGTCATGATGTGGTCATGGTGGGGTCACGTTGAGTTCATGGTGGGGTCATGATGAGGTCATGGTGGGGTCATGATGAGGTCATGGTGGGGTCATGATGAGGTCACGGTGGGTTCATGGTGGTGTCAAGATGAGGTCATGGTGGGGTCATGATGAGGTCATGGTGGGTTTACATGCCTGACTGAACCACTACCAGATCCAGCTGTGATGCTGGAGAGATGAAATCTGAGAGGCAGTTTAAGCACGTTGTTTTGTGCTCCGAGTACACAGTGAATTATGAACAAGAAACGGTACTGAGGTCTCTGGATATCTGTTGTAGGTCTCTGGATATCTTCTGTAGGTCTCTGGATATCTTCTGTAGGTCTCTGGATATCTTCTGTTGGTCTCTGGATATCTTCTGTAGTTCTTTGGATATCTGTTGTAGGTCTCTGGATATCTGTTGTAGGTCTCTGGATATCTTCTGTAGGTCTCTGGATATCTGTTGTAGGTCTCTGGATATCTGTTGTAGGTCTCTGGATATCTTCTGTAGGTCTCTGGATATCTGTTGTAGGTCTCTGGATATCTTCTGTAGGTCTCTGGATATCTGTTGTTGGTCTCTGGATATCTGTTGTAGGTCTCTGGGTATCTTCTGTAGGTCTCTGGATATCTTCTGTAGGTCTCTGGATATCTTCTGTTGGTCTCTGGATATCTTCTGTAGTTCTTTGGATATCTGTTGTAGGTCTCTGGATATCTGTTGTAGGTCTCTGGATATCTTCTGTAGGTCTCTGGATATCTGTTGTAGGTCTCTGGATATCTGTTGTAGGTCTCTGGATATCTTCTGTAGGTCTCTGGATATCTGTTGTAGGTCTCTGGATATCTTCTGTAGGTCTCTGGATATCTGTTGTTGGTCTCTGGATATCTGTTGTAGGTCTCTGGGTATCTTCTGTAGGTCTCTGGATATCTTCTGTAGGTCTCTGGATATCTTCTGTAGGTCTCTGGATATCTTCTGCAGGTCTCTGGATATCTTCTGCAGGTCTCTGGATATCTTCTGTAGGTCTCTGGATATCTGTTGTAGTTCTCTGGATATCTTCTGTAGGTCTCTGGATATCTTCTGTAGGTCTCTGGATATCTTCTGTAGGTCTCTGGATATCTTCTGCAGGTCTCTGGATATCTTCTGTAGGTCTTTGGATATCTGTTGTAGGTCTCTGGATATCTTCTGTAGGTCTCTGGAGATCTTCTGTAGTTCTTTGGATATCTTCTGTAGGTCTCTGGATATATTTGTAGGTCTCTGGATATCTTCTGTAGGTCTCTGGATATCTTTTGTAGGTCTCTGGATATCTATTGTAGGTCTCTGGATATCTGTTGTAGGTCTCTGGATATCTGTTGTAGGTCTCTGGATATCTGTTGTAGGTCTCTGGATATCTTCTCTAGGTCTCTGGATATCTTCTGTAGGTCTCTGGATATCTGTTGTAGGTCTCTGGATATCTTCTGTAGGTCTCTGAATATCTTCTGTAGGTCTCTGAATTAGACAGGAAAGTTTTGCCTCCCCAACCCAGTCCTCAACACTTTCCTCAAGACCCTGCGGTACTCTGCTGTTCTCTGTGCAGACCTTCAGCCAGGGAGCAACCTCCTGTACCTGAAGATGTAAACGATTCACACACCACTCAGCCAGGTCCTAGACCCCACCACTCAGCCATGTCCTAGACCACACCACTCAGCCAGGTCCTAGACCCCACCACTCAGCCAGGTCCTAGACCTCACCACTCAGCCAGGTCCTAGACCCCACCACTCAGCCAGGTCCTAGACCCCACCACTCAGCCAGGTCCTAGACCCCACCACTTAGCCAGGTCCTAGACCCCACCACTCAGCCAGGTCCTAGACCCCACCACTCAGCCAGGTCCTAGACCCCACCACTGATGTCTAGATAGCTGGCTATTTCTGTACTGAATGGAAGGTCTATTCCTGGCCCAGGGAGTCCTTCAACCACCAGACCCCTCTACTCTACTATAGATAACAGCTCTCCTCCAGACCCCCTCTACTCTACAATAGATAACAGCTCTCCTCCAGACCCCCTCTACTCTACTATAGATAACAGCTCTCCTCCAGACCCCCTCTACTCTACTATAGATAACAGCTCTCCTCCAGACCCCCTCTACTATAGATAACAGCTCTCCTCCAGACCCCCTCTACTCCACTATAGATAACAGCTCTCCTCCAGACCCCCTCTACTCTACTATAGATAACAGCTCTCCTCCAGACCCCCTCTACTATAGATAGCAGCTCTCCTCCAGACCCCCTCTACTCTACTATAGATAACAGCTCTCCTCCAGACCCCCTCTACTATAGATAGCAGCTTTCCTCCAGAACCCCTCTACTCTACTATAGATAACAGCTCTCCTCCAGACCCCCTCTACTATAGATAGCAGCTCTCCTCCAGACCCCCTCTACTCTACTATAGATAACAGCTCTCCTCCAGACCCCCTCTACTATAGATAGCAGCTCTCCTCCAGACCCCCTCTACTCTACTATAGATAACAGCTCTCCTCCAGACCCCCTCTACTATAGATAACAGCTCTCCTCCAGACCCCCTCTACTCTACTATAGATAACAGCTCTCCTCCAGACCCCCTCTACTCTACTATAGATAACAGCTCTCCTCCAGACCCCCTCTACTATAGATAGCAGCTTTCCTCCAGAACCCCTCTACTCTACTATAGATAACAGCTCTCCTCCAGACCCCCTCTACTATAGATAGCAGCTCTCCTCCAGACCCCCTCTACTCTACTATAGATAACAGCTCTCCTCCAGACCCCCTCTACTATAGATAGCAGCTCTCCTCCAGACCCCCTCTACTCTACTATAGATAACAGCTCTCCTCCAGACCCCCTCTACTATAGATAACAGCTCTCCTCCAGACCCCCTCTACTCTACTATAGATAACAGCTCTCCTCCAGACCCCCTCTACTCTACTATAGATAACAGCTCTCCTCCAGACTATAGTTACTGTGGTAGAGGATTATTCATGATTATATTCAGAGTGAAGGATGATTTATGACCTCATTACAGCGGTGAGCCTTTATTAAAGATATGAATCAGGGTAATCACATCGGCTGGCCGCCGAGAGCTTTGTTTTTCTTCCCAACGAGAGACCAGACCTACGATTAAACACTCTGCACAACGTAGTGGTCTGTTAACATAATTATAATGACTAAACCCACTTTGGAGAAAATGAAAATACTTTGTGGTTTATTTTACATGTTTTAGTCATTTTCACGTGTTTTTCTGCTTCGACTCTTTGAATTGTCCCTGGGGGGACGTATCCACTTTCAGACAGGTTCCTGTAAAGGCTCAGCCTATAGGAGAGGTGGATGTTTAGCTGTCTGTCTGTCTGGCTGATGGTCAGCCTATAGGAGAGGTGGATGTTTAGCTGTCTGTCTGATGGTCAGCCTATAGGAGAGGTGGATGTTTAGCTGTCTGTCTGGCTGATGGTCAGCCTATAGGAGAGGTGGATGTTTAGCTGTCCTCTGTCTGGCTGATGGTCAGCTCTGTCTCTCTGTCTGGCTGATGGTCAGCTCTGTCTCTCTGTCTGGCTGATGGTCAGCTCTGTCTGTCTGTCTGGCTGATGGTCAGCTCTGTCTGTCTGTCTGGCTGATGGTCAGCCTATAGGAGAGGTGGATGTTTAGCTGTCCTCTGTCTGGCTGATGGTCAGCCTATAGGAGAGGTGGACGTTTAGCTGTCTGTCTGTCTGGCTGATGGTCAGCCTATAGGATAGGTGGATGTTTAGCTGTCTGTCTGTCTGGCTGATGGTCAGCTCTATCTGTCTGTCTGGCTGATGGTCAGCCTATAGGAGAGGTGGATGTTTAGCAGTCCTCTGTCTGGCTGATGGTCAGCCTATAGGAGAGGTGGATGTTTAGCTGTCTGTCTGTCTGGCTGATGTCTCTCTGTCTGGCTGATGGTCAGCTCTGTCTCTCTGTCTAGCTGATGCTCTCTGTCTCTCTGTCTGGCTGATGGTCAGCTCTGTCTCTCTGTCTAGCTGATGATCAGCTCTGTCTCTCTGTCTGGCTGATGGTCAGCTCTGTCTATCTATCTGGCTGATGGTAAGCTCTGTCTCTCTGTCTGGCTGATGGTCAGCTCTGTCTCTCTGTCTGTCTGGGTCAGCTCTGTCTCTCTGTCTGGCTGATGGTCAGCTCTGTCTCTCTGTCTGGCTGATGGTCAGCTCTGTCTCTCTGTCTGGCTGATGGTCAGCTCTGTCTCTCTGTCTGGCTGATGGTCAGCTCTGTCTCTCTGTCTGGCTGATGGTCAGCTCTGTCTCTCTGTCTGGCTGATGGTCCTCTCTGTCTGGCTGATGGTCCGCTCTGTCTCTCTGTCTGGCTGATGGTTCCTGTAAAGGCTCAGCCTATAGGAGAGGTGGATGTTTAGCTGTCTGTCTGGCTGATGGTCAGCCTATAGGAGAGGTGGATGTTTAGCTGTCTGTCTGATGGTCAGCCTATAGGAGAGGTGGATGTTTAGCTGTCTGTCTGGCTGATGGTCAGCCTATAGGAGAGGTGGATGTTTAGCTGTCCTCTGTCTGGCTGATGGTCAGCTCTGTCTCTCTGTCTGGCTGATGGTCAGCTCTGTCTCTCTGTCTGGCTGATGGTCAGCTCTGTCTGTCTGTCTGGCTGATGGTCAGCTCTGTCTGTCTGTCTGGCTGATGGTCAGCCTATAGGAGAGGTGGATGTTTAGCTGTCCTCTGTCTGGCTGATGGTCAGCCTATAGGAGAGGTGGACGTTTAGCTGTCTGTCTGTCTGGCTGATGGTCAGCCTATAGGATAGGTGGATGTTTAGCTGTCTGTCTGTCTGGCTGATGGTCAGCTCTATCTGTCTGTCTGGCTGATGGTCAGCCTATAGGAGAGGTGGATGTTTAGCTGTCCTCTGTCTGGCTGATGGTCAGCCTATAGGAGAGGTGGATGTTTAGCTGTCTGTCTGTCTGGCTGATGGTCAGCTCTGTCTCTCTGTCTGGCTGATGGTCAGCTCTGTCTCTCTGTCTAGCTGATGATCAGCTCTGTCTCTCTGTCTGGCTGATGGTCAGCTCTGTCTATCTATCTGGCTGATGGTAAGCTCTGTCTCTCTGTCTGGCTGATGGTCAGCTCTGTCTCTCTGTCTGGCTGATGGTCAGCTCTGTCTCTCTGTCTAGCTGATGATCAGCTCTGTCTCTCTGTCTGGCTGATGGTCAGCTCTGTCTATCTATCTGGCTGATGGTAAGCTCTGTCTCTCTGTCTGGCTGATGGTCAGCTCTGTCTCTCTGTCTGGCTGATGGTCAGCTCTGTCTCTCTGTCTGGCTGATGGTCAGCTCTGTCTCTCTGTCTGGCTGATGGTCAGCTCTGTCTCTCTGTCTGGCTGATGGTCAGCTCTGTCTCTCTGTCTGGCTGATGGTCCTCTCTGTCTGGCTGATGGTCCGCTCTGTCTCTCTGTCTGGCTGATGGTCAGCTCTGTCGCTCTGTCTGGCTGATGGTCAGCTCTGTCTCTCTGTCTGGCTGATGGTCAGCTCTGTCTCTCTGTCTGGCTGATGGTCAGCTCTGTCTCTCTGTCTGGTTGATGGTCAGCTCTGTCTCTCTGTCTGGCTCATGGTCAGCTCTGTCTCTCTGTCTGGCTGATGGTCAGATCTGTCTCTCTGTCTGGCTGATGGTCAGATCTGTCTCTCTGTCTGGCTGATGGTCAGCTCTGTCTCTCTGTCTGGCTGATGGTCAGCTCTGTCTCTCTGTCTGGCTGATGGTCAGCTCTGTCTATCTGACTGGCTGATGGTCAGCTCTGTCTATCTGTCTGGCTGATGGTCAGCTCTGTCTATCTGTCTGGCTGATGGTCAGCACTGTCTCTCTGTCTTTAGTCGTCCTGAGGTCTTTGTTTCCTCTGCCTGTAGGCGTGGCTCAGGGGGCTGGTGGTGATGTTCTGTCAGGAGGCAGCGTGGCTCAGGGGGCTGGTGGTGATGTTCTGCCAGGAGGCAGCGTGGCTCAGGGGGCTGGTGGTGATGTGCTGTCAGGAGGCAGTGTTGCTCAGGGGGCTGGTGGTGATGTTCTGTCAGGAGGCAGCGTGGCTCAGGGGGCTGGTGGTGATGTTCTGTCAGGAGGCAGCGTGGCTCAGGGGGCTGGTGGTGATGTTCTGTCAGGAGGCAGCGTGGCTCAGGGGGCTGGTGGTGATGTTCTGCCAGAAGGCAGCGTGGCTCAGGGGGCTGGTGGTGATGTTCTGTCAGGAGGCAGCGTGGCTCGGGGGGCTGGTGGTGATGTTCTGTCAGGAGGCAGCGTGGCTCAGGGGGCTGGTGGTGATGTTCTGTCAGGAGGCAGCGTGGCTCAGGGGGCTGGTGGTGATGTTCTGTCTGCAGGCAGCGTGGCTCAGGGGGCTGGTGGTGATGTTCTGTCAGGAGGCAGCGTGGCTCAGAACCTTTCAGTTCTGTGAATCCCTTAGAGAACGACAACAGGAGGAATGCTAATAGAAGGAAGGTAATTACAGGAAGAGGAAATAGCTCCTGGTTCTGAGGCCAAATGGTTTGTCTGCTTTTTACCCCTGTCCTCTCTCTCCGTCTCCCAGCACTATTCTGTTACATACAGGATGCCGCTCTGAGGGAACCGCAGCCCCGATGCAATTACTTCACCGGAGATCGACACTCCTCTGCAGACCGGTCTGATTGGCTGATTTCTGATCCTGAATCACACAGCTGTCTGAGATGACCACATGTTTGTCTTGAACTGGGCCGAGGCGGAGCCGTTTGATTGGATGGTGTAATTTGTGATTCTTGTTGAAAAGGCAGGTGTGGAGAGACGGGACGGAGATTATGGGGCAGAGCTGAACGCAGAGCGAGGCGGTTGGAGCGAGGCGGTTGGAGCGAGGCGGTTGGATGTCTGTGAAGGAGTTACACCGGCCAGCAAATCACCGACTCCTGTCTGACCCTCTCCTGTTCCTGTTCCCTATATAGTCCTGTTGACCAGAGCCCTATTCCCTATATAGTCCTGTTGACCAGAGCCCTATTCCCTATATAGTCCTATTGACCAGAGCCCTATTCCCTATATAGTCCTGTTGACCAGAGCCCTATTCCCTATATAGTCCTGTTGACCAGAGCCCTATTCCCTATATAGTCCTGTTGACCAGAGCCCTATTCCCTATATAGTCCTGTTGACCAGAGCCCTATTCCCTATATAGTCCTGTTGACCAGAGCCCTATTCCCTATATAGTCCTATTGACCAGAGCCCTATTCCCTATATAGTCCTGTTGACCAGAGCCCTATTCCCTATATAGTCCTGTTGACCAGAGCCCTATTCCCTATATAGTCCTGTTGACCAGAGCCCTATTCCCTATATAGTCCTGTTGACCAGAGCCCTATTCCCTATATAGTCCTATTGACCAGAGCCCTATGTGTGATACAGCCTGTCTGCAGCGGTGATGTGAACGCTAGTTGTTTGTTTGTTCATCAGCAGAATGACCACTAGTTGTTTGTTCATCAGCAGAATGACCGCTAGTTGTTTGTTTGTTTATCAGCAGAATGACCGCTAGTTGTTTGTTTATCAGCAGAATGACCGCTAGTTGTTTGTTTATCAGCAGAATGACCGCTAGTTGTTTGTTTGTTTATCAGCAGAATGACCGCTAGTTGTTTGTTTGTTTATCAGCAGAATGACCGCTAGTTGTTTGTTTGTTTATCAGCAGAATGACCGCTAGTTGTTTGTTTATCAGCAGAATGACCGCTAGTTGTTTGTTTGTTTATCAGCAGAATGACCGCTAGTTGTTTGTTTGTTTATCAGCAGAATGACCGCTAGTTGTTTGTTTGTTTATCAGCAGAATGACCGCTAGTTGTGTGTTTGTTTATCAGCAGAATGACCGCTAGTTGTGTGTTTGTTTATCAGCAGAATGACCGCTAGTTGTTTGTTTGTTTATCAGCAGAATGACCGCTAGTTGTTTGTTTGTTTATCAGCAGAATGACCGCTAGTTGTTTGTTTGTTTATCAGCAGAATGACCGCTAGTTGTTTGTTTGTTTATCAGCAGAATGACCGCTAGTTGTTTGTTTATCAGCAGAATGACCGCTAGTTGTTTGTTTGTTCATCAGCAGAATGACCGCTAGTTGTTTGTTTGTTTATCAGCAGAATGACCGCTAGTTGTTTGTTTATCAGCAGAATGACCGCTAGTTGTTTGTTTGTTTATCAGCAGAATGACCGCTAGTTGTTTGTTTGTTTATCAGCAGAATGACCGCTAGTTGTTTGTTTATCAGCAGAATGACCGCTAGTTGTTTGTTTGTTTATCAGCAGAATGACCGCTAGTTGTTTGTTTGTTTATCAGCAGAATGACCGCTAGTTGTTTGTTTGTTCATCAGCAGAATGACCGCTAGTTGTTTGTTTGTTCATCAGCAGAATGACCGCTAGTTGTTTGTTTATCAGCAGAATGACCGCTAGTTGTTTGTTTGTTTATCAGCAGAATGACCGCTAGTTGTTTGTTTGTTTATCAGCAGAATGACCGCTAGTTGTGTGTTTGTTTATCAGCAGAATGACCGCTAGTTGTTTGTTTGTTTATCAGCAGAATGACCGCTAGTTGTTTGTTTGTTTATCAGCAGAATGACCGCTAGTTGTTTGTTTATCAGCAGAATGACCGCTAGTTGTTTGTTTATCAGCAGAATGACCGCTAGTTGTTTGTTTGTTTATCAGCAGAATGACCGCTAGTTGTTTGTTTGTTTATCAGCAGAATGACCGCTAGTTGTTTGTTTATCAGCAGAATGACCGCTAGTTGTTTGTTTGTTTATCAGCAGAATGACCGCTAGTTGTTTGTTTGTTTATCAGCAGAATGACCGCTAGTTGTTTGTTTATCAGCAGAATGACCGCTAGTTGTTTGTTTGTTTATCAGCAGAATGACCGCTAGTTGTTTGTTTGTTTATCAGCAGAATAACCGCTAGTTGTTTGTTTGTTTATCAGCAGAATGACCGCTAGTTGTTTGTCTGTTTATCAGCAGAATGACCGCTAGTTGTTTGTTTGTTTATCAAGACCTTTGGGAAGAGTTTTATCATCTATCAAATTCAAAGACTTCAGTTTCCTGACAACTTTTCCTTGGCAGTATCTGATGAGATGTCACAAGGTGTGTTGTGCCTTGCAGCAAGGGGGAAAAGTCCTGGGTGGTTTGTTAAAATAACAACATTAAACTGGTTCATTCATGAATAGAATCCCAAGACGTTATAAAATAACAATCTCTCACTTCCAGGTATCGGGACGAGAACTGAGAGAGCGGATGTAAAACACAGAGTTCCCCGTAGTTTCAACTAGTTTAACAGATAGGATACATCTGATCCAGAGACACATGGAACCCCAAGGCCCTCTGTTTAGACCACTCCTGGAGAGGGGGGTTATGGGAACCCCAAGGCCCTCTGTGAAGACCACTCCTGGAGAGGGGGGTTATGGGAACCCCAAGGCCCTCTGTTTAGACCACTGCTGGAGAGGGGGGTTATGGGAACCCCAAGGCCCTCTGTTTCGACCACTCCTGGAGAGGGGGGTTATGGGAACCCCAAGGCCCTCTGTTTCGACCACTCCTGGAGAGGGGGGTTATGGGAACCCCAAGGCCCTCTGTTTCGACCACTCCTGGAGAGGGGGGTTATGGGAACCCCAAGGCCCTCTGTTTAGACCACTCCTGGAGAGGGGGGTTATGGGAACCTCAAGGCCCTCTGTTTAGACCACTCCTGGAGAGGGGGGTTATGGGAACCCCAAGGCCCTCTGTTTAGACCACTCCTGGAGAGGGGGGTTATGGGAACCCCAAGGCCCTCTGTTTCGACCACTCCTGGAGAGGGGGGTTATGGTTAAACAAATCAGTTAGAGGAAGACACATGGTATATTTCTGGAAGCTTCTTATTTATATAGAAAACAGGAAGTGCAGGACAGGTCTATTTTGACAAGCCTGAGTCCAGGGTACCAGACACTAAAGATAGTCTTTACCAAGCACATCTGGACAACAGGGGGTACGGCTGAGGGGAGATGACCCTTCACCCTCTCAACGGAGCAACACTAAAGATAGTCTTTACCAAGCACATCTGGACAACAGGGGGTACGGCGGAGGGGAGATGACCCCTCACCTTCTCGACGGAGCAACACTAAAAATAGCAGTTCTCTGTGTGTGTTCTCCTGGTCCCTGTAAAACAGGGGACTGGAAATACCCACCCCTGCTTGAAAACACTGTTTCCACCGGGCTGGTGGAAAAGAGACAGGTATTCCCTCTAAACCAGAGTGTGGAGTAGAGACAGGTATTCCCTCTAAACCAGAGGGTGGAGTAGAGACAGGTATTCCCTCTAAACCAGAGGGTGGAGTAGAGACAGGTATTCCCTCTAAACCAGAGGGTGGAGTAGAGACAGGTATTCCCTCTAAACCAGAGGGTGGAGTAGAGACAGGTATTCCCTCTAAACCAGAGGGTGGAGTAGAGACAGATATTCCCTCTAAACCAGAGGGTGGAGTAGAGACAGGTATTCCCTCTAAACCAGAGGGTGGAGTAGAGACAGGTATTCCCTCTAAACCAGAGGGTGGAGTAGAGACAGGTATTCCTTCTAAACCAGAGGGTGGAGTAGAGACAGGTATTCCCTCTAAACCAGAGGGTGGAGTAGAGACAGGTATTCCCTCTAAACCAGAGGGTGGAGTAGAGACAGGTATTCCTTCTAAACCAGAGGGTGGAGTAGAGACAGATATTCCCTCTAAACCAGAGGGTGGAGTAGAGACAGATATTCCCTCTAAACCAGAGGGTGGAGTAGAGACAGGTATTCCCTCTAAACCAGAGGGTGGAGTAGAGACAGGTATTCCTTCTAAACCAGAGGGTGGAGAAGAGACAGGTATTCCCTCTAAACCAGAGGGTGGAGTAGAGACAGGTATTCCCTCTAAACCAGAGGGTGGAGTAGAGACAGGTATTCCCTCTAAACCAGAGGGTGGAGTAGAGACAGGTATTCCTTCTAAACCAGAGGGTGGAGAAGAGACAGGGTAGCCGGGCAGATGCAGAGATTCTGCTGATCTGTTACTGTTGTTCTAGTTCCATTTAAGAGTTTTATCTTTTACACATTTGAGTCGTTTATCGCAGAACCTTAATTTCATCCTATCATATGTGGCTCTAAGAGCAGAACCTCAGTTTCATCTTATTTATGCTGCAGTAGTTTATGTGTCGGGGGGCTAGGGTCAGTCTGTTATATCTCGAGTAATTCTCTCGTCTTATCCAGTGTCTGTGTGAATTTAAGTGTGCTCTCTCTAATTCACTCTTTCTCTCTTTCTTTCTCTTTCTCGGAGGACCTGAGTCCTGGCATGATGACTCCTTGCTGTCCCCAATCCACCTGGCCGTGCTGCTGCTCCAGTTTCAACTGTTCTGCCTGAAGCTATGGAACCCTGACCTGTTCACCGGACGTGCTACCTGTCCCAGACCTGCTGTTTTCAACTCTCTAGAGACAGCAGGAGCGGTAGAAATACTCTGAATGATCGGCTATGAAAAGCCAACTGACATTTACTCCTGAGGTGCTGACCTGTTGCACCCTCTACAACCACTGTGATTATTATTATTTGACCATGCTGAACATCTTGGCCATGTTCTGTTATAATGCACAGCCAGAAGAGGACTGGCCACCCCTCATAGCCTGGTTCCTCTCTAGGTTTCTTCCTAGGTTCTGGCCTTTCTAGGTAGTTTTTCCTAGCCACCCTGCTTCTACACCTGCATTGCTTGGTGTTTGGGGTTTTAGGCTGGGTTTCTGTACAGCACTTTGAGATATCAGCTGATGTATGAAGGGCTCTATAAATACATTTGATTTGATCTTATTATCTATCGGTGGCGCTAAGAGCTGACAAACTCAACATCGGACCAAGTCAAACACCCTCAAACCACCACCTTTTCACCAGCTGTTTTCTCCGGGCCCCGTGGCCTTTCTAATGGTCTCTGCCATATTTTAAGCTCGAAGAGCAGCTCGAAGAGCAGCGCAGTGCTGCAGACCAACACAGTGGCCCTGATAGATTGATGCCCTTCACCAGTCCATTGCTCTTCCCAGCTGAGGTGGAAAATATGTGCGTACAGCCCTCTGTCAGCAGTGTTGTGGGCAGAGAGCTATGACCAGTGTTGGAGGACCCTGTTGGGTATGTCTGACAGGACATTGGTAGAAATGAGACCAGTCATAAAAAACACCACCAGAACAATGAACAGCTCTCTAGGTCAGGGTAGAACTCTGTATTTTGCCTCAGGGTAGAACTCTGTCTGTCTCTCAGGGTAGAACTCTGTCTCTAGGTCAGGGTAGAACTCTGTCTTTTGCCTCAGGGTAGAACTCTGTCTGTGTCTCAGGGTAGAACTCTGTCTGTGTCTCAGGGTAGAAATATGTCTGTGTCTCAGGGTAGAACTCTCTGTCTCTCAGGGTAGAACTCTGGATGTGTCTCAGGGTAGAACTCTGTCTGTGTCTCAGGGTAGAACTCTGTCTGTGTCTCGGGGTAGAACTCTCTGTCTCAGGGTAGAACTCTGTCTGTGTCTCAGGGTAGAACTCTCTGTCTCAGGGTATAACTCTGTCTGTGTCTCAGGGTAGAACTCTAGATGTGTCTTAGGGTAGAACTCTAGATGTGTCTCAGGGTAGAACTCTGTCTGTGTCTCAGGGTAAAACTGCCTAGCCAGTTGTAGCTCAATCTTGGGTGCAATGATCACATTCCCGCACTGACTGACTGTGTGGAGGCTCAGTGATTTAACGTTATGTTAGCCTACGTGCTACACTAGTAAAGTTATATATATATAGCTGTCGGCTGTATTAGCCTACATGCTACACTAGTAAAGTTATATATATAGCTGTCGGCTGTATTAGCCTACATGCTACACTAGTAAAGTTATATATATATAGCTGTCGGCTGTATTAGCCTACATGCTACACTAGTAAAGTTATATATATAGCTGTCGGCTGTATTAGCCTACATGCTACACTAGTAAAGTTATATATAGCTGTCGGCTGTATTAGCCTACATGCTACACTAGTAAAGTTATATATATAGCTGTCGGCTGTATTAGCCTACATGCTACACTAGTAAAGTTATATATATAGCTGTCGGCTGTATTAGCCACGACTTATCGTTCTTTGTGCAGCTTCAAATGTGGAACAAAGTTGGAAGTTGTTGCTCCTCTGTTTGTCATTTTCTTCCTGCGTGTTTTGCAAGTTGCAATCCGTTTTTTGTTGACTACAGAGTATTCTTTAACTCCGAACATTGTTGGTATTTCCAAGGATTCTGTCTGAATTCACGTTCCTCTGCACTGCCACGCGAAACTTTTTCTCAGCTGGTACAATTTGATTGGCTGCTGTCCTATTCAAACTTTAATCTGTTAAATGAAGAGTCGATGCGATGCACACTTTTTTAATAGCATCATGTTTAATATTTAGGCTTAGGGAGGCTTGGGGAGGGTTGGGGAGGCTTGGGGAGGCTTAGGGAGGGTTGGGAGGGTTGGGGAGGCTTGGGGAGGCTTAGGGAGGGTTGGGAGGGTTGGGGAGGGATGGGGAGGCTTGGGGAGGGTTGGGTAGGCTTGTGTAGGCTTGGGGAGGCTTGGGGAGGCTTGTGGAGGCTTGGGGAGGGTTGGAGAGGCTTGGGGGGGCTTGGGGAGGCTTGGGGAGGCTTGGGAGGGTTGGGGGAGGCTTGTGGAGGGTTGTGTAGGCTTGGGGAGGCTTGGGGAGGCTTGTGGAGGCTCGGGAGGGTTGGAGAGGCTTGGGGAGGCTTGGGGAGGGTTGGAGAGGCTTGGGGAGGGTTGGAGAGGCTTGGGGAGGGTTGGGGAGGCTTGGGGAGGGTTGGAGAGGCTTGGGGAGGCTTGGGGAGGGTTGGGGAGGCTTGGTGAGGGTATCAAGTCAGGTCGAGTCATTAGGCTCAAGTCCAAGTTAAGTCACCAATCATTGGCGTTAAAGTCAAAGTTGGGATAAAAGTCATCATATTTGTGACTCGAGTCCACACCTCTGGTATATAGTATTATATATAGTATTATATATACAGCATCTCTGTAATGTAGCCATGCAACAGTACCAAAGAAGTAGTATGATATATATATATAGTACTATATAGAGGATTATATATAGTATTATATATAGTATTATATATACAGCATCTCTGTAATGTAGCCATGCAACAGTACCAAAGAAGTACCAAAGAAGTAGTTTGATATATATATAGTATTATATATAATATTATATATAGTATTATATATATTAATATATATATAGTATTATATATAGTAATATATATAGTATTATACAGTGCCTTGCGAAAGTATTCGGCCCCCTTGAACTTTGCGACCTTTTGCCACATTTCAGGCTTCAAACATAAAGATATAAAACTGTATTTTTTTGTGAAGAATCAACAACAAGTGGGACACAATCATGAAGTGGAACGACATTTATTGGATATTTCAAACTTTTTTAACAAATCAAAAACTGAAAAATTGGGCGTGCAAAATTATTCAGCCCCCTTACTTTCAGTGCAGCAAATCCAATGTGGCAAAAGGTCGCAAAGTTCAAGGGGGCCGAATACTTTCACAAGGCACTGTATATAGTAATATATAATTTTATATATAAATCAAATCAAATCAAATTTTATTTGTCACATACACATGGTTAGCAGATGTTAATGCGAGTGTAGCGAAATGCTTGTGCTTCTTGTTCCGACAATGCAGTAATAACAAGTAATCTAACTAACAATTCCAAAACTACTGTCTTGTACACAGTGTAAGGGGATAAAGAATATGTACATAAGGATATATGAATGAGTGATGGTACAGAGCAGCATAGGCAAGATACAGTAGATGGTATCGAGTACAGTATGTACATATGAGATGAGTATGTAAACAAAGTGGCATAGTTTAAAGTGGCTAGTGATACATGTATTACATAAGGATACAGTCGATGATATAGAGTACAGTATATGCGTATGCATATGAGATGAATAATGTAGGGTAAGTAACATTATATAAGGTAGCATTGTTTAAAGTGGCTAGTGATATATTTACATCATTTCCCATCAATTTCCATTATTAAAGTGGCTGGAGTTGAGTCAGTGTGTTGGCAGCAGCCACTCAGTGTTAGTGATGGCTGTTTAACAGTCTGATGGCCTTGAGATAGAAGCTGTTTTTCAGTCTCTCGGTCCCAGCTTTGATGCACCTGTACTGACCTCGCCTTCTGGATGATAGCGGGGTGAACAGGCAGTGGCTCGGGTGGTTGATGTCCTTGATGATCTTTATGGCCTTCCTGTGACCTCGGGTGGGGTAGGTGTCCTGGAGGGCAGGTAGTTTGCCCCCGGTGATGCGTTGTGCAGACCTCACTACCCTCTGGAGAGCCTTACGATTGTGGGCGGTGCAGTTGCCATACCAGGCGGTGATACAGCCCGACAGGATGCTCTCGATTGTGCATCTGTAGAAGTTTGTGAGTGCTTTTGGTGACAAGCCGAATTTCTTCAGCCTCCTGAGGTTGAAGAGGCGCTGCTGCGCCTTCTTCACAATGCTGTCTGTGTGAGTGGACCAATTCAGTTTGTCTGTGATGTGTATGCCGAGGAACTTAAAACTTGCTACTCTCTCCACTACTGTTCCATCGATGTGGATAGGGGGGTGTTCCCTCTGCTGTTTCCTGAAGTCCACAATCATCTCCTTAGTTTTGTTGACGTTGAGTGTGAGGTTATTTTCCTGACACCACACTCCGAGGGCCCTCACCTCCTCCCTGTAGGCCGTCTCGTCGTTGTTGGTAATCAAGCCTACCACTGTTTTGTCGTCCGCAAACTTGATGATTGAGTTGGAGGCGTGCGTGGCCACGCAGTCGTGGGTGAACAGGGAGTACAGGAGAGGGCTCAGAACGCACCCTTGTGGGGCCCCAGTGTTGAGGATCAGCGGGGAGGAGATGTTGTTGCCTACCCTCACCACCTGGGGGCGGCCCGTCAGGAAGTCCAGTACCCAGTTGCACAGTTGCACAGTTGCATATATAGTATTATATATACAGCATCTCTATGATGCAACAATACCAGAAAGTACCATAGAAGTAGTACGATATATATATATATAGTATTATATATAGTATTATATATAAATAATCTCTGTGATGTAGCCAGGCAACAGTACCACTAAGTTAGCAAGCTTCACAGTATGGCCTAACTTGGCACAGAGTAGCTAGCTGCTCTCCTGCTGAGTTGACTTGATCCCTGGTTCATATTTTACCACCTAGCATCAAATCAAATCAAAGTGTATTTGTCACAACAGGTGTAGCAGACCCCACAGTGAAATGCTGAATACAACAGGTGTAGTAGACCTCACAGTGAAATGCTGAATACAACAGGTGTAGTAGACCTCACAGTGCAATGCTGAATACAACAGGTGTAGTAGACCTTACAGTGAAATGCTGAATACAACAGGTGTAGTAGACCTCACAGTGAAATGCTGAATACAACAGGTGTAGTAGACCTCACAGTGAAATGCTGAATACAACAGGTGTAGTAGACCTTACAGTGAAATGCTGAATACAACAGGTGTAGTAGACCTTACAGTGAAATGCTGAATACAACAGGTGTAGTAGACCTTACAGTGAAATGCTGAATACAACAGGTGTAGTAGACCTTACAGTGAAATGCTGAATACAACAGGTGTAGTAGACCTTACAGTGAAATGCTGAATACAACAGGTGTAGTAGACCTTACAGTGAAATGCTGAATGCAACAGGTGTAGTAGACCTTACAGTGAAATGCTTAATACAACAGGTGTAGATCTTACAGTGAAATGCTGACTTACTGGCTCTAACCTATAGTACAGAAAAGGCGTTATGTGTAGAGATGCTATATACAGTAGAGAGGCTACATACAGTAGAGAGGTTATATACAGTAGAGAGGCTACATACAGTAGGGAGGCTATATACAGTAGAGAGGCTACATACAGTAGAGAGGCTATATACAGTAGAGAGGCTACATACAGTAGGGAGGCTATATACAGTAGAGAGGCTACATACAGTAGAGAGGCTATATACAGTAGAGAGGCTATATACAGTAGGGAGGTTATATACAGTAGAGAGGCTATATACAGTAGAGAGGCTATATACAGTAGAGAGGCTATATACAGTAGAGAGGCTATATACAGTTGAGAGGCTATATACAGTAGAGAGGCTATATACAGTAGAGAGGTTATATACAGTAGAGAGGCTATATACAGTAGAGAGGCTTTATGCAGTAGAGAGGCTATATACAGTCGAGAGGTTATATACAGTAGAGAGGCTACATACAGTAGGGAGGCTACATACAGTAGAGAGGCTACATACAGTAGAGAGGCTACATACAGTAGAGAGGCTATATACAGTAGAGAGGCTATATACAGTAGGGAGGCTACATACAGTAGAGAGGCTATATACAGTAGAGAGGCTCCATACAGTAGGGAGGTTATATACAGTAGAGAGGCTATATACAGTAGAGGCTGTATATACAGTAGAGAGGCTATATACAGTAGGGAGGTTATATACAGTAGAGAGGCTATATACAGTAGGGAGGTTATATACAGTAGGGAGGTTATATACAGTAGAGAGGCTATATACAGTAGAGAGAGGCTATATACAGTAGAGAGAGGCTATATATAGTAAAGAGGCTACATACAGTAGAGGTTATATACATTAGAGAGGCTATATACAGTAGAGAGGCTATATACAGTAGAGAGGCTATATACAGTAGAGAGGCTATATACAGTAGAGATGTTATATACAGTAGAGAGGCTATATACAGTAGAGAGGCTACATACAGTAGAGAGGCTACATACAGTAGAGAGGTTATATACAGTAGAGAGGCTATATACAGTAGAGAGAGGCTATATATAGTAGAGAGGCTACATACAGTAGGGAGGTTATATACAGTAGAGAGGCTATATACAGTAGAGGCTGTATATACAGTAGAGAGGCTATATACAGTAGGGAGGTTATATACAGTAGAGAGGCTATATACAGTAGAGAGGTTATATACAGTAGAGAGGCTATATACAGTAGGGAGGCTATATACAGTAGAGAGGCTATATACAGTAGAGAGGCTATATACAGTACGGAGGCTATATACAGTAGGGAGGCTATATATAGTAGGGAGGCTATATACAGTAGAGAGAGGCTATATATAGTAGAGAGGCTACATACAGACACCGGTTAGTCAGGTTGATTGAGGGAGTATGTACATGTAGATATGGTTCCATCATCCTGACTGAGATAAATGCCAGTAGCTTTCCAAAGCAGAAGCTACAGATCTATGATGAACACTAACCAGCAAACGACATAGGGCCGAGATTCACAGTACAGCGTCACTAGGTCAAACAATCTGCACTCTCGCTCGGTTCACGGTCATCTCTCATCCCTGTCTTGGTTTTTACACCAAAGGTCAGCACACCTCGTTCAGTGGCAGGATAGACAATACAGACTTCTTTAAAGCTGAATGAACAGGTCACCTAGCGTCATCCAGACAACCTAAAGGCCAGTAGCCGCCCAAAGCCCAAATCAAACGCCACCAACAGTCAGAACCTACTCAGATAATTTAACACAACACCTGGAGGGAAGTCTGTTGTTTGGCAACGTGAGACCAACAGAGGAGAGATTGAAAAGGTCACAACGTCATCATCAGACCATAAGACCCAACGACCTCCAAGCCATTCTGAGACGGACCCTGGATCCATAACCTCTAGGCTACCTGCCACCCTATTTTGCGTAGAGGAAGACGTTCCCTCTGGGAGCCAGAGGACAGCGCCTGGGTACAATCGCTCTCCTCTCATCAGGACTAACTCCAACAGAGAAGGGGTGGGAGGAGGGGTCAGAGGAGAGGAGAGGAGAGGAGAGGGCCTGGGTACAATCTGACTACGCTCTCCTCTCATCAGGACTAACTCCAACAGAGCAGGGGTGGGAGGAGGGGTCAGAGGAGAGAGGACAGAGGAGAGAGGAGAGGAGAGGAGAGGAGAGGGCCTGGGTACAATCTGACTACGCTCTCCTCTCCTCTCCTCTCATCAGGATTAACTCCAACAGACAGCTTCCTTCAGAAGGTTACTGATCGTCACTCTGGACCTGGTATGTAGAACCAGTCACTCTGGACCCTGTATGTAGAACCAGTCACTCTGGACCTGGTATGTAGAACCAGTCACTCTGGACCCTGTATGTAGAACCAGTCACTCTGGACCTGGTATGTAGAACCAGTCACTCTGGACCCGGTATGTAGAACCAGTCACTCTGGACCTGGTATGTAGAACCAGTCACTCTGGACCCGGTATATAGAACCAGTCACTCTGGACCTTGTATGTAGAACCAGTCACTCTGGACCCGGTATGTAGAACCAGTCACTCTGGACCTGGTATGTAGAACCAGTCACTCTGGACCCGGTATGTAGAACCAGTCACTCTGAACCTGGTATGTAGAACCAGTCACTCTGGACCCGGTATGTAGAACCAGTCACTCTGGACCTGGTATACCGGCTGTATAGAGGCTATTTAAAGGCTGTCTAAATATAGAAATCTTGGGAGAGATAAACCACAAAAGCGTAAATTGGAATTGGGCAAGATTAGATTAGATTCGATTCGATTAGATTAGATAGATTAGATTAAATTAGATAGATTAGATAGATTAGATTAGATTAGATTAAATTAGATAGATTAGATTAAATTAGATTAGATTAAATTAGATAGATTAGATTAAATTAGATTAGATAGATTAGATTAGATAGAGTCGATTAGATTAGATAGATTAGATTAGATTCGATTAGATTAAATTTGATAGATTAGATTAGATTCGATTAGATTCAATTAGATAGATTAGATAGATGTTATTATCCTACATGGGGAAATTAATTTGGTCACGTGCTTGAAAACTTGAAAACTTGTCCCATGTAGACAACAGAGTGTTCAGGTGCCTAAAGTAGACCACACAGGGAAGGGTATTCTGCCATGTTGTCCCATGTAGACAGCAGAGTGTTCAGGTGCCTAAAGTAGACCACACAGGGAAGGGTATTCTGCCATGTCGTCCCATGTAGACAACAGAGTGTTCAGGTGCCTAAAGTAGACCACACAGGGAAGGGTATTCTGCCATGTCGTCCCATGTAGACAGCAGAGTGTTCAGGTGCCTAAAGTAGACCACACAGGGAAGGGTATTCTGCCATGTCGTCCCATGTAGACAACAGAGTGTTCAGGTGCCTAAAGTAGACCACACAGGGAAGGGTATTCTGCCATGTCGTCCCATGTAGACAACAGAGTGTTCAGGTGCCTAAAGTAGACCACACAGGGAAGGGTATTCTGCCATGTTGTCCCATGTAGACAGCAGAGTGTTCAGGTGCCTAAAGTAGACCACACAGGGAAGGGTATTCTGCCATGTTGTCCCATGTAGACAGCAGAGTGTTCAGGTGCCTAAAGTAGACCACACAGGGAAGGGTATTCTGCCATGTTGTCCCATGTAGACAGCAGAGTGTTCAGGTGCCTAAAGTAGACCACACAGGGAAGGGTATTCTGCCATGTCGTCCCATGTAGACAGCAGAGTGTTCAGGTGCCTAAAGTAGACCACACAGGGAAGGGTATTCTGCCATGTCGTCCCATGTAGACAACAGAGTGTTCAGGTGCCTAAAGTAGACCACACAGGGAAGGGTATTCTGCCATGTTGTCCCATGTAGACAGCAGAGTGTTCAGGTGCCTAAAGTAGACCACACAGGGAAGGGTATTCTGCCATGTCGTCCCATGTAGACAACAGAGTGTTCAGGTGCCTAAAGTAGACCACACAGGGAAGGGTATTCTGCCATGTCGTCCCATGTAGACAGCAGAGTGTTCAGGTGCCTAAAGTAGACCACACAGGGAAGGGTATTCTGCCATGTTGTCCCATGTAGACAGCAGAGTGTTCAGGTGCCTAAAGTAGACCACACAGGGAAGGGTATTCTGCCATGTTGTCCCATGTAGACAGCAGAGTGTTCAGGTGCCTAAAGCAGACCACACAGGGAAGGGTATTCTGCCATGTTGTCCCATGTAGACAGCAGAGTGTTCAGGTGCCTAAAGCAGACCACACAGGGAAGGGTATTCTGCCATGTTGTCCCATGTAGACAGCAGAGTGTTCAGGTGCCTAAAGTAGACCACACAGGGAAGGGTATTCTGCCATGTTGTCCCATGTAGACAGCAGAGTGTTCAGGTGCCTAAAGTAGACCACACAGGGAAGGGTATTCTGCCATGTTGTCCCATGTAGACAGCAGAGTGTTCAGGTGCCTAAAGTAGACCACACAGGGAAGGGTATTCTGCCATGTCGTCCCATGTAGACAGCAGAGTGTTCAGGTGCCTAAAGTAGACCACACAGGGAAGGGTATTCTGCCATGTCGTCCCATGTAGACAGCAGAGTGTTCAGGTGCCTAAAGGGAAGGGTATTCTGCCATATGTAGACAGCAGAGTGACCACACAGGGAAGGGTATTCTGCCATGTTGTCCCATGTAGACAGCAGAGTGTTCAGGTGCCTAAAGTAGACCACACAGGGAAGGGTATTCTGCCATGTTGTCCCATGTAGACAGCAGAGTGTTCAGGTGCCTAAAGTAGACCACACAGGGAAGGGTATTCTGCCATGTTGTCCCATGTAGACAGCAGAGTGTTCAGGTGCCTAAAGTAGACCACACAGGGAAGGGTATTCTGCCATGTTGTCCCATGTAGACAACAGAGTGTTCAGGTGCCTAAAGTAGACCACACAGGGAAGGGTATTCTGCCATGTTGTCCCATGTAGACAGCAGAGTGTTCAGGTGCCTAAAGTAGACCACACAGGGAAGGGTATTCTGCCATGTTGTCCCATGTAGACAGCAGAGTGTTCAGGTGCCTAAAGTAGACCACACAGGGAAGGGTATTCTGCCATGTCGTCCCATGTAGACAGCAGAGTGTTCAGGTGCCTAAAGTAGACCACACAGGGAAGGGTATTCTGCCATGTTGTCCCATGTAGACAGCAGAGTGTTCAGGTGCCTAAAGTAGACCACACAGGGAAGGGTATTCTGCCATGTTGTCCCATGTAGACAGAGTGTTCAGGTGCCTAAAGTAGACCACACAGGGAATGGTATTCTGCCATGTTGTCCCATGTTCAGGTGCCTAAAGTAGACCACACAGGGAAGGGTATTCTGCCATGTTGTCCCATGTAGACAGCAGAGTGTTCAGGTGCCTAAAGTAGACCACACAGGGAAGGGTATTCTGCCATGTTGTCCCATGTAGACAACAGAGTGTTCAGGTGCCTAAAGTAGACCACACAGGGAAGGGTATTCTGCCATGTCGTCCCATGTAGACAACAGAGTGTTCAGGTGCCTAAAGTAGACCACACAGGGAAGGGTATTCTGCCATGTTGTCCCATGTAGACAGCAGAGTGTTCAGGTGCCTAAAGTAGACCACACAGGGAAGGGTATTCTGCCATGTTGTCCCATGTAGACAGCAGAGTGTTCAGGTGCCTAAAGTAGACCACACAGGGAAGGGTATTCTGCCATGTTGTCCCATGTAGACAACAGAGTGTTCAGGTGCCTAAAGTAGACCACACAGGGAAGGGTATTCTGCCATGTTGTCCCATGTAGACAGCAGAGTGTTCAGGTGCCTAAAGTAGACCACACAGGGAAGGGTATTCTGCCATGTTGTCCCATGTAGACAGCAGAGTGTTCAGGTGCCTAAAGTAGACCACACAGGGAAGGGTATTCTGCCATGTTGTCCCATGTAGACAGCAGAGTGTTCAGGTGCCTAAAGTAGACCACACAGGGAAGGGTATTCTGCCATGTTGTCCCATGTAGACAGCAGAGTGTTCAGGTGCCTAAAGTAGACCACACAGGGAAGGGTATTCTGCCATGTTGTCCCATGTAGACAGCAGAGTGTTCAGGTGCCTAAAGTAGACCACACAGGGAAGGGTATTCTGCCATGTTGTCCCATGTAGACAACAGAGTGTTCAGGTGCCTAAAGTAGACCACACAGGGAAGGGTATTCTGCCATGTTGTCCCATGTAGACAGCAGAGTGTTCAGGTGCCTAAAGTAGACCACACAGGGAAGGGTATTCTGCCATGTTGTCCCATGTAGACAGCAGAGTGTTCAGGTGCCTAAAGTAGACCACACAGGGAAGGGTATTCTGCCATGTTGTCCCATGTAGACAACAGAGTGTTCAGGTGCCTAAAGTAGACCACACAGGGAAGGGTATTCTGCCATGTTGTCCCATGTAGACAACAGAGTGTTCAGGTGCCTAAAGTAGACCACACAGGGAAGGGTATTCTGCCATGTTGTCCCATGTAGACAGCAGAGTGTTCAGGTGCCTAAAGTAGACCACACAGGGAAGGGTATTCTGCCATGTTGTCCCATGTAGACAGCAGAGTGTTCAGGTGCCTAAAGTAGACCACACAGGGAAGGGTATTCTGCCATGTTGTCCCATGTAGACAGCAGAGTGTTCAGGTGCCTAAAGTAGACCACACAGGGAAGGGTATTCTGCCATGTTGTCCCATGTAGACAGCAGAGTGTTCAGGTGCCTAAAGTAGACCACACAGGGAAGGGTATTCTGCCATGTTGTCCCATGTAGACAACAGAGTGTTCAGGTGCCTAAAGTAGACCACACAGGGAAGGGTATTCTGCCATGTTGTCCCATGTAGACAGCAGAGTGTTCAGGTGCCTAAAGTAGACCACACAGGGAAGGGTATTCTGCCATGTTGTCCCATGTAGACAGCAGAGTGTTCAGGTGCCTAAAGTAGACCACACAGGGAAGGGTATTCTGCCATGTTGTCCCATGTAGACAGCAGAGTGTTCAGGTGCCTAAAGTAGACCACACAGGGAAGGGTATTCTGCCATGTTGTCCCATGTAGACAGCAGAGTGTTCAGGTGCCTAAAGTAGACCACACAGGGAAGGGTATTCTGCCATGTTGTCCCATGTAGACAACAGAGTGTTCAGGTGCCTAAAGTAGACCACACAGGGAAGGGTATTCTGCCATGTTGTCCCATGTAGACAGCAGAGTGTTCAGGTGCCTAAAGTAGACCACACAGGGAAGGGTATTCTGCCATGTTGTCCCATGTAGACAGCAGAGTGTTCAGGTGCCTAAAGTAGACCACACAGGGAAGGGTATTCTGCCATGTTGTCCCATGTAGACAGCAGAGTGTTCAGGTGCCTAAAGTAGACCACACAGGGAAGGGTATTCTGCCATGTTGTCCCATGTAGACAGCAGAGTGTTCAGGTGCCTAAAGTAGACCACACAGGGAAGGGTATTCTGCCATGTTGTCCCATGTAGACAGCAGAGTGTTCAGGTGCCTAAAGTAGACCACACAGGGAAGGGTATTCTGCCATGTTGTCCCATGTAGACAGCAGAGTGTTCAGGTGCCTAAAGTAGACCACACAGGGAAGGGTATTCTGCCATGTTGTCCCATGTAGACAACAGAGTGTTCAGGTGCCTAAAGTAGACCACACAGGGAAGGGTATTCTGCCATGTTGTCCCATGTAGACAGCAGAGTGTTCAGGTGCCTAAAGTAGACCACACAGGGAAGGGTATTCTGCCATGTTGTCCCATGTAGACAGCAGAGTGTTCAGGTGCCTAAAGTAGACCACACAGGGAAGGGTATTCTGCCATGTTGTCCCATGTAGACAGCAGAGTGTTCAGGTGCCTAAAGTAGACCACACAGGGAAGGGTATTCTGCCATGTTGTCCCATGTAGACAGCAGAGTGTTCAGGTGCCTAAAGTAGACCACACAGGGAAGGGTATTCTGCCATGTCGTCCCATGTAGACAGCAGAGTGTTCAGGTGCCTAAAGTAGACCACACAGGGAAGGGTATTCTGCCATGTTGTCCCATGTAGACAACAGAGTGTTCAGGTGCCTAAAGTAGACCACACAGGGAAGGGTATTCTGCCATGTTGTCCCATGTAGACAGCAGAGTGTTCAGGTGCCTAAAGTAGACCACACAGGGAAGGGTATTCTGCCATGTTGTCCCATGTAGACAGCAGAGTGTTCAGGTGCCTAAAGTAGACCACACAGGGAAGGGTATTCTGCCATGTTGTCCCATGTAGACAGCAGAGTGTTCAGGTGCCTAAAGTAGACCACACAGGGAAGGGTATTCTGCCATGTTGTCCCATGTAGACAGCAGAGTGTTCAGGTGCCTAAAGTAGACCACACAGGGAAGGGTATTCTGCCATGTTGTCCCATGTAGACAGCAGAGTGTTCAGGTGCCTAAAGTAGACCACACAGGGAAGGGTATTCTGCCATGTTGTCCCATGTAGACAGCAGAGTGTTCAGGTGCCTAAAGTAGACCACACAGGGAAGGGTATTCTGCCATGTTGTCCCATGTAGACAGCAGAGTGTTCAGGTGCCTAAAGTAGACCACACAGGGAAGGGTATTCTGCCATGTTGTCCCATGTAGACAGCAGAGTGTTCAGGTGCCTAAAGTAGACCACACAGGGAAGGGTATTCTGCCATGTTGTCCCATGTAGACAGCAGAGTGTTCAGGTGCCTAAAGTAGACCACACAGGGAAGGGTATTCTGCCATGTTGTCCCATGTAGACAGCAGAGTGTTCAGGTGCCTAAAGTAGACCACACAGGGAAGGGTATTCTGCCATGTTGTCCCATGTAGACAGCAGAGTGTTCAGGTGCCTAAAGTAGACCACACAGGGAAGGGTATTCTGCCATGTTGTCCCATGTAGACAGCAGAGTGTTCAGGTGCCTAAAGTAGACCACACAGGGAAGGGTATTCTGCCATGTTGTCCCATGTAGACAGCAGAGTGTTCAGGTGCCTAAAGTAGACCACACAGGGAAGGGTATTCTGCCATGTTGTCCCATGTAGACAGCAGAGTGTTCAGGTGCCTAAAGTAGACCACACAGGGAAGGGTATTCTGCCATGTTGTCCCATGTAGACAGCAGAGTGTTCAGGTGCCTAAAGTAGACCACACAGGGAAGGGTATTCTGCCATGTTGTCCCATGTAGACAGCAGAGTGTTCAGGTGCCTAAAGTAGACCACACAGGGAAGGGTATTCTGCCATGTTGTCCCATGTAGACAGCAGAGTGTTCAGGTGCCTAAAGTAGACCACACAGGGAAGGGTATTCTGCCATGTTGTCCCATGTAGACAGCAGAGTGTTCAGGTGCCTAAAGTAGACCACACAGGGAAGGGTATTCTGCCATGTTGTCCCATGTAGACAGCAGAGTGTTCAGGTGCCTAAAGTAGACCACACAGGGAAGGGTATTCTGCCATGTTGTCCCATGTAGACAGCAGAGTGTTCAGGTGCCTAAAGTAGACCACACAGGGAAGGGTATTCTGCCATGTTGTCCCATGTAGACAGCAGAGTGTTCAGGTGCCTAAAGTAGACCACACAGGGAAGGGTATTCTGCCATGTTGTCCCATGTAGACAGCAGAGTGTTCAGGTGCCTAAAGTAGACCACACAGGGAAGGGTATTCTGCCATGTTGTCCCATGTAGACAGCAGAGTGTTCAGGTGCCTAAAGTAGACCACACAGGGAAGGGTATTCTGCCATGTTGTCCCATGTAGACAGCAGAGTGTTCAGGTGCCTAAAGTAGACCACACAGGGAAGGGTATTCTGCCATGTTGTCCCATGTAGACAGCAGAGTGTTCAGGTGCCTAAAGTAGACCACACAGGGAAGGGTATTCTGCCATGTTGTCCCATGTAGACAGCAGAGTGTTCAGGTGCCTAAAGTAGACCACACAGGGAAGGGTATTCTGCCATGTTGTCCCATGTAGACAGCAGAGTGTTCAGGTGCCTAAAGTAGACCACACAGGGAAGGGTATTCTGCCATGTTGTCCCATGTAGACAGCAGAGTGTTCAGGTGCCTAAAGTAGACCACACAGGGAAGGGTATTCTGCCATGTTGTCCCATGTAGACAACAGAGTGTTCAGGTGCCTAAAGTAGACCACACAGGGAAGGGTATTCTGCCATGTTGTCCCATGTAGACAGCAGAGTGTTCAGGTGCCTAAAGTAGACCACACAGGGAAGGGTATTCTGCCATGTTGTCCCATGTAGACAGCAGAGTGTTCAGGTGCCTAAAGTAGACCACACAGGGAAGGGTATTCTGCCATGTTGTCCCATGTAGACAGCAGAGTGTTCAGGTGCCTAAAGTAGACCACACAGGGAAGGGTATTCTGCCATGTTGTCCCATGTAGACAGCAGAGTGTTCAGGTGCCTAAAGTAGACCACACAGGGAAGGGTATTCTGCCATGTTGTCCCATGTAGACAGCAGAGTGTTCAGGTGCCTAAAGTAGACCACACAGGGAAGGGTATTCTGCCATGTTGTCCCATGTAGACAGCAGAGTGTTCAGGTGCCTAAAGTAGACCACACAGGGAAGGGTATTCTGCCATGTTGTCCCATGTAGACAGCAGAGTGTTCAGGTGCCTAAAGTAGACCACACAGGGAAGGGTATTCTGCCATGTTGTCCCATGTAGACAGCAGAGTGTTCAGGTGCCTAAAGTAGACCACACAGGGAAGGGTATTCTGCCATGTTGTCCCATGTAGACAGCAGAGTGTTCAGGTGCCTAAAGTAGACCACACAGGGAAGGGTATTCTGCCATGTTGTCCCATGTAGACAGCAGAGTGTTCAGGTGCCTAAAGTAGACCACACAGGGAAGGGTATTCTGCCATGTTGTCCCATGTAGACAGCAGAGTGTTCAGGTGCCTAAAGTAGACCACACAGGGAAGGGTATTCTGCCATGTTGTCCCATGTAGACAGCAGAGTGTTCAGGTGCCTAAAGTAGACCACACAGGGAAGGGTATTCTGCCATGTTGTCCCATGTAGACAGCAGAGTGTTCAGGTGCCTAAAGTAGACCACACAGGGAAGGGTATTCTGCCATGTTGTCCCATGTAGACAGCAGAGTGTTCAGGTGCCTAAAGTAGACCACACAGGGAAGGGTATTCTGCCATGTTGTCCCATGTAGACAGCAGAGTGTTCAGGTGCCTAAAGTAGACCACACAGGGAAGGGTATTCTGCCATGTTGTCCCATGTAGACAGCAGAGTGTTCAGGTGCCTAAAGTAGACCACACAGGGAAGGGTATTCTGCCATGTTGTCCCATGTAGACAGCAGAGTGTTCAGGTGCCTAAAGTAGACCACACAGGGAAGGGTATTCTGCCATGTTGTCCCATGTAGACAGCAGAGTGTTCAGGTGCCTAAAGTAGACCACACAGGGAAGGGTATTCTGCCATGTCGTCCCATGTAGACAGCAGAGTGTTCAGGTGCCTAAAGTAGACCACACAGGGAAGGGTATTCTGCCATGTTGTCCCATGTAGACAGCAGAGTGTTCAGGTGCCTAAAGTAGACCACACAGGGAAGGGTATTCTGCCATGTTGTCCCATGTAGACAGCAGAGTGTTCAGGTGCCTAAAGTAGACCACACAGGGAAGGGTATTCTGCCATGTTGTCCCATGTAGACAGCAGAGTGTTCAGGTGCCTAAAGTAGACCACACAGGGAAGGGTATTCTGCCATGTTGTCCCATGTAGACAGCAGAGTGTTCAGGTGCCTAAAGTAGACCACACAGGGAAGGGTATTCTGCCATGTTGTCCCATGTAGACAGCAGAGTGTTCAGGTGCCTAAAGTAGACCACACAGGGAAGGGTATTCTGCCATGTTGTCCCATGTAGACAGCAGAGTGTTCAGGTGCCTAAAGTAGACCACACAGGGAAGGGTATTCTGCCATGTTGTCCCATGTAGACAGCAGAGTGTTCAGGTGCCTAAAGTAGACCACACAGGGAAGGGTATTCTGCCATGTTGTCCCATGTAGACAGCAGAGTGTTCAGGTGCCTAAAGTAGACCACACAGGGAAGGGTATTCTGCCATGTTGTCCCATGTAGACAGCAGAGTGTTCAGGTGCCTAAAGTAGACCACACAGGGAAGGGTATTCTGCCATGTTGTCCCATGTAGACAGCAGAGTGTTCAGGTGCCTAAAGTAGACCACACAGGGAAGGGTATTCTGCCATGTTGTCCCATGTAGACAGCAGAGTGTTCAGGTGCCTAAAGTAGACCACACAGGGAAGGGTATTCTGCCATGTCGTCCCATGTAGACAGCAGAGTGTTCAGGTGCCTAAAGTAGACCACACAGGGAAGGGTATTCTGCCATGTTGTCCCATGTAGACAGCAGAGTGTTCAGGTGCCTAAAGTAGACCACACAGGGAAGGGTATTCTGCCATGTTGTCCCATGTAGACAGCAGAGTGTTCAGGTGCCTAAAGTAGACCACACAGGGAAGGGTATTCTGCCATGTTGTCCCATGTAGACAGCAGAGTGTTCAGGTGCCTAAAGTAGACCACACAGGGAAGGGTATTCTGCCATGTTGTCCCATGTAGACAGCAGAGTGTTCAGGTGCCTAAAGTAGACCACACAGGGAAGGGTATTCTGCCATGTTGTCCCATGTAGACAGCAGAGTGTTCAGGTGCCTAAAGTAGACCACACAGGGAAGGGTATTCTGCCATGTTGTCCCATGTAGACAACAGAGTGTTCAGGTGCCTAAAGTAGACCACACAGGGAAGGGTATTCTGCCATGTTGTCCCATGTAGACAGCAGAGTGTTCAGGTGCCTAAAGTAGACCACACAGGGAAGGGTATTCTGCCATGTTGTCCCATGTAGACAGCAGAGTGTTCAGGTGCCTAAAGTAGACCACACAGGGAAGGGTATTCTGCCATGTTGTCCCATGTAGACAGCAGAGTGTTCAGGTGCCTAAAGTAGACCACACAGGGAAGGGTATTCTGCCATGTTGTCCCATGTAGACAGCAGAGTGTTCAGGTGCCTAAAGTAGACCACACAGGGAAGGGTATTCTGCCATGTTGTCCCATGTAGACAGCAGAGTGTTCAGGTGCCTAAAGTAGACCACACAGGGAAGGGTATTCTGCCATGTTGTCCCATGTAGACAGCAGAGTGTTCAGGTGCCTAAAGTAGACCACACAGGGAAGGGTATTCTGCCATGTTGTCCCATGTAGACAGCAGAGTGTTCAGGTGCCTAAAGTAGACCACACAGGGAAGGGTATTCTGCCATGTTGTCCCATGTAGACAGCAGAGTGTTCAGGTGCCTAAAGTAGACCACACAGGGAAGGGTATAGACCACACAGGGAAGGGTATTCTGCCATGTTGTCCCATGTAGACAGCAGAGTGTTCAGGTGCCTAAAGTAGACCACACAGGGAAGGGTATTCTGCCATGTTGTCCCATGTAGACAGCAGAGTGTTCAGGTGCCTAAAGTAGACCACACAGGGAAGGGTATTCTGCCATGTTGTCCCATGTAGACAGCAGAGTGTTCAGGTGCCTAAAGTAGACCACACAGGGAAGGGTATTCTGCCATGTTGTCCCATGTAGACAGCAGAGTGTTCAGGTGCCTAAAGTAGACCACACAGGGAAGGGTATTCTGCCATGTTGTCCCATGTAGACAGCAGAGTGTTCAGGTGCCTAAAGTAGACCACACAGGGAAGGGTATTCTGCCATGTTGTCCCATGTAGACAGCAGAGTGTTCAGGTGCCTAAAGTAGACCACACAGGGAAGGGTATTCTGCCATGTTGTCCCATGTAGACAGCAGAGTGTTCAGGTGCCTAAAGTAGACCACACAGGGAAGGGTATTCTGCCATGTTGTCCCATGTAGACAGCAGAGTGTTCAGGTGCCTAAAGTAGACCACACAGGGAAGGGTATTCTGCCATGTTGTCCCATGTAGACAGCAGAGTGTTCAGGTGCCTAAAGTAGACCACACAGGGAAGGGTATTCTGCCATGTTGTCCCATGTAGACAGCAGAGTGTTCAGGTGCCTAAAGTAGACCACACAGGGAAGGGTATTCTGCCATGTTGTCCCATGTAGACAGCAGAGTGTTCAGGTGCCTAAAGTAGACCACACAGGGAAGGGTATTCTGCCATGTTGTCCCATGTAGACAGCAGAGTGTTCAGGTGCCTAAAGTAGACCACACAGGGAAGGGTATTCTGCCATGTTGTCCCATGTAGACAGCAGAGTGTTCAGGTGCCTAAAGTAGACCACACAGGGAAGGGTATTCTGCCATGTTGTCCCATGTAGACAGCAGAGTGTTCAGGTGCCTAAAGTAGACCACACAGGGAAGGGTATTCTGCCATGTTGTCCCATGTAGACAGCAGAGTGTTCAGGTGCCTAAAGTAGACCACACAGGGAAGGGTATTCTGCCATGTTGTCCCATGTAGACAGCAGAGTGTTCAGGTGCCTAAAGTAGACCACACAGGGAAGGGTATTCTGCCATGTTGTCCCATGTAGACAGCAGAGTGTTCAGGTGCCTAAAGTAGACCACACAGGGAAGGGTATTCTGCCATGTTGTCCCATGTAGACAGCAGAGTGTTCAGGTGCCTAAAGTAGACCACACAGGGAAGGGTATTCTGCCATGTTGTCCCATGTAGACAGCAGAGTGTTCAGGTGCCTAAAGTAGACCACACAGGGAAGGGTATTCTGCCATGTTGTCCCATGTAGACAGCAGAGTGTTCAGGTGCCTAAAGTAGACCACACAGGGAAGGGTATTCTGCCATGTTGTCCCATGTAGACAGCAGAGTGTTCAGGTGCCTAAAGTAGACCACACAGGGAAGGGTATTCTGCCATGTTGTCCCATGTAGACAGCAGAGTGTTCAGGTGCCTAAAGTAGACCACACAGGGAAGGGTATTCTGCCATGTTGTCCCATGTAGACAGCAGAGTGTTCAGGTGCCTAAAGTAGACCACACAGGGAAGGGTATTCTGCCATGTTGTCCCATGTAGACAGCAGAGTGTTCAGGTGCCTAAAGTAGACCACACAGGGAAGGGTATTCTGCCATGTTGTCCCATGTAGACAGCAGAGTGTTCAGGTGCCTAAAGTAGACCACACAGGGAAGGGTATTCTGCCATGTTGTCCCATGTAGACAGCAGAGTGTTCAGGTGCCTAAAGTAGACCACACAGGGAAGGGTATTCTGCCATGTTGTCCCATGTAGACAGCAGAGTGTTCAGGTGCCTAAAGTAGACCACACAGGGAAGGGTATTCTGCCATGTTGTCCCATGTAGACAGCAGAGTGTTCAGGTGCCTAAAGTAGACCACACAGGGAAGGGTATTCTGCCATGTTGTCCCATGTAGACAGCAGAGTGTTCAGGTGCCTAAAGTAGACCACACAGGGAAGGGTATTCTGCCATGTTGTCCCATGTAGACAGCAGAGTGTTCAGGTGCCTAAAGTAGACCACACAGGGAAGGGTATTCTGCCATGTTGTCCCATGTAGACAGCAGAGTGTTCAGGTGCCTAAAGTAGACCACACAGGGAAGGGTATTCTGCCATGTTGTCCCATGTAGACAGCAGAGTGTTCAGGTGCCTAAAGTAGACCACACAGGGAAGGGTATTCTGCCATGTTGTCCCATGTAGACAGCAGAGTGTTCAGGTGCCTAAAGTAGACCACACAGGGAAGGGTATTCTGCCATGTTGTCCCATGTAGACAGCAGAGTGTTCAGGTGCCTAAAGTAGACCACACAGGGAAGGGTATTCTGCCATGTTGTCCCATGTAGACAGCAGAGTGTTCAGGTGCCTAAAGTAGACCACACAGGGAAGGGTATTCTGCCATGTTGTCCCATGTAGACAGCAGAGTGTTCAGGTGCCTAAAGTAGACCACACAGGGAAGGGTATTCTGCCATGTTGTCCCATGTAGACAGCAGAGTGTTCAGGTGCCTAAAGTAGACCACACAGGGAAGGGTATTCTGCCATGTTGTCCCATGTAGACAGCAGAGTGTTCAGGTGCCTAAAGTAGACCACACAGGGAAGGGTATTCTGCCATGTTGTCCCATGTAGACAGCAGAGTGTTCAGGTGCCTAAAGTAGACCACACAGGGAAGGGTATTCTGCCATGTTGTCCCATGTAGACAGCAGAGTGTTCAGGTGCCTAAAGTAGACCACACAGGGAAGGGTATTCTGCCATGTTGTCCCATGTAGACAGCAGAGTGTTCAGGTGCCTAAAGTAGACCACACAGGGAAGGGTATTCTGCCATGTTGTCCCATGTAGACAACAGAGTGTTCAGGTGCCTAAAGTAGACCACACAGGGAAGGGTATTCTGCCATGTTGTCCCATGTAGACAGCAGAGTGTTCAGGTGCCTAAAGTAGACCACACAGGGAAGGGTATTCTGCCATGTTGTCCCATGTAGACAGCAGAGTGTTCAGGTGCCTAAAGTAGACCACACAGGGAAGGGTATTCTGCCATGTTGTCCCATGTAGACAACAGAGTGTTCAGGTGCCTAAAGTAGACCACACAGGGAAGGGTATTCTGCCATGTTGTCCCATGTAGACAGCAGAGTGTTCAGGTGCCTAAAGTAGACCACACAGGGAAGGGTATTCTGCCATGTTGTCCCATGTAGACAGCAGAGTGTTCAGGTGCCTAAAGTAGACCACACAGGGAAGGGTATTCTGCCATGTTGTCCCATGTAGACAGCAGAGTGTTCAGGTGCCTAAAGTAGACCACACAGGGAAGGGTATTCTGCCATGTTGTCCCATGTAGACAGCAGAGTGTTCAGGTGCCTAAAGTAGACCACACAGGGAAGGGTATTCTGCCATGTTGTCCCATGTAGACAGCAGAGTGTTCAGGTGCCTAAAGTAGACCACACAGGGAAGGGTATTCTGCCATGTTGTCCCATGTAGACAGCAGAGTGTTCAGGTGCCTAAAGTAGACCACACAGGGAAGGGTATTCTGCCATGTTGTCCCATGTAGACAGCAGAGTGTTCAGGTGCCTAAAGTAGACCACACAGGGAAGGGTATTCTGCCATGTTGTCCCATGTAGACAGCAGAGTGTTCAGGTGCCTAAAGTAGACCACACAGGGAAGGGTATTCTGCCATGTTGTCCCATGTAGACAGCAGAGTGTTCAGGTGCCTAAAGTAGACCACACAGGGAAGGGTATTCTGCCATGTTGTCCCATGTAGACAGCAGAGTGTTCAGGTGCCTAAAGTAGACCACACAGGGAAGGGTATTCTGCCATGTTGTCCCATGTAGACAGCAGAGTGTTCAGGTGCCTAAAGTAGACCACACAGGGAAGGGTATTCTGCCATGTTGTCCCATGTAGACAGCAGAGTGTTCAGGTGCCTAAAGTAGACCACACAGGGAAGGGTATTCTGCCATGTTGTCCCATGTAGACAGCAGAGTGTTCAGGTGCCTAAAGTAGACCACACAGGGAAGGGTATTCTGCCATGTTGTCCCATGTAGACAGCAGAGTGTTCAGGTGCCTAAAGTAGACCACACAGGGAAGGGTATTCTGCCATGTTGTCCCATGTAGACAGCAGAGTGTTCAGGTGCCTAAAGTAGACCACACAGGGAAGGGTATTCTGCCATGTTGTCCCATGTAGACAGCAGAGTGTTCAGGTGCCTAAAGTAGACCACACAGGGAAGGGTATTCTGCCATGTTGTCCCATGTAGACAGCAGAGTGTTCAGGTGCCTAAAGTAGACCACACAGGGAAGGGTATTCTGCCATGTTGTCCCATGTAGACAGCAGAGTGTTCAGGTGCCTAAAGTAGACCACACAGGGAAGGGTATTCTGCCATGTTGTCCCATGTAGACAGCAGAGTGTTCAGGTGCCTAAAGTAGACCACACAGGGAAGGGTATTCTGCCATGTTGTCCCATGTAGACAGCAGAGTGTTCAGGTGCCTAAAGTAGACCACACAGGGAAGGGTATTCTGCCATGTTGTCCCATGTAGACAGCAGAGTGTTCAGGTGCCTAAAGTAGACCACACAGGGAAGGGTATTCTGCCATGTTGTCCCATGTAGACAGCAGAGTGTTCAGGTGCCTAAAGTAGACCACACAGGGAAGGGTATTCTGCCATGTTGTCCCATGTAGACAGCAGAGTGTTCAGGTGCCTAAAGTAGACCACACAGGGAAGGGTATTCTGCCATGTTGTCCCATGTAGACAGCAGAGTGTTCAGGTGCCTAAAGTAGACCACACAGGGAAGGGTATTCTGCCATGTTGTCCCATGTAGACAGCAGAGTGTTCAGGTGCCTAAAGTAGACCACACAGGGAAGGGTATTCTGCCATGTTGTCCCATGTAGACAGCAGAGTGTTCAGGTGCCTAAAGTAGACCACACAGGGAAGGGTATTCTGCCATGTTGTCCCATGTAGACAGCAGAGTGTTCAGGTGCCTAAAGTAGACCACACAGGGAAGGGTATTCTGCCATGTTGTCCCATGTAGACAGCAGAGTGTTCAGGTGCCTAAAGTAGACCACACAGGGAAGGGTATTCTGCCATGTTGTCCCATGTAGACAGCAGAGTGTTCAGGTGCCTAAAGTAGACCACACAGGGAAGGGTATTCTGCCATGTTGTCCCATGTAGACAGCAGAGTGTTCAGGTGCCTAAAGTAGACCACACAGGGAAGGGTATTCTGCCATGTTGTCCCATGTAGACAGCAGAGTGTTCAGGTGCCTAAAGTAGACCACACAGGGAAGGGTATTCTGCCATGTTGTCCCATGTAGACAGCAGAGTGTTCAGGTGCCTAAAGTAGACCACACAGGGAAGGGTATTCTGCCATGTTGTCCCATGTAGACAGCAGAGTGTTCAGGTGCCTAAAGTAGACCACACAGGGAAGGGTATTCTGCCATGTTGTCCCATGTAGACAGCAGAGTGTTCAGGTGCCTAAAGTAGACCACACAGGGAAGGGTATTCTGCCATGTTGTCCCATGTAGACAGCAGAGTGTTCAGGTGCCTAAAGTAGACCACACAGGGAAGGGTATTCTGCCATGTTGTCCCATGTAGACAGCAGAGTGTTCAGGTGCCTAAAGTAGACCACACAGGGAAGGGTATTCTGCCATGTTGTCCCATGTAGACAGCAGAGTGTTCAGGTGCCTAAAGTAGACCACACAGGGAAGGGTATTCTGCCATGTTGTCCCATGTAGACAGCAGAGTGTTCAGGTGCCTAAAGTAGACCACACAGGGAAGGGTATTCTGCCATGTTGTCCCATGTAGACAGCAGAGTGTTCAGGTGCCTAAAGTAGACCACACAGGGAAGGGTATTCTGCCATGTTGTCCCATGTAGACAGCAGAGTGTTCAGGTGCCTAAAGTAGACCACACAGGGAAGGGTATTCTGCCATGTTGTCCCATGTAGACAGCAGAGTGTTCAGGTGCCTAAAGTAGACCACACAGGGAAGGGTATTCTGCCATGTTGTCCCATGTAGACAGCAGAGTGTTCAGGTGCCTAAAGTAGACCACACAGGGAAGGGTATTCTGCCATGTTGTCCCATGTAGACAGCAGAGTGTTCAGGTGCCTAAAGTAGACCACACAGGGAAGGGTATTCTGCCATGTTGTCCCATGTAGACAGCAGAGTGTTCAGGTGCCTAAAGTAGACCACACAGGGAAGGGTATTCTGCCATGTTGTCCCATGTAGACAGCAGAGTGTTCAGGTGCCTAAAGTAGACCACACAGGGAAGGGTATTCTGCCATGTTGTCCCATGTAGACAGCAGAGTGTTCAGGTGCCTAAAGTAGACCACACAGGGAAGGGTATTCTGCCATGTTGTCCCATGTAGACAGCAGAGTGTTCAGGTGCCTAAAGGGAAGGGTATTCTGCCAGACCACACAGGGAAGGGTATTCTGCCATGTTGTCCCATGTAGACAGCAGAGTGTTCAGGTGCCTAAAGTAGACCACACAGGGAAGGGTATTCTGCCATGTTGTCCCATGTAGACAGCAGAGTGTTCAGGTGCCTAAAGTAGACCACACAGGGAAGGGTATTCTGCCATGTTGTCCCATGTAGACAGCAGAGTGTTCAGGTGCCTAAAGTAGACCACACAGGGAAGGGTATTCTGCCATGTTGTCCCATGTAGACAGCAGAGTGTTCAGGTGCCTAAAGTAGACCACACAGGGAAGGGTATTCTGCCATGTTGTCCCATGTAGACAGCAGAGTGTTCAGGTGCCTAAAGTAGACCACACAGGGAAGGGTATTCTGCCATGTTGTCCCATGTAGACAGCAGAGTGTTCAGGTGCCTAAAGTAGACCACACAGGGAAGGGTATTCTGCCATGTTGTCCCATGTAGACAGCAGAGTGTTCAGGTGCCTAAAGTAGACCACACAGGGAAGGGTATTCTGCCATGTTGTCCCATGTAGACAGCAGAGTGTTCAGGTGCCTAAAGTAGACCACACAGGGAAGGGTATTCTGCCATGTTGTCCCATGTAGACAGCAGAGTGTTCAGGTGCCTAAAGTAGACCACACAGGGAAGGGTATTCTGCCATGTTGTCCCATGTAGACAGCAGAGTGTTCAGGTGCCTAAAGTAGACCACACAGGGAAGGGTATTCTGCCATGTTGTCCCATGTAGACAGCAGAGTGTTCAGGTGCCTAAAGTAGACCACACAGGGAAGGGTATTCTGCCATGTTGTCCCATGTAGACAGCAGAGTGTTCAGGTGCCTAAAGTAGACCACACAGGGAAGGGTATTCTGCCATGTTGTCCCATGTAGACAGCAGAGTGTTCAGGTGCCTAAAGTAGACCACACAGGGAAGGGTATTCTGCCATGTTGTCCCATGTAGACAGCAGAGTGTTCAGGTGCCTAAAGTAGACCACACAGGGAAGGGTATTCTGCCATGTTGTCCCATGTAGACAGCAGAGTGTTCAGGTGCCTAAAGTAGACCACACAGGGAAGGGTATTCTGCCATGTTGTCCCATGTAGACAGCAGAGTGTTCAGGTGCCTAAAGTAGACCACACAGGGAAGGGTATTCTGCCATGTTGTCCCATGTAGACAGCAGAGTGTTCAGGTGCCTAAAGCAGACCACACAGGGAAGGGTATTCTGCCATGTTGTCCCATGTAGACAGCAGAGTGTTCAGGTGCCTAAAGTAGACCACACAGGGAAGGGTATTCTGCCATGTTGTCCCATGTAGACAGCAGAGTGTTCAGGTGCCTAAAGTAGACCACACAGGGAAGGGTATTCTGCCATGTTGTCCCATGTAGACAGCAGAGTGTTCAGGTGCCTAAAGTAGACCACACAGGGAAGGGTATTCTGCCATGTTGTCCCATGTAGACAGCAGAGTGTTCAGGTGCCTAAAGTAGACCACACAGGGAAGGGTATTCTGCCATGTTGTCCCATGTAGACAGCAGAGTGTTCAGGTGCCTAAAGTAGACCACACAGGGAAGGGTATTCTGCCATGTTGTCCCATGTAGACAGCAGAGTGTTCAGGTGCCTAAAGTAGACCACACAGGGAAGGGTATTCTGCCATGTTGTCCCATGTAGACAGCAGAGTGTTCAGGTGCCTAAAGTAGACCACACAGGGAAGGGTATTCTGCCATGTCGTCCCATGTAGACAGCAGAGTGTTCAGGTGCCTAAAGTAGACCACACAGGGAAGGGTATTCTGCCATGTTGTCCCATGTAGACAGCAGAGTGTTCAGGTGCCTAAAGTAGACCACACAGGGAAGGGTATTCTGCCATGTTGTCCCATGTAGACAGCAGAGTGTTCAGGTGCCTAAAGTAGACCACACAGGGAAGGGTATTCTGCCATGTTGTCCCATGTAGACAACAGAGTGTTCAGGTGCCTAAAGTAGACCACACAGGGAAGGGTATTCTGCCATGTTGTCCCATGTAGACAGCAGAGTGTTCAGGTGCCTAAAGTAGACCACACAGGGAAGGGTATTCTGCCATGTTGTCCCATGTAGACAGCAGAGTGTTCAGGTGCCTAAAGTAGACCACACAGGGAAGGGTATTCTGCCATGTTGTCCCATGTAGACAGCAGAGTGTTCAGGTGCCTAAAGTAGACCACACAGGGAAGGGTATTCTGCCATGTTGTCCCATGTAGACAGCAGAGTGTTCAGGTGCCTAAAGTAGACCACACAGGGAAGGGTATTCTGCCATGTTGTCCCATGTAGACAGCAGAGTGTTCAGGTGCCTAAAGTAGACCACACAGGGAAGGGTATTCTGCCATGTTGTCCCATGTAGACAGCAGAGTGTTCAGGTGCCTAAAGTAGACCACACAGGGAAGGGTATTCTGCCATGTTGTCCCATGTAGACAGCAGAGTGTTCAGGTGCCTAAAGTAGACCACACAGGGAAGGGTATTCTGCCATGTTGTCCCATGTAGACAGCAGAGTGTTCAGGTGCCTAAAGTAGACCACACAGGGAAGGGTATTCTGCCATGTTGTCCCATGTAGACAGCAGAGTGTTCAGGTGCCTAAAGTAGACCACACAGGGAAGGGTATTCTGCCATGTTGTCCCATGTAGACAGCAGAGTGTTCAGGTGCCTAAAGTAGACCACACAGGGAAGGGTATTCTGCCATGTTGTCCCATGTAGACAGCAGAGTGTTCAGGTGCCTAAAGTAGACCACACAGGGAAGGGTATTCTGCCATGTTGTCCCATGTAGACAGCAGAGTGTTCAGGTGCCTAAAGTAGACCACACAGGGAAGGGTATTCTGCCATGTTGTCCCATGTAGACAGCAGAGTGTTCAGGTGCCTAAAGTAGACCACACAGGGAAGGGTATTCTGCCATGTTGTCCCATGTAGACAGCAGAGTGTTCAGGTGCCTAAAGTAGACCACACAGGGAAGGGTATTCTGCCATGTTGTCCCATGTAGACAGCAGAGTGTTCAGGTGCCTAAAGTAGACCACACAGGGAAGGGTATTCTGCCATGTTGTCCCATGTAGACAGCAGAGTGTTCAGGTGCCTAAAGTAGACCACACAGGGAAGGGTATTCTGCCATGTTGTCCCATGTAGACAGCAGAGTGTTCAGGTGCCTAAAGTAGACCACACAGGGAAGGGTATTCTGCCATGTTGTCCCATGTAGACAGCAGAGTGTTCAGGTGCCTAAAGTAGACCACACAGGGAAGGGTATTCTGCCATGTTGTCCCATGTAGACAGCAGAGTGTTCAGGTGCCTAAAGTAGACCACACAGGGAAGGGTATTCTGCCATGTTGTCCCATGTAGACAGCAGAGTGTTCAGGTGCCTAAAGTAGACCACACAGGGAAGGGTATTCTGCCATGTTGTCCCATGTAGACAGCAGAGTGTTCAGGTGCCTAAAGTAGACCACACAGGGAAGGGTATTCTGCCATGTTGTCCCATGTAGACAGCAGAGTGTTCAGGTGCCTAAAGTAGACCACACAGGGAAGGGTATTCTGCCATGTTGTCCCATGTAGACAGCAGAGTGTTCAGGTGCCTAAAGTAGACCACACAGGGAAGGGTATTCTGCCATGTTGTCCCATGTAGACAGCAGAGTGTTCAGGTGCCTAAAGTAGACCACACAGGGAAGGGTATTCTGCCATGTTGTCCCATGTAGACAGCAGAGTGTTCAGGTGCCTAAAGTAGACCACACAGGGAAGGGTATTCTGCCATGTTGTCCCATGTAGACAGCAGAGTGTTCAGGTGCCTAAAGTAGACCACACAGGGAAGGGTATTCTGCCATGTTGTCCCATGTAGACAGCAGAGTGTTCAGGTGCCTAAAGTAGACCACACAGGGAAGGGTATTCTGCCATGTTGTCCCATGTAGACAGCAGAGTGTTCAGGTGCCTAAAGTAGACCACACAGGGAAGGGTATTCTGCCATGTTGTCCCATGTAGACAGCAGAGTGTTCAGGTGCCTAAAGTAGACCACACAGGGAAGGGTATTCTGCCATGTTGTCCCATGTAGACAGCAGAGTGTTCAGGTGCCTAAAGTAGACCACACAGGGAAGGGTATTCTGCCATGTTGTCCCATGTAGACAGCAGAGTGTTCAGGTGCCTAAAGTAGACCACACAGGGAAGGGTATTCTGCCATGTTGTCCCATGTAGACAGCAGAGTGTTCAGGTGCCTAAAGTAGACCACACAGGGAAGGGTATTCTGCCATGTTGTCCCATGTAGACAGCAGAGTGTTCAGGTGCCTAAAGTAGACCACACAGGGAAGGGTATTCTGCCATGTTGTCCCATGTAGACAGCAGAGTGTTCAGGTGCCTAAAGTAGACCACACAGGGAAGGGTATTCTGCCATGTTGTCCCATGTAGACAGCAGAGTGTTCAGGTGCCTAAAGTAGACCACACAGGGAAGGGTATTCTGCCATGTTGTCCCATGTAGACAGCAGAGTGTTCAGGTGCCTAAAGTAGACCACACAGGGAAGGGTATTCTGCCATGTTGTCCCATGTAGACAGCAGAGTGTTCAGGTGCCTAAAGTAGACCACACAGGGAAGGGTATTCTGCCATGTTGTCCCATGTAGACAGCAGAGTGTTCAGGTGCCTAAAGTAGACCACACAGGGAAGGGTATTCTGCCATGTTGTCCCATGTAGACAGCAGAGTGTTCAGGTGCCTAAAGTAGACCACACAGGGAAGGGTATTCTGCCATGTTGTCCCATGTAGACAGCAGAGTGTTCAGGTGCCTAAAGTAGACCACACAGGGAAGGGTATTCTGCCATGTTGTCCCATGTAGACAGCAGAGTGTTCAGGTGCCTAAAGTAGACCACACAGGGAAGGGTATTCTGCCATGTTGTCCCATGTAGACAGCAGAGTGTTCAGGTGCCTAAAGTAGACCACACAGGGAAGGGTATTCTGCCATGTTGTCCCATGTAGACAGCAGAGTGTTCAGGTGCCTAAAGTAGACCACACAGGGAAGGGTATTCTGCCATGTTGTCCCATGTAGACAGCAGAGTGTTCAGGTGCCTAAAGTAGACCACACAGGGAAGGGTATTCTGCCATGTTGTCCCATGTAGACAGCAGAGTGTTCAGGTGCCTAAAGTAGACCACACAGGGAAGGGTATTCTGCCATGTTGTCCCATGTAGACAGCAGAGTGTTCAGGTGCCTAAAGTAGACCACACAGGGAAGGGTATTCTGCCATGTTGTCCCATGTAGACAGCAGAGTGTTCAGGTGCCTAAAGTAGACCACACAGGGAAGGGTATTCTGCCATGTTGTCCCATGTAGACAGCAGAGTGTCTGAAGGTATTCTGCCATGTTGTCCCATGTAGACAGCAGAGTGTCTGAAGGGTATTCTGCCATGTTGTCCCATGTAGACAGCAGAGTGTCTGAAGGGTATTCTGCCATGTTGTCCCATGTAGACAGCAGAGTGTCTGAAGGGTATTCTGCCATGTTGTCCCATGTAGACAGCAGAGTGTCTGAAGGGTATTCTGCCATGTTGTCCCATGTAGACAGCAGAGTGTCTGAAGGGTATTCTGCCATGTTGTCCCATGTAGACAGCAGAGTGTCTGAAGGGTATTCTGCCATGTTGTCCCATGTAGACAGCAGAGTGTTCAGGTGCCTAAAGTAGACCACACAGGGAAGGGTATTCTGCCATGTTGTCCCATGTAGACAGCAGAGTGTTCAGGTGCCTAAAGTAGACCACACAGGGAAGGGTATTCTGCCATGTTGTCCCATGTAGACAGCAGAGTGTCTGAAGGGTATTCTGCCATGTTGTCCCATGTAGACAGCAGAGTGTCTGAAGGGTATTCTGCCATGTTGTCCCATGTAGACAGCAGAGTGTCTGAAGGGTATTCTGCCATGTTGTCCCATGTAGACAGCAGAGTGTCTGAAGGGTATTCTGCCATGTTGTCCCATGTAGACAGCAGAGTGTCTGAAGGGTATTCTGCCATGTTGTCCCATGTAGACAGCAGAGTGTCTGAAGGGTATTCTGCCATGTTGTCCCATGTAGACAGCAGAGTGTCTGAAGAGTATTCTGCCATGTTGTCCCATGTAGACAGCAGAGTGTCTGAAGGGTATTCTGCCATGTTGTCCCATGTAGACAGCAGAGTGTCTGAAGGGTATTCTGCCATGTTGTCCCATGTAGACAGCAGAGTGTCTGAAGGGTATTCTGCCATGTTGTCCCATGTAGACAGCAGAGTGTCTGAAGGGTATTCTGCCATGTTGTCCCATGTAGACAGCAGAGTGTCTGAAGGGTATTCTGCCATGTTGTCCCATGTAGACAGCAGAGTGTTCAGGTGCCTAAAGCAGACCACACAGGGAAGGGTATTCTGCCATGTTGTCCCATGTAGACAGCAGAGTGTTCAGGTGCCTAAAGTAGACCACACAGGGAAGGGTATTCTGCCATGTTGTCCCATGTAGACAGCAGAGTGTCTGAAGGGTATTCTGCCATGTTGTCCCATGTAGACAGCAGAGTGTCTGAAGGGTATTCTGCCATGTTGTCCCATGTAGACAGCAGAGTGTCTGAAGGGTATTCTGCCATGTTGTCCCATGTAGACAGCAGAGTGTCTGAAGGGTATTCTGCCATGTTGTCCCATGTAGACAGCAGAGTGTTCAGGTGCCTAAAGTAGACCACACAGGGAAGGGTATTCTGCCATGTTGTCCCATGTAGACAGCAGAGTGTTCAGGTGCCTAAAGTAGACCACACAGGGAAGGGTATTCTGCCATGTTGTCCCATGTAGACAGCAGAGTGTTCAGGTGCCTGCCAAGTAGACAGCAGAGTGTCTGAAGGGTATTCTGCCATGTTGTCCCATGTAGACAGCAGAGTGTCTGAAGGGTATTCTGCCATGTTGTCCCATGTAGACAGCAGAGTGTCTGAAGGGTATTCTGCCATGTTGTCCCATGTAGACAGCAGAGTGTCTGAAGGGTATTCTGCCATGTTGTCCCATGTAGACAGCAGAGTGTCTGAAGGGTATTCTGCCATGTTGTCCCATGTAGACAGCAGAGTGTCTGAAGGGTATTCTGCCATGTTGTCCCATGTAGACAGCAGAGTGTCTGAAGGGTATTCTGCCATGTTGTCCCATGTAGACAGCAGAGTGTCTGAAGGGTATTCTGCCATGTTGTCCCATGTAGACAGCAGAGTGTCTGAAGGGTATTCTGCCATGTTGTCCCATGTAGACAGCAGAGTGTTCAGGTGCCTAAAGCAGACCACACAGGGAAGGGTATTCTGCCATGTTGTCCCATGTAGACAGCAGAGTGTTCAGGTGCCTAAAGTAGACCACACAGGGAAGGGTATTCTGCCATGTTGTCCCATGTAGACAGCAGAGTGTTCAGGTGCCTAAAGTAGACAGCAGAGGGAAGGGTATTCTGCCATGTTGTCCCATGTAGACAGCAGAGTGTTCAGGTGCCTAAAGTAGACCACACAGGGAAGGGTATTCTGCCATGTTGTCCCATGTAGACAGCAGAGTGTCTGAAGGGTATTCTGCCATGTTGTCCCATGTAGACAGCAGAGTGTATGCAGGGTATTCTGCCATGTCGTCCCATGTAGACAGCAGAGTGTCTGAAGGGTATTCTGCCATGTTGTCCCATGTAGACAGCAGAGTGTTCAGGTGCCTAAAGTAGACCACACAGGGAAGGGTATTCTGCCATGTTGTCCCATGTAGACAGCAGAGTGTCTGAAGGGTATTCTGCCATGTTGTCCCATGTAGACAGCAGAGTGTCTGAAGGGTATTCTGCCATGTTGTCCCATGTAGACAGCAGAGTGTCTGAAGGGTATTCTGCCATGTTGTCCCATGTAGACAGCAGAGTGTCTGAAGGGTATTCTGCCATGTTGTCCCATGTAGACAGCAGAGTGTCTGAAGGGTATTCTGCCATGTTGTCCCATGTAGACAGCAGAGTGTCTGAAGGGTATTCTGCCATGTTGTCCCATGTAGACAGCAGAGTGTCTGAAGGGTATTCTGCCATGTTGTCCCATGTAGACAGCAGAGTGTCTGAAGGGTATTCTGCCATGTTGTCCCATGTAGACAGCAGAGTGTCTGAAGGGTATTCTGCCATGTTGTCCCATGTAGACAGCAGAGTGTTCAGGTGCCTAAAGTAGACCACACAGGGAAGGGTATTCTGCCATGTTGTCCCATGTAGACAGCAGAGTGTCTGAAGGGTATTCTGCCATGTTGTCCCATGTAGACAGCAGAGTGTCTGAAGGGTATTCTGCCATGTTGTCCCATGTAGACAGCAGAGTGTCTGAAGGGTATTCTGCCATGTTGTCCCATGTAGACAGCAGAGTGTCTGAAGGGTATTCTGCCATGTTGTCCCATGTAGACAACAGAGTGTATTCTGGGTATTCTGGTATTTGGTCTTTATTGAAGAAGAGAGGAGAGGAGAGGAGAGGAGAGGAGGGGAGAGGAGAGGAGAGGAGAGGAAGGGAGGGGAGGGGAGGGGAGAGGAGAGGAGAGGAGGAGAGAGGAGAGGAGAGGAGGCGAGAGAGGATGGGTGAGGAGAGGAGAGGAGAGGAGAGGAGAGGAGGGGAGGGGAGAGGAGAGGAGAGGAGAGGAGAGGAGAGGAGAGGAGAGGAGAGGAGAGGAGAGGAGGGGAGGGGAGGGGAGGGGAGGGGAGAGGAGAGGAGAGGAGAGGAGAGGAGAGGAGGCGAGAGAGGAGGGTGAGGAGAGGAGAGGAGAGGAGAGAGAGGAGAGGAGAGGAGAGGAGAGGAGAGGAGAGGAGGGGAGGGGAGGGGAGAGGAGAGGAGAGGAGAGGAGAGGAGAGGAGAGAGGAGGGGTGAGAGGAAAGGAGAGGAGAGAGGAGGGGTGAGGAGAGAGGAGAGGAGAGGAGAGGAGAGAGGAGGGGTGAGAGGAGAGGAGAGGAGATGAGAGAGGAGGGGTGAGGAGAGATAAGAGGAGAGGAGAGGAGAGGAGAGGAGAGGAGAGGAGAGGAGAGGAGAGGAGAGAGGAGGGGTGAGAGGAGAGGAGAGGAGAGGAGAGGAGAGGAGAGGAGAGGAGAGGAGAGGAGAGGAGAGGAGAGGGGTGAGAGGAGAGGAGGAGGAGAGAGGAGAGAGGAGAGGAGAGGGAGGAGAGAGGAGAGGTAAGAGGAGAAAGGAGAGGATGGAGGAGAGAGGAGAGAGGAGAGAGGAGAGGTAAGAGGAGAAAGGAGAGGATGGAGGAGAGGAGAGGAGAGGAGAGGAGAGAAGAGAAGAGGAGAGGAGAGGAGAGAGAAGAGGAGAGGTAAGAGGAGAAAGGAGAGGATGGAGGAGAGGAGAGGAGAGGAGGAGAGGGAGGAGAGAGGAGAGAGGAGAGGTAAGAGGAGAAAGGAGAGGATGGAGGAGAGGAGAGCAGAGGAGAGTGAGGAGAGAGGAGGAGAGAAGACAGGAGGGGTCAGAGGAGAGGAGAGGAAAGAGGGGTGAGAGGAGAGAGGGAGGAGGGGAGAGAAGGAGGGGAGCGAGGAGAGGAGAGAGGAGGGGTCAGAGCAGGGGTGAGAGCTGCAGTCAAAACACTTGTCTTTAATGGCTACTCCACTTCCCAGCGCTGGGCCAGGTGCTGACTGGTCTGATGTATCACTCCGTCCGCTTCAGCAGGAACCCGGCAGCCGTCTTGTCTTGTGGAGCCGAGAAGCTGAACATGTGTGTTTATTGGCTGGTGTGATAAACACTGTGACATGTTCCCCCACATGTCTGTCTGTGGACCAGTAGTACCTGCAGCTCTGTGTGTTGACCTCACATAGACCCCAGGACCCAGGGCTGCTGGTCCTCCAGCCTCCACACCACCGACCTCCAGCCCTCTGGTCCGTTGGAATGTTCTCTCTCCTCCCCTCCATCCCTCTTATTCCCCCCCCCCCCCAGGAGGAGCAGGCAGCTGAGGTGGAGGGTGGAGGGCGGAGGGCGGAGGGAGGAGGGTGGAGGGCGGAGGGCGGAGGAGGCGGCGGAGGGCGGAGGAGGCAGCTGAGGTGGAGGGCGGAGGGCGGAGGGCGGAGGGCGGAGGGCGGAGGGCGGAGGGCGGAGGGAGGAGGGAGGAGGGCGGAGGGCGGAGGGCGGAGAAGGCTGGCTAGACACTGGTTACATATGGTCCAGTTTAGATTTACAATCCCTCGCCATTGTTTGGAGTTTCACTTCCTGGTCTGTCTTTTAACAAATAAACCATCTGGGGATTGGCCGGAGGGGGAAGCGGTGCGGTACGCCTGGATGAGTGGAGATAGAAACATCGCTGTTAAAGTCGGTAAGATCCTCTGGCAGCTTCGGGTCTGGTTGAGCAGATGGCGGACTGATGGAGATACACCCACATGTATCCAAAATGGCACCCTGTTCCCCACGTACCGGTTAGAACCGTTGGTCAACGTTAGTGCGCTATATAGGGCATAGGGTGTTATTTCAGACACAGTATGTCCTCCTGTACGTAGCGTTGTCCTGAGGTTTCCGACCGTCTGTGGATGGAACAAGAGGAGGACCGATCCGTTCCTGTTTGTCAGTCATGGAGAAACTCAATGACTTTCCTCTTTTCTTCACCTCACCGAACTTCTCACATGGACAGGGAATAAAAATAAAAAACCTCCCCAGGGAACGTCTGACATATTTTTCAGACAGAAACACGGAAAACAAACGATCCATTCCTGCGGTGTGACTTGTTAGAAAGGTAGAGAATGTTATTCACACCTCCCCTGTCAGATGGCTGTGTTGATGTTCAGGCTCTGATGGATGGGTGAAGAGCTGGCTCAGGATGAGACAGAGAGAGAGAGAGGGGGAGTCTACGTGTCAGGCTGAGGGCTAGAGGGATTTTTTTATTTTTTATTTATTTCACCTTTATTTAACCAGGTAGGCTAGTTGAGAACAAGTTCTCATTTGCAACTGCGACCTGGCCAAGATAAGGCATAGCAGTGTGAACAGACAACACAGAGTTACACATGGAGTAAACAATTAACAAGTCAATAACACAGTAGAAAAAAGGGGAGTCTATATATACATTGTGTGCAAAAGGCATGAGAAGGTAGGCAAATAATTACAATTATGCAGATTAACACTGGAGTGATAAATGATCAGATGGTTATGTACAGGTAGAGATATTGGTGTGCAAAAGAGCAGAAAAATAAATAAATAAAAACAGTATGGGGATGAGGTAGGTGAAAATGGGTGGGCTATTTACCAATAGACTATGTACAGCTGCAGCGATCGGTGAGCTGCTCAGATAGCAGATGTTTGAAGTTGGTGAGGGAGATAAAAGTCTCCAACTTCAGCGATTTTTGCAATTCGTTCCAATCACAGGCAGCAGAGAACTGGAACGAAAGGCGGCCAAATGAGGTGTTGGCTTTAGGGATGATCAGTGAGATACACCTGCTGGAGCGCGTGCTACGGATGGGTGTTGCCATCGTAACCAGTGAACTGAGATAAGGCGGAGCTTTACCTAGCATGGACTTGTAGATGACCTGGAGCCAGTGGGTCTGGCGACGAATATGTAGCGAGGGCCAGCCGACTAGAGCATACAAGTCGCAGTGGTGGGTGGTATAAGGTGCTTTAGTGACAAAACGGATGGCACTGTGATAAACTGCATCCAGTTTGCTGAGTAGAGTGTTGGAAGCAATTTTGTAGATGACATCGCCGAAGTCGAGGATCGGTAGGATAGTCAGTTTTACTAGGGTAAGTTTGGCGGCGTGAGTGAAGGAGGCTTTGTTGCGGAATAGAAAGCCGACTCTTGATTTGATTTTCGATTGGAGATGTTTGATATGGGTCTGGAAGGACAGAGAGAGAGGGGGGAGTCTACGTGTCAGGCTGAGGGCTAGAGGGATGGACAGAGAGAGAGGGGGGGAGTCTACGTGTCAGGCTGAGGGCTAGAGGGATGGACAGAGAGAGAGGGGGGGAGTCTACGTGTCAGGCTGAGGGCTAGAGGGATGGTCAGAGGATGGACAGACGCTGACCCACTGGTATGGGTTAGAAAGGTCTGGTTTTAGCCCACTGGTATGGGGTAAAGCGGTCTGGTTTTAACCCACTGGTACGGGTTAGAAAGGTCTGGTTTTAGCCCACTGGTATGGGGTAAAGCGGTCTGGTTTTAGCCCTCTGGAATGGGTTAGAAAGGTCTGGTTTTAGCCCACTGGTATGGGGTAAAGCGGTCTGGTTTTAGCCCTCTGGAATGGGGTAGAGAGGTCTGGTTTTAGCCCACTGGAATGGGGTAAAGCGGTCTGGTTTTAACCCACTTGTATGTGGTAGAGCGGTCTGGTTTTAACCCACTGGTATGGGGTAGAGCGGTCTGGTTTTAACCCACTGGTATGGGGTAGAAAGGTCTGGTTTTAACCCCTGACCAACTGGTATGGGTTAGAAAGGTCTGGTTTTAGCCCACTGGTATGGGGTAAAGCGGTCTGGTTTTAGCCCACTGGTATGGGTTAGAAAGGTCTGGTTTTAGCCCACTGGTATGGGGTAGAGAGGTCTGGTTTTAACCCACTGGTATGGGGTAGAAAGGTCTGGTTTTAGCCCACTGGTATGGGGTAGAAAGGTCTGGTTTTAGCCCCTGACCCACTGGAATGGGTTAGAAAGGTCTGGTTTTAGCCCACTGGTATGGGGTAAAGCGGTCTGGTTTTAGCCCTCTGGAATGGGTTAGAAAGGTCTGGTTTTAGCCCACTGGTATGGGGTAAAGCGGTCTGGTTTTAGCCCTCTGGAATGGGGTAGAGAGGTCTGGTTTTAGCCCACTGGAATGGGGTAAAGCGGTCTGGTTTTAACCCACTTGTATGGGGTAGAGCGGTCTGGTTTTAACCCACTGGTATGGGGTAGAAAGGTCTGGTTTTAACCCCTGACCAACTGGTATGGGTTAGAAAGGTCTGGTTTTAGCCCACTGGTATGGGGTAGAGCGGTCTGGTTTTAGCCCACTGGTATGGGTTAGAAAGGTCTGGTTTTAGCCCACTGGTATGGGGTAGAGAGGTCTGGTTTTAGCCCACTGGTATGGGGTAGAGCGGTCTGGTTTTAGCCCACTGGTATGGGGTAGAAAGGTCTGGTTTTAGCCCACTGGTATGGGGTAGAGAGGTCTGGTTTTAGCCCCTGACCCACTGGTATGGGGTAGAGAGGTCTGGTTTTAGCCCCTGACCCACTGGTATGGGGTAGAGAGGTCTGGTTTTAGCCCACTGGTATGGGGTAGAAAGGTCTAGTTTTAGCCCACTGGTATGGGGTAGAGAGGTCTGGTTTTAGCCCACTGGTATGGGGTAGAATGGTCTGGTTTTAGCCCCTGACCCACTGGTATGGGGTAGAGAGGTCTGGTTTTAGCCCACTGGTATGGGGTAGAGAGGTCTGGTTTTAACCCACTGGTATGGGGTAGAAAGGTCTGGTTTTAGCCCACTGGTATGGGGTAGAGAGGTCTGGTTTTAGCCCACTGGTATGGGGTAGAGAGGTCTGGTTTTAGCACACTGGTATGGGGTAGAGAGGTCTGGTTTTAGCCCACTGGTATGGGGTAGAGATGTCTGGTTTTAGCCCACTGGTATGGGGTAGAGAGGTCTGGTTTTAGCCCCTGACCCACTGGTATGGGGTAGAGAGGTCTGGTTTTAGCCCACTGGTATGGGGTAGAAAGGTCTAGTTTTAGCCCACTGGTATGGGGTAGAAAGGTCTGGTTTTAGCCCACTGGTATGGGGTAGAATGGTCTGGTTTTAGCCCCTGACCCACTGGTATGGGGTAGAGAGGTCTGGTTTTAGCCCACTGGTATGGGGTAGAGAGGTCTGGTTTTAGCACACTGGTATGGGGTAGAGAGGTCTGGTTTTAGCCCACTGGTATGGGGTAGAGCGGTCTGGTTTTAGCCCACTGGTATGGGGTAGAATGGTCTGGTTTTAACCCCTGACCCACTGGTATGGGGTAGAGAGGTCTGGTTTTAACCCCTGACCCACTGGTATGGGGTAGAGAGGTCTGGTTTTAACCCACTGGTATGGGGTAGAGAGGTCTGGTTTTAGCCCACTGGTATGGGGTAGAGAGGTCTGGTTTTAGCCCACTGGTATGGGGTAGAGAGGTCTGGTTTTAACCCACTGGTATGGGGTAGAGAGGTCTGGTTTTAGCCCACTGGTATGGGGTAGAAAGGTCTGGTTTTAGCCCACTGGTATGGGGTAGAAAGGTCTGGTTTTAGCCCACTGGTATGGGGTAGAAAGGTCTGGTTTTAGCCCACTGGTATGGGGTAGAGAGGTCTGGTTTTAACCCACTGGTATGGGGTAGAAAGGTCTGGTTTTAGCCCACTGGTATGGGGTAGAATGGTCTGGTTTTAGCCCCTGACCCACTGGTATGGGGTAGAGAGGTCTGGTTTTAGCCCACTGGTATGGGGTAGAGAGGTCTGGTTTTAGCCCACTGGTATGGGGTAGAGAGGTCTGGTTTTAGCACACTGGTATGGGGTAGAGAGGTCTGGTTTTAGCACACTGGTATGGGGTAGAGAGGTCTGGTTTTAGCCCACTGGTATGGGGTAGAGAGGTCTGGTTTTAGCCCACTGGTATGGGGTAGAAAGGTCTGGTTTTAACCCACTGGTATGGGGTAGAGAGGTCTGGTTTTAACCCACTGGTATGGGGTAGAGAGGTCTGGTTTTAGCCCACTGGTATGGGGTAGAAAGGTCTGGTTTTAACCCACTGGTATGGGGTAGAGAGGTCTGGTTTTAACCCACTGGTATGGGGTAGAGAGGTCTGGTTTTAGCCCACTGGTATGGGGTAGAATGGTCTGGTTTTAGCCCACTGGTATGGGGTAGAGAGGTCTGGTTTTAGCCCACTGGTATGGGGTAGAATGGTCTGGTTTTAACCCCTAGCCCACTGGTATGAGGTAGAGAGGTCTGGTTTTAGCCCACTGGTATGGGGTAGAGAGGTCTGGTTTTAGCCCACTGGTATGGGGTAGAGAGGTCTGGTTTTAGCCCACTGGTATGGGGTAGAATGGTCTGGTTTTAGCCCACTGGTATGGGGTAGAGAGGTCTGGTTTTAGCCCACTTGGTCAGGCCTGGTCTGTTTTAAGCCCACTTGGACAGGCCTGGTCTGGTTTTAACCCACTTGGTCAGGCCTGGTCTTGTTTCTGTCTTCACACTCCAGGCTGTGGACATCTGGACTGTGGACCACTGGCATGCTACAGGAAACATGCTTTCCAAAAGACCCATGATGCACTGTGAACCGTTGTCTAAAGAGTCACGGAGCTGCCTCGTTGGATAACAACTAGAGTAGAAAATACTATCGTCCGTGTGGACAGGGACATGACTGGTGTTTTGGACAGCATGGTGTTGATGTCAATAATACACAACAAAGTTTTGGACCGGGACTGACATGTTTTTAACCTGCAGGGACATGACTGGTGTTTTGGACAGCATGGTGTTGATGTCAATAATAGACAACAACGTTTTGGACCGGGACTGACATGTTTTTAACCTGCAGGGACATGTTGTCCAGACCTCAGCCAGGTGGCTCCAGGGACATGTTGTCCAGACCTCAGCCAGGTGGCTCCAGGGACATGTTGTCCAGACCTCAGCCAGGTGGCTGCAGGGACATGTTGTCCAGACCTCAGCCAGGTGGCTGCAGGGACATGTTGTCCAGACCTCAGCCAGGTGGCTCGTCCTCCGACATGTTTTTAACCTCCAGGGACATGTTGTCCAGACCTCAGCCAGGTGGCTCGTCCTCTGACATGTTTTTAACCTCCAGGGACATGTTGTCCAGACCTCAGCCAGGTGGCTCGTCCTCTGACATGTTTTTAACCTCCAGGGACATGTTGTCCAGACCTCAGCCAGGTGGCTGCAGGGACATGTTGTCCAGACCTCAGCCAGGTGGCTCGTCCTCTGACATGTTTTTAACCTCCAGGGACATGTTGTCCAGACCTCAGCCAGGTGGCTCGTCCTCTGACATGTTTTTAACCTCCAGGGACATGTTGTCCAGACCTCAGCCAGGTGGCTCGTCCTCTGACATGTTTTTAACCTCCAGGGACATGTTGTCCAGACCTCAGCCAGGTGGCTCCAGGGACATGTTGTCCAGACCTCAGCCAGGTGGCTCCAGGGACATGTTGTCCAGACCTCAGCCAGGTGGCTCCAGGGACATGTTGTCCAGACCTCAGCCAGGTGGCTGCAGGGACATGTTGTCCAGACCTCAGCCAGGTGGCTCCAGGGACATGTTGTCCAGACCTCAGCCAGGTGGCTGCAGGGACGTGTTGTCCAGACCTCAGCCAGGTGGCTCGTCCTCTGACATGTTTTTAACCTCCAGGGACATGTTGTCCAGACCTCAGCCAGGTGGCTGCAGGGACATGTTGTCCAGACCTCAGCCAGGTGGCTCGTCCTCTGACATGTTTTTAACCTCCAGGGACATGTTGTCCAGACCTCAGCCAGGTGGCTCGTCCTCTGACATGTTTTTAACCTCCAGGGACATGTTGTCCAGACCTCAGCCAGGTGGCTCGTCCTCTGACATGTTTTTAACCTCCAGGGACATGTTGTCCAGACCTCAGCCAGGTGGCTGCAGGGACATGTTGTCCAGACCTCAGCCAGGTGGCTCCAGGGACATGTTGTCCAGACCTCAGCCAGGTGGCTCCAGGGACATGTTGTCCAGACCTCAGCCAGGTGGCTGCAGGGACATGTTGTCCAGACCTCAGCCAGGTGGCTCCAGGGACATGTTGTCCAGACCTCAGCCAGGTGGCTGCAGGGACGTGTTGTCCAGACCTCAGCCAGGTGGCTCGTCCTCTGACATGTTTTTAACCTCCAGGGACATGTTGTCCAGACCTCAGCCAGGTGGCTGCAGGGACATGTTGTCCAGACCTCAGCCAGGTGGCTCGTCCTCTGACATGTTTTTAACCTCCAGGGACATGTTGTCCAGACCTCAGCCAGGTGGCTGCAGGGACGTGTTGTCCAGACCTCAGCCAGGTGGCTCGTCCTCTGACATGTTTTTAACCTCCAGGGACATGTTGTCCAGACCTCAGCCAGGTGGCTGCAGGGACATGTTGTCCAGACCACAGCCAGGTGGCTCGTCCTCTGACATGCTGTGTGTATGAAGATAAATTCGTTTCTTGGCGTTCCACAGTGACGAAAGGGTTCAAACACCTAAATCACTGTTAGATGTTGAGGGCTTTGTGTGGTTTTTTTGTGGTGGAGGTGTGGGAACCATTTATATATGAATAACATTTCTGCTTTCATGACTCAGTACTACTCTGTCCTGTTAGGACATGTACCATATGACTGGTAATACTCTGTCCTGTCCTGTTAGGACATGTAGCATATGACTGGTAATACTCTATCCTGTCCTGTTAGGACATGTAGCATATGACTGGTAATACTCTGTCCTGTCCTGATAGGACATGTAGCATATGACTGGTAATACTCTGTCCTGTCCTGTTAGGACATGTAACATATGACTGGTAATACTCTGTCCTGTCCTGTTAGGACATGTAGCATATGACTGGTAATACTCTGTCCTGTCCTGTTAGGACATGTACCATATGACTGGTAATACTCTGTCCTGTCCTGTTAGGACATGTACCATATGACTGGTAATAATCTGTCCTGTCCTGTTGGGACATGTACCATATGACTGGTAATACTATGTCCTGTCCTGTTGGGACATGTACCATATGACTGGAAATACTCTGTCCTGTCCTGTTAGGACATGTAGCATATGACTGTTACTACTCTGTCCTGTCCTGTTAGGACATGTAACACATGACTGGTAATACTCTGTCCTGTTAGGACATGTAACATATGACTGGTAATACTCTGTCCTGTCCTGTTAGGGCATGTACTATATGACTGGTAATACTCTGTCCTGTCCTGTTAGGACATGTACCATATGACTGGTAATACTCAGTCCTGTTAGGACATGTACCATATGACTGGTAATACTCTGTCCTGTCCTGTTAGGACATGTACCATATGACTGGTAATACTCTGTCCTGTTAGGACATGTAACATATGACTGGTAATACTCTGTCCTGTCCTGTTAGGACATGTACCATATGACTGGTAATACTCTGTCCTGTTAGGACATGTACCATATGACTGGTAATGCTCTGTCCTGTCCTGTTAGGACATGTACCATATGACTGGTAATACTCTGTTCTGTTAGGACATGTACCATATGACTGGTAATACTCGGTCCTGTCCTGTTAGGACATGTACCATATGACTGGTACTACTCTGTCCTGTCCTGTTAGGACATGTACCATATGACTGGTAATACTCTGTCCTGTCCCATTAGGACATGTAACATTTGACTGTTAATACTCTGTCCTGTCCTGTTAGGACATGTAACATATGACTGGTAATACTCTGTCCTGTCCTGTTAGGACATGTACCATATGGCTGGTAATACTCTGCCCTGTCCTGTTAGGACATGTACCATATGACTGGTAATACTCTGTCCTGTCCTGTTAGGGCATGTACCATATGACTGGTAATACTCTGTCCTGTCCTGCTAGGACATGTACCATATGACTGGTAATACTCTGTCCTGTCCTGTTGGGACATGTACCATATGACTGGTAATACGCTGTCCTTTTAGGACATGTACCATATGACTGGTATTACTCTGTCCTGTTAGGAAATGCAGCATATGACTGGTAATACTCTGTCCTGTCCCGTTAGGACATGTAACATATGACTGGTAATACTCTGTCCTGTCCTAGTAGGACATGTACCATATGACTGGTAATACCCTGTCCTGTCCTGTTAGGACATGTACCATATGACTGGTAATACTCTGTCCTGGTAGGACATGTACCATATGACTGGTAATACTCTGTCCTGTCCTGTTAGGACATGTAACATATGACTGGTAATACTCTGTCCTGTCCTAGTAGGACATGTACCATATGACTGGTAATGCTCTGTCCTGTCCTGTTAGGACATGTACCATATGACTGGTAATACTCTGTCCTGGTAGGACATGTACCATATGACTGGTAATACTATGTCCTGTCCTGTTAGGACATGTACCATATGACTGTTAATACTCTGTCCTGTCCTGTTAGGACATGTACCATATGACTGGTAATACTCTGTCCAATTAGGACATGCAACATATGACTGGTAATACTCTGTCCTGTTAGGACATGTACCATATGACTGGTAATACTCTGTCCTGTCCCGTTAGGACATGTAACATATGACTGGTAATACTCTGTCCTGTCCTAGTAGGACATGTACCATATGACTGCTAATACTCTGTCCTGTCCTGTTAGGACATGTACCATATGACTGGTAATACTCTGTCCTGGTAGGACATGTACCATATGACTGGTAATACTCTGTCCTGTCCTGTTAGGACATGTAACATATGACTGGTAATACTCTGTCCTGTCCTAGTAGGACATGTACCATATGACTGGTAATACTCTGTCCTGGTAGGACATGTACCATATGACTGGTAATACTCTGTCCTGTTCTGTTATGACATGTACCATATGACTGGTAATACTCTGTCCTGTCCTGTTAGGACATGTACCATATGACTGGTAATACTCTGTCCTGTTAGGGCATGCAACATATGACTGGTAATACTCTGTCCTGTTAGTACATGTACCATGTGACTGGTAATACTCTGTCCTGTCCCGTTAGGACATGTACCATATGACTGGTAATACTCTATCCTGTCCTAGTAAGACATGTACCATATGACTGGTAATACTCTGTCCTGTCCTGTTAGGACATGTACCATATGACTGGTAATACTCTGTCCTGGTAGGACATGTACCATATGACTGGTAATACTCTGTCCTGTCCTGTTAGGACATGTAACATATGACTGGTAAAACTCTGTCCTGTCCTGTTAGGACATGTAGCATATGACTGGTAATACTCTGTCCTGTTAGGACATGTACCATATGACTGGTAATACTCTGTCCTGTCCCGTTAGGACATGTACCATATGACTGATAATACTCTGTCCTGTCCTGTTAGGACATGTAACATATGACTGGTAATACTCTGTCCTGTTAGGACATGCAACATATGACTGGTAATACTATGTCCTGTTAGGACATGTACCATATGACTGGTAATACTCTGTCCTGTCCTGTTAGGACATGTAACCTTTTACTGGTAAAACTCTGTCCTGTCCTGTTAGGACATGTACCATATGACTTGTAATGCTCTGTCCTGTCCTGTTAGGACATGTACCATATGACTGGTAATACTCTGTCCTGGTAGGACATGTACCATATGACTGGTAATACTCTGTCCTGTCCTGTTATGACATGTACCATATGACTGGTAATACTCTGTCCTGTCCTGTTAGGACATGTACCATATGACTGGTAATACTCTGTCCTGTTAGGACATGCAACATATGACTGGTAATACTCTGTCCTGTTAGGACATGCAACATATGACTGGTAATACTATGTCCTGTTAGGACATGTACCATATGACTGGTAATACTCTGTCCTGTCCTGTTAGGACATGTAACCTTTTACTGGTAAAACTCTGTCCTGTCCTGTTAGGACATGTACCATATGACTTGTAATGCTCTGTCCTGTCCTGTTAGGACATGTACCATATGACTGGTAATACTCTGTCCTGGTAGGACATGTACCATATGACTGGTAATACTCTGTCCTGTCCTGTTATGACATGTACCATATGACTGGTAATACTCTGTCCTGTCCTGTTAGGACATGTACCATATGACTGGTAATACTCTGTCCTGTTAGGACATGCAACATATGACTGGTAATACTCTGTCCTGTCCTGTTAGGACATGTACCATATGACTGGTAATACTCTGTCCTGGTAGGACATGTACCATATGACTGGTAATACTCTGTCCTGTCCTGTTAGGACATGTAACATATGACTGGTAAAACTCTGTCCTGTCCTGTTAGGACATGTAGCATATGACTGGTAATACTCTGTCCTGTTAGGACATGTACCATATGACTGGTAATACTCTGTCCTGTCCCGTTAGGACATGTACCATATGACTGATAATACTCTGTCCTGTCCTGTTAGGACATGTAACACATGACTGGTAATACTCTGTCCTGTTAGGACATGCAACATATGACTGGTAATACTATGTCCTGTTAGGACATGTACCATATGACTGGTAATACTCTGTCCTGTCCTGTTAGGACATGTAACCTTTTACTGGTAAAACTCTGTCCTGTCCTGTTAGGACATGTAGCATATGACTGGTAATACGCTGTCCTGTTAGGACATGTACCATATGACTGGTAATACTCTGTCCTGTCCCGTTAAGACATGTACCATATGACTTGTAATACTCTGTCCTGTTAGGACATGTACCATATGACTGGTAATACTCTGTCCTGTCCTGTTAGGACATGTACCATCTGACTGGTAATACTCTGTCCTGTTAGGCCATGTACCATATGACTGGTAATACTCTGTCCTGTCCTGGTAGGACATGTACCATATGACTGGTAATTCTCAGTCCTGTCCCGTTAGGACATGTACCATATGAATGGTAATTATCTGTCCTGTCCCGTTAGGACATGTACCATATGACTGGTAATACTCTGTCCTGTTAGGACATGTACCATATGACTGGTAATACTCTGTCCTGTCCTGTTAGGACATGTACCATATGACTGGTAATACTCTGTCCTGTCCTATTAGGACATGTACCATATGACTGGTATTTATCTGTCCTGTCCTATTAGGACATGTACCATATGACTGGTAATACTCTGTCCTGTCCTATTAGGACATGTACCATATTACTGGTAATACTCTGTCCTGTCCCGTTAGGACATGTACCATATGACTGTTAAAACTCTCCAGTCAGATATCAAGGTAAAGCTCATGTTTGCAGAATCAGCCCCTGACTCAGCTGAATCCCAGTGAGATGTTAGATAGATTAAAGTCCACCTGTCTGAACAAAGCCCACCGGAGGATCCACAGCTAGGCTTTTAGTAATAAAGAGTTTTGTTTTTACAAATCTTAACCAGCTGTTGCTGAAATCTCTTCAAAATGGCCATATCCTCTCTGTTCTAGCTGTTGACGTTTGGAGAATGTGAAGTCGGTGAGAGAAAGGGAACAGAGTCTTTCTGTCCCGCTCTAACACAAAGCACACGTTTGGCTTCCAACCCAACCCCGCCCGCTCCAAACACCACGGATCACAGATTCACATCTTCTCTCTCTGAGGCCCGCGCCGGCAACGAGCAAATCACATAGCACTCCATCTCTGAGGCCTGCCGGCACAGCCAATCACAGCCTGCCGGCCCGGCCATGAGGTAATGTTATGATGCGACCCTGTTCTCAATCAGGTCCTCCCAGCAGGGTGTTGATCTCCGGTCCAGGGTCCCAGCTAGATGAAACGTGATGTAGAGACTGAGGCAACGCCACGTGGTTTGGGAGGGAGAGGAGAGAGGGGAGATGGCATCTGGGTGGGTTTGTGTGTTTGATGTTTGGGATCATTTCCCATCAGCTCCTTCCTGAGTTCCCCCTCGACCCCGGACTCTCCATCCCGTCCCCTGTCCCCGGACACACCCGGCCCTCAGAAAGCCCTGGGAGTGGTTTGGCCCTCGGCGTCAGGGTCTTTGATAGTGTCCTTGTTATGGTACTCAGCCTGTTCTTCTTACCTGTTATGGTTAGCTGCTCCGTAGCTGCAGGGATATAGTGGGAACGCCTTGAGTGTAAACAGTCCTCTGGTCTGTCCCCTCACCAACTCTCCCTCTCTCCGCCATCGTACCACCTCTCCCTGGCCTCTCCGATCGGGATGCTGTGTGACTCCTCGTGACCCCGGTACCCCACCCTGCCTCGCCCCCCCCCCATCCTGACCCCTTGCTCTCTGGAGGAAAAGCCTGTGGTCTTTGGCTCGGCTGGAGGAAATCAAACCCTTCCATTTATTTGTTCTCATAGGCTGTGTTGTTGTAAGGCTCGGAGATAAAGAACGGCTTGAGATAAATGAGATGATCAACAAACACCGGGTCGTGTTCAATGTAAATGCAGCGGCCAGCATTATTCCCCAACATGCTCTCTACACGTTCTACAGTTGGCACGTTGTGTCACGTTTTTACTCCTTCCAACCCTCGCCCCTCCTTTTAAAGGATGGTGTAAGGTGTCCCGTTATTTAGTGTATCTAATCATTATAAGTACAGTATCCACTTCACAGGGTTTCTTTCCCCCTTTTAATATAATTTAGCTCTGGAGTGAAGAAGGTGATCTGAGCCAGCGGTTCTTGGCGGCTGCTGTGTAAAGTATTTCAAAGAAAACTGTGACCTCCCCTCTTCATCCCCATCCTGCTGTCCCTCCTCTCCTCCTCTCTCCCTCTCCTCCTCTCCTCCTCTCTCCCTCTCCTCTCCACCTCTCTCCCTCTCCTCCTCTCCTCCTCTCCCTCTCCTCCTCTCTCCCTCTCCTCCTCTCCTCTCCTCCCCCCCTCCTTTCCTCTCCTCTCCTCCTCTCTCCCTCTCCTCCTCTCCTCTCCTCCCCCCCTCCTTTCCTCTCCTCTCCTCCTCTCTCCCTCTCCTCCTTTCCTCTCCTCCTCTCTCCCTCTCCTCCTTTCCTCCTCTCTCCCTCTCCTCCTCTCTCCCTGTCCTCCTTTCCTCTCCTCCTCTCTCCCTGTCCTCCTTTCCTCATCTTCCCTCCACTCTCCTCCCTCCCCCTCCTCCCTCCACTCTCCTCCCTCCCCCTCCTTTCCTCTCCTCCATCCACTCTCCTCCCTCCCCCCCTCCCTCCACTCTCCTCTCTCCACTCTCCTCCCTCCCCCTCCTTTCCTCTCCTCCTCTCTCCCTCTCCTCCTTTCCTCCTCTCTCCCTCTCCTCCTCTCCTCCTCTCTCCCTCTCCTCCTCTCCTCCTCTCTCCCTCTCCTCCTTTCCTCTCCTCCTCTCTCCCTCTCCTCCTTTCCTCTCCTCCTCTCTCCTTCTCCTCCTCCCCCCCCCTCCCTCCACTCTCCTCCCTCCACTCTCCTCCCTCCTTTCCTCTCCTCCCTCCACTCTCCTCCCTCCCCTTCCTTTCCTCTCCTCCCTCCACTCTCCTCCCTCATTTCCTCTCCTCCTTTCTTCTCCTCCCTCCCCTTCCATTCCTCTCCTCCCTCCTTTCCTCTCCTCCTTTCCTCTCCTCCCTCCACTCTCCTCCCTCTACTCTACTCCCTCCTTTCCTCTCCTCCCTCTTTTCCTCTCCTCCCTCCCCTTCCTTTCCTCTCCTCCTTTCCTCTCCTCCTTTCCTCTCCTCCCTCCACTCTCCTCCCTCCTTTCCTCTCCTCCCTCCACTCTCCTCCCTCCTTCCCTCTCCATCCCTCCTCTTCTGCAGTCTTTGAAGGTGATGACGATGTTATCCCAGAATATAACTCTAAATCTCCTCCACAGTTATTACATCTAAACACCTTTCATTCTTCAAGTAGTATTTATTCTCAGTACCCCAGGTCCATACTAAAGTTAAACCACTTCCCAGAGACAAAACCATTAATAAATAAACCTGTATAGAATGTGGGTTTAAATTCCTGCTAGTAAGAACCACAAGTCACCTGGAGAGAGAGAGAAAGAACAACAAACAGACCCCACAGAGCCCCAGGACAGCAACACAAACAGACCCCACAAGGCCCCAAGACAGCAACACAAACACACCCCACAGAGCCCCAGGACAGCAACACAAACAGACCCCACAGAGCCCCAGGACAGCAACACAAACAGACCCCACAGAGCCCCAGGACAGCAACACAAAAAGGCCCCACAGAGCCCCAGGACAGCAACACAAACAGACCCCACAGAGACCCAGGACAGCAACAGAAACAGACCCCACAGAGCCCCAGGACAGAAACAGAAACAGACCCCACAGTGCGCCAGGACAGCAACACAAACAGACCCCACAGAGCCCCAGGACAGCAACACAAACAGACCCCACAGAGCCCCAGGACAAAAACACAAACAGACCCCACAGAGCCCCAGGACAGAAACAGAAACAGACCCCACAGTGCGCCAGGACAGCAACACAAACAGACCCCACAGAGCCCCAGGACAGCAACACAAACAGACCCCACAGAGCCCCAGGACAAAAACACAAACAGACCCCACAGAGCCCCAGGACAGCAACACAAACAGACCCCACAGAGCCCCAGGACAGCAACACAAACAGACCCCACAGAGCCCCAGGACAGCAACACAAACAGACCCCACAGAGCCCCAGGACAGCAACACAAACAGACCCCACAGAGCCCCAGGACAGAAACACATTTAGGCCCCACAGAGCCCCAGGATAGCAACACAAACAGACCCCACAGAGACCCAGGACAGCAACACAAACAGACCCCACAGAGTCCCAGGACAGCAACACAAACAGACTCCACAGAGCCCCAGGACAGCAACACAAACAGACCCCACAGAGACCCAGGACAGCAACACAAACAGACCCCACAGAGCCCCAGGACAGCAACATAAACAGACCCCACAGAGCCCCAGGACAGCAACACAAACAGACTCCACAGAGACCCAGGACAGCAACACAAACAGACCCCACAGAGACCCAGGACAGCAACACAAACAGACTCCACAGAGCCCCAGGACAGCAACACAAACAGACTCCACAGAGCCCCAGGACAGCAACACAAACAGACCCCACAGAGACCCAGGACAGCAACACAAACAGACCCCACAGAGCCTCAGGACAGCAACACAAACAGACCCCACAGAGCCCCAGGACAGCAACACAAACAGACCCCACAGAGCCCCAGGACAGCAACACAAACAGACCCCACAGAGCCCCAGGACATTAAAACAAACAGACCCCACAGAGCCCCAGGACAGCAACACAAACAGACCCCACAGAGCTCCAGGACATTAACACAAACAGACCCAACAGAGCCCCAGGACAGCAACATAAACAGACCCCACAGAGCCCCAGGACAGCAACACAAACAGACCCACAGACCCCCAGGACAGCAACACAAACAGACCCCACAGAGCCCCAGGACAGCAACACAAACAGACCCCAAAGAGCCCCAGGACAGCAACACAAACAGACCCCACAGAGACCCAGGACAGCAACACAAACAGACCCCACAGAGACCCAGGACAGCAACACAAACAGACCCCACAGAGCCCCAGGACAGCAACACAAACTCACCCCAGAGAGCCCCAGGACAGCAACACATTTAGGCCCCACAGAGCCCCAGGACAGCAACACAAACAGACCCCACAGAGCCCCAGGACAGCAACACAAACAGACCACAGAGCCCCTGGACAGCAACACATTTAGGCCCCACAGAGCCCCAGGACAGCAACACAAACAGACCCCACAGAGACCCAGGACAGCAACAGAAACAGACCCCACAGAGACCCAGGACAGCAACACAAACAGACCCCACAGAGCCCCAGGACAGCAACACAAACAGACCCCACAGAGCCCCAGAACAGCAACACAAACACACCCCAGAGAGCCCCAGGACAACAACACATTTAGACCCCACAGAGCCCCAGGACAGCAACACAAACAGACCCCACAGAGCCTCAGGACAGCAACACAAACAGCCCACAGAGCCCCTGGACAGCAACACATTTAGGCCCCACAGAGCCCCAGGACAGCAACACAAACAGACCCCACAGAGACCCAGGACAGCAACAGAAACAGACCCCACAGAGACCCAGGACAGCAACACAAACAGACCCCACAGAGCCCCAGGACAGCAACACATTTAGGCCCCACAGAGACCCAGGACAGCAACAGAAACAGACCCCACAGAGACCCAGGACAGCAACACAAACAGACCCCACAGAGCCCCAGGACAGCAACACAAACAGACCCCACAGAGACCCAGGACAGCAACACAAAGAGACCCCACAGAGCCCCAGGACAGCAACACAAACACACCCCAGAGAGCCCCAGGACAACAACACATTTAGGCCCCACAGAGCCCCAGGACAGCAACACAAACAGACCCCACAGAGCCCCAGGACAGCAACACAAACAGCCCACAGAGCCCCTTGACAGCAACACATTTAGGCCCCACAGAGCCCCAGGACAGCAACACAAACAGACCCCACAGAGACCCAGGACAGCAACATAAACAGACCCCACAGAGACCAGGACAGCAACATAAACAGACCCCACAGAGAAAAAGGACAGCAACAGAAACAGACCCCACAGAGCCCCAGGACAGCAACACAAACAGACCCCACAGAGCCCCAGGTCAGCAACACAAACAGACCCCACAGAGCCCCAGGACAGCAACACAAACAGACCCCACAGAGCCCCAGGACAGCAACACAAACAGACCCCACAGAGCCCCAGGACAGCAACACAAACAGACCCCACAGAGCCCCAGGACAACAACACAAACAGACCCCACAGAGCCCCAGGACAGCAACACAAACAGAGCCCACAGAGCCCCAGGACAGCAACACAAACAGACCCCACAGAGCCCCAGGACAGCAACACAAACAGACCCCACAGAGCCCCAGGACAGCAACACAAACAGACCCCACAGAGCCCCAGGACAGCAACACAAACACACCCCACAGAGCCCCAGGACAGCAACACAAACAGACCTCACAGAGCCCCAGGACAGCAACACAAACACACCCCACAGAGCCCCAGGACAGCAACACAAACAGACCTCACAGAGCCCCAGGACAGCAACACAAACACACCCCACAGAGCCCCAGGACAGCAACACAAACAGACCCCACAGAGCCCCAGGACAGCAACACAAACAGACCCCACAGAGCCCCAGGACAGCAACACAAACAGACCCTACAGAGCCCCAGGACAGCAACACAAACAGACCCCACGGAGCCCTAGGACAGCAACACAAACAGACCCCACAGAGCCCCAGGACAGCAACACAAACAGACCCCACAGAGCCCCAGGACAGCAACACACACAGACCCCACAGAGCCCCAGGACAGCAACACAAACAGACCCTACAGAGCCCCACACCATTGTAAATTCAACCCATATTTATGCTTATTTATTTTCCCTTTTGTACATTAACTATTTGTACATCGTTACTACGCTGTGTATAGACATAATATGACATTTAAAAATGTCTTTATTCTTTTGGAACTTGTGTGAGTATAATGTTTACTTTTCATTTTTACTGTTTTTTTCACTTTAGTTAATTATCTACTTCACTTGCTTTGGCATGTGTTTCCCATGCTAATAAAGCACCTTGAATTGAATTAAATTAAATTGAATTGAATTGAATTTAATTTAATTGAGAGAGAGGGATGGAGCTGTAATAACAGCAGCTAACTGACAACAGATTAGGACAGTGGGCTTTAAAACGTTAGGCCTTTGGATCCAGGACCTCTCTGGACCTCTCTGGATCCAGGACCTCTCTGGACCCTCTCTGGATCCTGTCTGGATCCAGGACCTCTCTGGATCCTGTCTGGATCCTCTCTGGATCCTCTCTGGATCCACGACCTCTCTGGATCCTCTCTGGATCCTGTCTGGATCCTCTCTGGATCCTCTCTGGATCCACGACCTCTCTGGATCCAGGACCTCTCTGGACCCTCTCTGGATCCTCTCTGGATCCACGACCTCTCTGGACCCTCTCTGGATCCTCTCTGGATCCTCTCTGGATCCTCTCTGGATCCTCTCTGGATCCACGACCTCTCTGGATCCTCTCTGGATCCTCTCTGGATCCTCTCTGGATCCAGGACCTCTCTGGATCCTCTCTGGATCCTCTCTGGATCCAGGACCTCTCTGGATCCTCTCTGGATCCTCTCTGGATCCAGGACCTCTCTCAGACACCTTCATTCACTGCACCAAAATATCAATGCAACATGCAACAGTTTCAAAGATTTTTACTGAGTTACAGAGCACAGAAGGAAATCAGTCAATTGAAATAAATTCATTAGGCCTCTAGTCTATGGATTTCACATGACTGAGCAGGGGCGTAGCCATGGGTGGGCCTGGGGAGCCAGATCCAGCCAATCAGAATTCGTTTTTCCACTCAAAAGGGCTTTAAAACAGACAGAAATACTCCTCAGCACCTCCCCTCTCAGAAGATCCATGCAGGTGAAGAAGCCGGATGTGGAGGTCCTGGGTGGTTATACGTGGTCTGCGGTTGTGAGGCCGGTTGGACGTACTACCAAATTCTCTAAAATGAAGTTGGAGGCGGCTTATGGTAGAGAAATTCATTTTCAATTCTCTGGCAACATTGCTGGTGGACATTCTTGCAGTCAACATGCCAATTGCATGCTCCCTCAAAACTTGAGACATCTGTGGCATTGAGTTGTGTGACAAAACGTCCACATTTTAGAATGGCCTTTTATTGTCCACAGCACAAGGTGCACCTGTGTAATGATCATGCTGTTTAATCAGCTTGTTGATAAGCCACACCTGTCAGGTGGATTGATTATCTTGGCAAAGGAGAAATGTTCACTAACAGACTAGTAAACACATTTGTGCACAAATACACTTTTTGTGAGTAGGGAACATTTCTGGGATGTTTTATTTCAGCCCATGAAACACGGGACCAACACTTTACACGTTGTGTTTATATTGTAGTTCAGTGGAGTTAGTTATTTCCCACATACCTCCCTGTTGAAGCAGGGCCACATATGCTGACCAGATGAACTGCCTGGGTCTTGGGATGTGTCCCAAATGGCACCCTATTCCCTATGTAGTGCACTACTATAGACCAGAGCCCTACTCCCTATATAGTACACTACTTTAGACCAGAGCCCTATTCCCTATATAGTACACTACTTTAGACCAGAGCCCTACTCCCTATATAGTACACTACTTTAGACCAGAGCCCTACTCCCTATATAGTACACTACTTTAGACCAGGGCCCTATTCCCTATATAGTGCACTACTTTAGACCAGGGCCCTATTCCCTATATAGTGCACTACTTTAGACCAGGGCCCTATTCCCTATATAGTGCACTACTTTAGACCAGTTCTCTTAGGGAATAGGGTGCCATTTGGATGCACATGGTTTTGTTGCTGCTTCATCTATAACCTAATAATAGCAGCCTTTCTGCAGATAGGAACACTTAACTAGCAACAAGGATTGGCTTTATTCTAGTGGCTTACCTCGCTCTCGCTCTCTTTTCCCTCTCTCTCTCTCTCTGCCTCTCCCCTCTCTCCCTCTCTCTCTCTCTCTCTCTCTCTCTCTCTCTCTCTCTCTCTGTCTCTACCTCTCTCTCTCTGTCTCTCCTTTCTCCATCTCTCCTCTCTCCCTCCCTCCCTCCCTCTGTCTCTCCTCTCTGCCTCTCCTCTCTCCCTCCCTGCCTCTCCTCTCTCTCTGTCTCTCCTCTCCCCCTCTCAACAAGGATTGCAACAAGGATTGGCTTTATTCTAGTGGCTTACCTCGCTCTCGCTCTCTTTTCCCTCTCTCTCTCTCTCTCTCTGCCTCCTCTCTCTCTCTCTCTCTCTCTCTCTCTCTCTCTCTCTCTCTCTCTCTCTCTCTCTCTCTCTCTCTCTGTCTCTACCTCTCTCTCTCGCTGTCTCTCTCTCTCTCTGCCTCTCCTCTCTCTCTCTCTCTCTCTGTCTGTCTCTGTCTCTGTCTCTGTCTCTGTCTCTGTCTCTCCTCTCTCCCTCTCTCTGTCTCTCCTTTCTCCATCTCTCCTCTCTCCCTCCCTCCCTCTGTTTCTCCTTTCTCCATCTCTCCTCTCTCCCTCCCTCTCTCTGTCTCTCCTTTCTCCATCTCTCCTCTCTCCCTCCCTCCCTCTCTCACTCCTCTCTGCCTCTCATCTCTCCCTCCCTGCCTCTCCTCTCCCTCTGTCTCTCCTCTCTGCCTCTGCTCTCTCCCTCCCTGCCTCTCCTCTCTCTCTCTCTCCTCTCTACCTCTCCTCCCTGCCTCTCCTCTCTCTCTGTCTCTCCTCCCTGCCTCTCTCCCTCTCTTCTCTCTGCCTCTCCTTTCTCTCCCTCTCTTCTCTCTGCCTCTCCTTTCTCTCCCTCTCTTCTCTCTGCCTCTCCTTTCTCTCCCTCTCTCATCTCTGTCTCGCCACTCTCTCTCCCCCTCTGCCTATCCTCTCTCCCTCTCTTCTCTCTGCCTCTCCTTTCTCTCCCTCTCTTCTCTCTGCCTCACTGCCTCTCTCCCTCTCTCCTCTCTGCCTCTCCACTCTCTCCCCCCCTGCCTATCCTCTCTCCCTCTCTTCTCTCTGCCTCTCCACTCTCTCCCCCCCTGCCTATCCTCTCTCCCTCCACTCCACTCATGTCTGTCTGTCCACCAGATAACAGAATCCTGTTGTCAATGCTCGCCCCCCTGGGGGAAACATCTTCCTATCCCTGCCTCTCGCCCCCTCCATTCATCCCTCTCTCCCTCCCTCCCTTTGTCAATGCTCGCCCCCCTGAGGGAAACATCTTCCTATCCCTGCCTCTCGCCCCCTCCATTCATCCCTCTCTCCCTCCCTCCCTTTGTCAATGCTCGCCCCCCTGAGGGAAACATCTTCCCATCCCTGCCTCTCGCCCCCTCCATTCATCCCTCCCTCCCTCCCTCCCCTTCCAACATCCTCATCCTTTTCCGTCATGATGAGAGATGTCTGACATTCTTCTCTTGCCTCTTAAATGTTGCTCTGCCTGTGTGGTCCGTCTTCACCATGACCTAATGCAGGGTGAAGTCAAACTAGAACTTGTGGTGTGTGTGTGTGTGTGTGTGTGTGTGTGTGTGTGTGTGTGTGTGTGTGTGTGTGTGTGTGTGTGTGTGTGTGTGTGTGTGTGTGTGTGTGCGTGCGTGCGTGTGTGCGTGTGCGCGTGCGCGTGCGTGTGTGTGTGTCCCCAAAACAATACATAGGACAGCATACCGATGCACACAAACACCAATGACATCACACAAACACCAATGACATCACACAAACACCAATGACATCACACAAACAGGGTTCCTTTCAGGACCGGTGCGGCAGACCTGGGAATCGTTCCTTCCAACGTTGTTTAAACATGTTGGACTCAGCCTCCATTTTGATTTCCTCCTTTCTACCCTAGAATAACCACGTTGTTATTGTGTTACCCATACAGCTGTTGGACTCAGCCTCCATTTTGATTTCCTCCTTTCTACCCTAGAATAACCACGTTATTGTTGTGTTACCCATACAGCTGTTTGTGACGGTTCCCGTTCATCTGCCCTCCACCTCTGTGGGCGCATCCCAATCCTACTCCATAGACAGGGCACTACTTCTGACCGGAGGCCTGTGGGCTCTGCTGTTGTGGTCCTGCAGTCTGTCTCAGTTGACCGGAGGCCTGTGGGCTCTGCTGTCGGGGTCCTGCAGTCTGTCTCAGTTGACCGGGGGCCTGTGGGCTCTGCTGTTGTGGTCCTGCAGTCTGTCTCAGTTGACCGGGGGCCTGTGGGCTCTGCTGTTGTGGTCCTGCAGTCTGTCTCAGTTGACCGGAGGCCTGTAAGCTCTGCTGTTGTGGTCCTGCAGTCTCAGTCTCAGGGAGGAAGGGAAGGAGCTCTGTGGAAAAAGCAGGTAAGGCGCTGGAGGGTCCAGCTACCAGCTCAGGATGAATGCTGACTTTCAGAGCCTTTTATAATGGACCAGTGATTCAGGGAGAATGAAGAGGAAGTCAAGTCAATTAGGAGCAATGAGCTGGGGGCTGGGGGTTATGGTTGGGCTAGAGGGGGGGGGGGGGTAGCAGGGAGGGGCCTGGTATTACTTGGGGTGATGTCATGGGTTCTGTCTAAATGGCACCCTGTTCACTATATAGGACAGTACTTCTGTCCAAGGTCCAAATGGCACCCTATTCACTATATAGGACAGTACTTCTGTCCAGGGTCCAAATGGCACCCTATAGGGCAGTACCTCTGACCAGGGTCCATATGGTGCCATTTGGGCTGCATGCATGATGTCAGCTAATTGGCTGACAGGCTGTTGGTGGCCGCTCCGCTCTGTGCTGTTCCACAGTGACACCAGAGAACAGGAAAGACATTGATGGATGCCTCCCAGGGCCGGACAGAGCACAGCCAAGAGAGAGACACTCACAATGTGGGGCAGTGGGGCAGCAGGGTTGCCTAGTGGTTAGAGACTGTTCCCCTGAACAGGCAGTTGATGGATGCCTCCCAGGACCGGACAGAGCACAGCCAAGAGAGAGACACTCACAATGTGGGGCAGTGGGGCAGCAGGGTTGCCTAGTGGTTAGAGACTGTTCCCCTGAACAGGCAGTTGATGGATGCCTCCCAGGACCGGACAGAGCACAGCCAAGAGAGAGACACTCACAATGTGGGGCAGTGGGGCAGCAGGGTAGCCTAGTGGTTAGAGACTGTTCCCCTGAACAGGCAGTTGATGGATGCCTCCCAGGGCCGGACAGAGCACAGCCAAGAGAGAGACACTCACAATGTGGGGCAGTGGGGCAGCAGGGTAGCCTAGTGGTTAGAGACTGTTCCCCTGAACAGGCAGTTGATGGATGCCTCCCAGGGCCGGACAGAGCACAGCCAAGAGAGAGACACTCACAATGTGGGGCAGTGGGGCAGCAGGGTAGCCTAGTGGTTAGAGGCTGTTCCCCTGAACAGGCAGTTGATGGATGCCTCCCAGGACCGGACAGAGCACAGCCAAGAGAGAGACACTATTTTATATTGACCTGTAGTGGAGAAACCTCTGTGGTCTGTCTGACCTGTAGTGGAGAAACCTCTGTGGTCTGTCTGACCTGTAGTAGAGAAACCTCTGTGGTCTGTCTGACCTGTAGTGGAGAAGCTAACCTCTGTGGTCTGTCTGACCTGTAGTGGAGAAGCCTCTGTGGTCTGTCTGACCTGTAGTGGAGAAGGACACCTCTGTGGTCTGTCTGACCTGTAGTGGAGAAACCTCTGTGGTCTGTCTGACCTGTAGTGGAGAAACCTCTGTGGTCTGTCTGACCTGTAGTGGAGAAGCTAACCTCTGTGGTCTGTCTGAACTGTAGTGGAGAAACCTCTGTGGTCTGTCTGACCTGTAGTGGAGAAGCCTCTGTGGTCTGTCTGACCTGTAGTGGAGAAGGAAACCTCTGTGGTCTGTCTGAACTGTAGTGGAGAAACCTCTGTGGTCTGTCTGACCTGTAGTGGAGAAACCTCTGTGGTCTGTCTGACCTGTAGTGGAGAAACCTCTGTGGTCTGTCTGACCTGTAGTGGAGAAGGAAACCTCTGTGGTCTGTCTGAACTGTAGTGGAGAAACCTCTGTGGTCTGTCTGACCTGTAGTGGAGAAACCTCTGTGGTCTGTCTGACCTGTAGTGGAGAAACCTCTGTGGTCTGTCTGACCTGTAGTGGAGAAACCTCTGTGGTCTGTCTGACCTGTAGTGGAGAAGCTAACCTCTGTGGTCTGTCTGAACTGTAGTGGAGAAACCTCTGTGGTCTGTCTGACCTGTAGTGGAGAAACCTCTGTGGTCTGTCTGACCTGTAGTGGAGAAACCTCTGTGGTCTGTCTGACCTGTAGTGGAGAAACCTCTGTGGTCTGTCTGACCTGTAGTGGAGAAGCTAACCTCTGTGGTCTGTCTGACCTGTAGTGGAGAAACCTCTGTGGTCTGTCTGACCTGTAGTGGAGAAACCTCTGTGGTCTGTCTGACCTGTAGTGGAGAACCCTCTGTGGTCTGTCTGACCTGTAGTGGAGAAACTTCTGTGGTCTGTCTGACCTGTAGTGGAGAAACCTCTGTGGTCTGTCTGACCTGTAGTGGAGAAACCTCTGTGGTCTGTCTGACCTGTAGTGGAGAAACCTCTGTGGTCTGTCTGACCTGTAGTGGAGAAACCTCTGTGGTCTGTCTGACCTGTAGTAGAGAAACCTCTGTGGTCTGTCTGACCTGTAGTGGAGAAGCTAACCTCTGTGGTCTGTCTGACCTGTAGTGGAGAAGCCTCTGTGGTCTGTCTGACCTGTAGTGGAGAAGCTAACCTCTGTGGTCTGTCTGACCTGTAGTGGAGAAACCTCTGTGGTCTGTCTGACCTGTAGTGGAGAAACCTCTGTGGTCTGTCTGACCTGTAGTGGAGAAGCTAACCTCTGTGGTCTGTCTGAACTGTAGTGGAGAAACCTCTGTGGTCTGTCTGACCTGTAGTGGAGAAGCCTATGTGGTCTGTCTGACCTGTAGTGGAGAAGGAAACCTCTGTGGTCTGTCTGAACTGTAGTGGAGAAACCTCTGTGGTCTGTCTGACCTGTAGTGGAGAAGGAAACCTCTGTGGTCTGTCTGAACTGTAGTGGAGAAACCTCTGTGGTCTGTCTGACCTGTAGTGGAGAAACCTCTGTGGTCTGTCTGACCTGTAGTGGAGAAACCTCTGTGGTCTGTCTGACCTGTAGTGGAGAAACCTCTGTGGTCTGTCTGACCTGTAGTGGAGAAGCTAATCTCTGTTGTCTGTCTGAACTGTAGTGGAGAAACCTCTGTGGTCTGTCTGACCTGTAGTGGAGAAACCTCTGTGGTCTGTCTGACCTGTAGTGGAGAAACCTCTGTGGTCTGTCTGACCTGTAGTGGAGAAACCTCTGTGGTCTGTCTGACCTGTAGTGGAGAAACCTCTGTGGTCTGTCTGACCTGTAGTGGAGAAACCTCTGTGGTCTGTCTGACCTGTAGTGGAGAAACCTCTGTGGTCTGTCTGACCTGTAGTGGAGAAACCTCTGTGGTCTGTCTGACCTGTAGTAGAGAAACCTCTGTGGTCTGTCTGACCTGTAGTGGAGAAGCTAACCTCTGTGGTCTGTCTGACCTGTAGTGGAGAAGCCTCTGTGGTCTGTCTGACCTGTAGTGGAGAAGGAAACCTCTGTGGTCTGTCTGACCTGTAGTGGAGAAACCTCTGTGGTCTGTCTGACCTGTAGTGGAGAAACCTCTGTGGTCTGTCTGACCTGTAGTGGAGAAGCTAACCTCTGTGGTCTGTCTGAACTGTAGTGGAGAAACCTCTGTGGTCTGTCTGACCTGTAGTGGAGAAGCCTCTGTGGTCTGTCTGACCTGTAGTGGAGAAGGAAACCTCTGTGGTCTGTCTGAACTGTAGTGGAGAAACCTCTGTGGTCTGTCTGACCTGTAGTGGAGAAGGAAACCTCTGTGGTCTGTCTGACCTGTAGTGGAGAAACCTCTGTGGTCTGTCTGACCTGTAGTGGAGAAGGAAACCTCTGTGGTCTGTCTGAACTGTAGTGGAGAAACCTCTGTGGTCTGTCTGACCTGTAGTGGAGAAACCTCTGTGGTCTGTCTGACCTGTAGTGGAGAAGCTAACCTCTGTGGTCTGTCTGAACTGTAGTGGAGAAACCTCTGTGGTCTGTCTGACCTGTAGTGGAGAAACCTCTGTGGTCTGTCTGACCTGTAGTGGAGAAACCTCTGTGGTCTGTCTGACCTGTAGTGGAGAAACCTCTGTGGTCTGTCTGACCTGTAGTGGAGAAGCTAACCTCTGTGGTCTGTCTGACCTGTAGTGGAGAAACCTCTGTGGTCTGTCTGACCTGTAGTGGAGAAACCTCTGTGGTCTGTCTGACCTGTAGTGGAGAACCCTCTGTGGTCTGTCTGACCTGTAGTGGAGAAACTTCTGTGGTCTGTCTGACCTGTAGTGGAGAAACCTCTGTGGTCTGTCTGACCTGTAGTGGAGAAACCTCTGTGGTCTGTCTGACCTGTAGTGGAGAAACCTCTGTGGTCTGTCTGACCTGTAGTGGAGAAACCTCTGTGGTCTGTCTGACCTGTAGTGGAGAAACCTCTGTGGTCTGTCTGACCTGTAGTAGAGAAACCTCTGTGGTCTGTCTGACCTGTAGTGGAGAAGCTAACCTCTGTGGTCTGTCTGACCTGTAGTGGAGAAGCCTCTGTGGTCTGTCTGACCTGTAGTGGAGAAGCTAACCTCTGTGGTCTGTCTGACCTGTAGTGGAGAAACCTCTGTGGTCTGTCTGACCTGTAGTGGAGAAACCTCTGTGGTCTGTCTGACCTGTAGTGGAGAAGCTAACCTCTGTGGTCTGTCTGAACTGTAGTGGAGAAGGAAACCTCTGTGGTCTGTCTGACCTGTAGTGGAGAAACCTCTGTGGTCTGTCTGACCTGTAGTGGAGAAGGAAACCTCTGTGGTCTGTCTGAACTGTAGTGGAGAAACCTCTGTGGTCTGTCTGACCTGTAGTGGAGAAACCTCTGTGGTCTGTCTGACCTGTAGTGGAGAAACCTCTGTGGTCTGTCTGACCTGTAGTGGAGAAACCTCTGTGGTCTGTCTGACCTGTAGTGGAGAAGCTAACCTCTGTGGTCTGTCTGAACTGTAGTGGAGAAACCTCTGTGGTCTGTCTGACCTGTAGTGGAGAAACCTCTGTGGTCTGTCTGACCTGTAGTGGAGAAACCTCTGTGGTCTGTCTGACCTGTAGTGGAGAAACCTCTGTGGTCTGTCTGACCTGTAGTGGAGAAGCTAACCTCTGTGGTCTGTCTGAACTGTAGTGGAGAAACCTCTGTGGTCTGTCTGACCTGTAGTGGAGAAACCTCTGTGGTCTGTCTGACCTGTAGTGGAGAACCCTCTGTGGTCTGTCTGACCTGTAGTGGAGAAACTTCTGTGGTCTGTCTGACCTGTAGTGGAGAAACCTCTGTGGTCTGTCTGACCTGTAGTGGAGAAACCTCTGTGGTCTGTCTGACCTGTAGTGGAGAAACCTCTGTGGTCTGTCTGACCTGTAGTGGAGAAACCTCTGTGGTCTGTCTGACCTGTAGTGGAGAAACCTCTGTGGTCTGTCTGACCTGTAGTAGAGAAACCTCTGTGGTCTGTCTGACCTGTAGTGGAGAAGCTAACCTCTGTGGTCTGTCTGACCTGTAGTGGAAAAGCCTCTGTGGTCTGTCTGACCTGTAGTGGAGAAGCTAACCTCTGTGGTCTGTCTGACCTGTAGTGGAGAAACCTCTGTGGTCTGTCTGACCTGTAGTGGAGAAACCTCTGTGGTCTGTCTGACCTGTAGTGGAGAAGCTAACCTCTGTGGTCTGTCTGAACTGTAGTGGAGAAACCTCTGTGGTCTGTCTGACCTGTAGTGGAGAAGCCTATGTGGTCTGTCTGACCTGTAGTGGAGAAACCTCTGTGGTCTGTTTGACCTGTAGTGGAGAAGGAAACCTCTGTGGTCTGTCTGAACTGTAGTGGAGAAACCTCTGTGGTCTGTCTGACCTGTAGTGGAGAAACCTCTGTGGTCTGTCTGACCTGTAGTGGAGAAACCTCTGTGGTCTGTCTGACCTGTAGTGGAGAAGCTAATCTCTGTTGTCTGTCTGAACTGTAGTGGAGAAACCTCTGTGGTCTGTCTGACCTGTAGTGGAGAAACCTCTGTGGTCTGTCTGACCTGTAGTGGAGAAACCTCTGTGGTCTGTCTGACCTGTAGTGGAGAAACCTCTGTGGTCTGTCTGACCTGTAGTGGAGAAACCTCTGTGGTCTGTCTGACCTGTAGTGGAGAAACCTCTGTGGTCTGTCTGACCTGTAGTGGAGAAACCTCTGTGGTCTGTCTGACCTGTAATGGAGAAACCTCTGTGGTCTGTCTGACCTGTAGTAGAGAAACCTCTGTGGTCTGTCTGACCTGTAGTGGAGAAGCTAACCTCTGTGGTCTGTCTGACCTGTAGTGGAGAAGCCTCTGTGGTCTGTCTGACCTGTAGTGGAGAAGGAAACCTCTGTGGTCTGTCTGACCTGTAGTGGAGAAACCTCTGTGGTCTGTCTGACCTGTAGTGGAGAAACCTCTGTGGTCTGTCTGACCTGTAGTGGAGAAGCTAACCTCTGTGGTCTGTCTGAACTGTAGTGGAGAAACCTCTGTGGTCTGTCTGACCTGTAGTGGAGAAGCCTCTGTGGTCTGTCTGACCTGTAGTGGAGAAGGAAACCTCTGTGGTCTGTCTGAACTGTAGTGGAGAAACCTCTGTGGTCTGTCTGACCTGTAGTGGAGAAGGAAACCTCTGTGGTCTGTCTGACCTGTAGTGGAGAAACCTCTGTGGTCTGTCTGACCTGTAGTGGAGAAGGAAACCTCTGTGGTCTGTCTGAACTGTAGTGGAGAAACCTCTGTGGTCTGTCTGACCTGTAGTGGAGAAACCTCTGTGGTCTGTCTGACCTGTAGTGGAGAAACCTCTGTGGTCTGTCTGACCTGTAGTGGAGAAACCTCTGTGGTCTGTCTGACCTGTAGTGGAGAAGCTAACCTCTGTGGTCTGTCTGAACTGTAGTGGAGAAACCTCTGTGGTCTGTCTGACCTGTAGTGGAGAAACCTCTGTGGTCTGTCTGACCTGTAGTGGAGAAACCTCTGTGGTCTGTCTGACCTGTAGTGGAGAAACCTCTGTGGTCTGTCTGACCTGTAGTGGAGAAGCTAACCTCTGTGGTCTGTCTGACCTGTAGTGGAGAAACCTCTGTGGTCTGTCTGACCTGTAGTGGAGAAACCTCTGTGGTCTGTCTGACCTGTAGTGGAGAAGCTAACCTCTGTGGTCTGTCTGACCTGTAGTGGAGAAACCTCTGTGGTCTGTCTGACCTGTAGTGGAGAAACCTCTGTGGTCTGTCTGACCTGTAGTGGAGAACCCTCTGTGGTCTGTCTGACCTGTAGTGGAGAAACTTCTGTGGTCTGTCTGACCTGTAGTGGAGAAACCTCTGTGGTCTGTCTGACCTGTAGTGGAGAAACCTCTGTGGTCTGTCTGACCTGTAGTGGAGAAACCTCTGTGGTCTGTCTGACCTGTAGTGGAGAAACCTCTGTGGTCTGTCTGACCTGTAGTGGAGAAACCTCTGTGGTCTGTCTGACCTGTAGTAGAGAAACCTCTGTGGTCTGTCTGACCTGTAGTGGAGAAGCTAACCTCTGTGGTCTGTCTGACCTGTAGTGGAGAAGCCTCTGTGGTCTGTCTGACCTGTAGTGGAGAAGCTAACCTCTGTGGTCTGTCTGACCTGTAGTGGAGAAACCTCTGTGGTCTGTCTGACCTGTAGTGGAGAAACCTCTGTGGTCTGTCTGACCTGTAGTGGAGAAGCTAACCTCTGTGGTCTGTCTGAACTGTAGTGGAGAAACCTCTGTGGTCTGTCTGACCTGTAGTGGAGAAGCCTATGTGGTCTGTCTGACCTGTAGTGGAGAAGGAAACCTCTGTGGTCTGTCTGAACTGTAGTGGAGAAACCTCTGTGGTCTGTCTGACCTGTAGTGGAGAAGGAAACCTCTGTGGTCTGTCTGACCTGTAGTGGAGAAACCTCTGTGGTCTGTCTGACCTGTAGTGGAGAAGGAAACCTCTGTGGTCTGTCTGAACTGTAGTGGAGAAACCTCTGTGGTCTGTCTGACCTGTAGTGGAGAAACCTCTGTGGTCTGTCTGACCTGTAGTGGAGAAACCTCTGTGGTCTGTCTGACCTGTAGTGGAGAAACCTCTGTGGTCTGTCTGACCTGTAGTGGAGAAGCTAACCTCTGTGGTCTGTCTGAACTGTAGTGGAGAAACCTCTGTGGTCTGTCTGACCTGTAGTGGAGAAACCTCTGTGGTCTGTCTGACCTGTAGTGGAGAAACCTCTGTGGTCTGTCTGACCTGTAGTGGAGAAACCTCTGTGGTCTGTCTGACCTGTAGTGGAGAAGCTAACCTCTGTGGTCTGTCTGACCTGTAGTGGAGAAACCTCTGTGGTCTGTCTGACCTGTAGTGGAGAAACCTCTGTGGTCTGTCTGACCTGTAGTGGAGAAGCTAACCTCTGTGGTCTGTCTGACCTGTAGTGGAGAAACCTCTGTGGTCTGTCTGACCTGTAGTGGAGAAACCTCTGTGGTCTGTCTGACCTGTAGTGGAGAACCCTCTGTGGTCTGTCTGACCTGTAGTGGAGAAACTTCTGTGGTCTGTCTGACCTGTAGTGGAGAAACCTCTGTGGTCTGTCTGACCTGTAGTGGAGAAACCTCTGTGGTCTGTCTGACCTGTAGTGGAGAAACCTCTGTGGTCTGTCTGAACTGTAGTGGAGAAACCTCTGTGGTCTGTCTGACCTGTAGTGGAGAAACCTCTGTGGTCTGTCTGACCTGTAGTGGAGAAGCTAACCTCTGTGGTCTGTCTGACCTGTAGTGGAGAAACCTCTGTGGTCTGTCTGACCTGTAGTGGAGAAGCTAACCTCTGTGGTCTGTCTGACCTGTAGTGGAGAAACCTCTGTGGTCTGTCTGACCTGTAGTGGAGAAGCTAACCTCTGTGGTCTGTCTGACCTGTAGTGGAGAAACCTCTGTGGTCTGTCTGACCTGTAGTGGAGAAGCTAACCTCTGTGGTCTGTCTGACCTGTAGTGGAGAACCCTCTGTAGTCTGTCTGACCTGTAGTGGAGAAACCTCTGTGGTCTGTCTGACCTGTAGTGGAGAAGCTAACCTCTGTGGTCTGTCTGACCTGTAGTGGAGAGGGAAACCTCTGTGGTCTGTCTGACCTGTTAGTTGAGAAGGAAACCTCTGTGGTCTGTCTGACCTGTAGTGGAGAACCCTCTGTGGTCTGTCTGAACTGTAGTGGAGAAGGACACCTCTGTGGTCTGTCTGACCTGTAGTGGAGAAGGAAACCTCTGTGGTCTGTCTGACCTGTAGTGGAGAAGGAAACGTCTCTGGTCTGTCTGACCTGTAGTGGAGAACCCTCTGTGGTCTGTCTGACCTGTAGTGGAGAAGGAAATGTCTCTGGTCTGTCTGACCTGTAGTGGAGAAACCTCTGTGGTCTGTCTGACCTGTAGTGGAGGTAAAAACCTCTGTGGTCTGTCTGACCTGTAGTGGAGGTAAAAACCTCTGTGGTCTGTCTGACCTGTAGTGGATAAGGAAACATCTGTGGTCTGTCTGACCTGTAGTGGAGGTAAAAACCTCTGTGGTCTGTCTGAACTGTAGTGGAAAAGGAAACCTCTGTGGTCTGTCTGACTTGTAGTGAATCAAATCAAATCAAATTGATTTTTAGAGCCCTTCTTATATCAGCTGATATCTCAAAGTGCTGTACAGAAACCCATCCTAAAACTCCAAACAGCAAGCAATGCAGGTGTAGAAGCACGGTGGCTAGGAAAAACTCCCTAGAAAGGCCAAAACCTAGGAAGAAACCTAGAGAGGAACCAGGCTATGAGGGATGGCCAGTCCTCTTATAACAGAACATGGCCAAGATGTTCAAATGTTCATAAATGACCAGCATGGTCAAATAATAATAATCACAGTAGTTGTCAAGGGTGCAACAGGTCAGCACCTCAGGAGTAAATGTCAGTTGGCTTTTCATAGCCGATCACTAAGAGTATCACTACCGCTCCTGCTGTCTCTAGAGAGTTGAAAACAGCAGGTCTGGGACAGGTAGCACGTCCGGTGAACAGGTCAGGATTCCATAGCCACAGGCAGAACAGTTGAAACTGGAGCAGCAGCACGGCCAGGTGGACTGGGGACAACAAGGAGTCATCATGCCAGGTAGTCCTGAGGCATGGTCCTAGGGCTCAGGTCCTCCGAGAGAGAGAAAGAAAGAGAGAAAGAGAGAATTAGAGAGAGCACACTTAAATTCACACAGGACACCGAATAGGACAGGAGAAGTACTCCAGATATAACAAACTGATCCTAGCCCCCCGACATATAAACTACTGCAGCATAAATACTGGAGGTTGAGACAGGAGGGGTCAGGAGACACTGTGGCCCCAACCGATGATACCCCCGGACAGGGCCAAATAGGCGGGATATAACCCCACCCACTTTGCCAAAGCACAGCCCCCACACCACTAGAGGGATATCTTCAACCACCAACTTACCATCTTGAGACAAGGCCGAGTATAGCCCACAACCATCTCCGCCACGGCACAACCCAAGCGGGGGCGCCAACCCAGACAGGAAGATCACGTCAGCGACTCAACCCAAGGGGGGCGCCAACCCAGACAGGAAGATCACGTCAGCGACTCAACCCAAGGGGGGGCGCCAACCCAGACAGGAAGATCACGTCAGTGACTCAACCCAAGGGGGGGCGCCAACCCAGACAGGAAGATCACATCAGTGACTCAACCCACTCAAGTGACGCACCCCTCCTAGGGACGTGTGTTTAGTTGTGTTTAGTTGTGTTATTGTGTTTAGTTGTGTTATTGTGTTTAGTTGTGTAACTAGGTCAGGTTGGGAGCAGGGTGGCGGTTCTGTATCAGTCTGGCCAGAGAGAGATAAGGCTCTGTAACTAGGTCAGGTTGGGAGCAGGGTGGCGGTTCTGTATCAGTCTGGCCAGAGAGAGATAAGGCTCTGTAACTAGGTCAGGTTGGGAGCAGGGTGGCGGTTCTGTATCAGTCTGGCCAGAGAGAGATAAGGCTCTGTAACTAGGTCAGGCTGGGAGCAGGGTGGCGGTTCTGTATCAGTCTGGCCAGAGAGAGATAAGGCTCTGTAACTAGGTCAGGTTGGGAGCAGGGTGGCGGTTCTGTATCAGTCTGGCCAGAGAGAGATAAGGCTCTGTAACTAGGTCAGGTTGGGAGCAGGGTGGCGGTTCTGTATCAGTCTGTCCAGAGAGAGATAAGGCTCTGTAACTAGGTCAGGTTGGGAGCAGGGTGGCGGTTCTGTATCAGTCTGGCCAGAGAGAGATAAGGCTCTGTAACTAGGTCAGGCTGGGAGCAGGGTGGCGGTTCTGTATCAGTCTGGCCAGAGAGAGATAAGGCTCTGTAACTAGGTCAGGTTGGGAGCAGGGTGGCGGTCCTGTATCAGTCCTGGTTCAGTGTTTGATCGAGTCAGCTGTTCCACAGCAGGGCGGTGGTGTTATGATGAGGGGGGCGAGCGGTGAGGGCCTATCAGACAGAACAGAGCAGTGTCAGAGTGGTGTTATGATGAGGGGGGAGAGCGGTGAGGGCCTATCAGACAGAACAGAGCAGTGTCAGAGTGGTGTTATGATGAGGGGGGAGGGGTTGAGGGCCAATCAGACAGAACAGAGCAGTGTCAGAGTTACTCACATTACAAACAGATAGACTTTCATCCTCCCCACATCAGGAACGATGTGTGTATCCTAAATGGCACATTATTCCCTATGTAGTGCACTACTTTAGACCAGGGCCCCATGGGAACCTATTCCCTATGTAGTGAACTACTTTAGACCAGGGCCCTATGGGAACCTATTCCCTATGCAGTGCACTACTTTAGACCAGGACCCTATGGGAACCTATTCCCTATGTAGTGCACTACTTTAGACCAGGACCCTATGGGAACATATTCCCTATGTAGTGCACTACTTTAGACCAGGGCCCTATGAGCTTTTTGAGCCTTTTGAGCCCTGGTCAAAAGTAGTGTACTACAAAGGGAAAGGGGTATAATTTGGGAACGAAGCCTATAGCTGAGTCAGTCATGTTCCATTACAACAATCCTAAATGGTGGGAGACCAGCCTAGTTCTCCTAAATGGTGGGAGACCAGCCTAGTTCTCCTAAATGGTGGGAGACCAGCCTAGTTCTCCTAAATGGTGGGAGACCAGCCTAGTTCTCCTAAATGGTGGGAGACCAGCCTAGTTCTCCTAAATGGTGGGAGACCAGCCTAGTTCTCCTAAATGGTGGGAGACCAGCCTAGTTCTCCTAAATGGTGGGAGACCAGCCTAGTTCTCCTAAATGGTGGGAGACCAGCCTAGTTCTCCTAAATGGTGGGAGACCAACCTAGTTCTCCTAAATGGTGGGAGACCAGCCGAGTTCTCCTAAATGGTGGGAGACCAACCTAGTTCTCCTAAATGGTGGGAGACCAGCCTAGTTCTCCTAAATGGTGGGAGACCAGCCTAGTTCTCCTAAATGGTGGGAGACCAGCCTAGTTCTCCTAAATGGTGGGAGACCAACCTAGTTCTCCTAAATGGTGGGAGACCAACCTAGTTCTCCTAAATGGTGGGAGACCAACCTAGTTCTCCTAAATGGTGGGAGACCAGCCTAGTTCTCCTAAATGGTGGGAGACCAGTCTAGTTCTCCTAAATGGTGGGAGACCAACCTAGTTCTCCTAAATGGTGGGAGACCAACCTAGTTCTCCTAAATGGTGGGAGACCAGCCTAGTTCTCCTAAATGGTGGGAGACCAACCTAGTTCTCCTAAATGGTGGGAGACCAGCCTAGTTCTCCTAACTGGTGGGAGACCAGCCTAGTTCTCCTAAATGGTGGGAGACCAACCTAGTTCTCCTAAATGGTGGGAGACCAACCTAGTTCTCCTAAATGGTGGGAGACCAACCTAGTTCTCCTAAATGGTGGGAGACCAACCTAGTTCTCCTAAAAAGTGGGAGACCAACCTAGTTCTCCTAAATGGTGGGAGACCAGCCTAGTTCTCCTAAATGGTGGGAGACCAACCTAGTTCTCCTAAATGGTGGGAGACCAGCCTAGTTCTCCTAAATGGTGGGAGACCAGCCTAGTTCTCCTAAATGGTGGGAGACCAGCCTAGTTCTCCTAAATGGTGGGAGACCAACCTAGTTCTCCTAAATGGTGGGAGACCAGCCAACCGGGAACATTCCCAGAACATTAGCTATATTTTCCAATTCATTTTTAGTCAGGGTTTTATCTAACATTTTGATAAAACATCCCCAAAAAACATCCCAAAAACATGAATAAAATGTTTTATTTTTTAAAATGAAATATCCTTGTAATTTTCTTTAAGTTCTCAGTAATGTTCCCAGATAATGTAATTATAAATAATAAATGTAACCTTTATTTAACAAGTCAGTTAAAAGAACGACATCTTATTTACAATGACGACCTACCGGGGGAACAGTGGGTTAACTGGTCTGGGAACAGTGGGTTAACTGGTCTAGGAACAGTGGGGTTAACTGGTCTAGGAACAGTAGGGTTAACTGGTCTAGGAACAGAGGGTTAACTGGTCTAGGAACAGTGGGTTAACTGGTCTAGGAACAGTGGGTTAACTGGTCTAGGAACAGTGGGTTAACTGGTCTAGGAACAGTGGGTTAACTGGTCTGGGAACGGTGGGTTAACTGGTCTAGGAACAGTGGGTTAACTGGCCTAGGAACAGTGGGTTAACTGGTCTAGGAACAGTGGGTTAACTGGTCTAGGAACGGTGGGTTAACTGGTCTAGGAACAGTGGGTTAACTGGTGTAGGAACGGTGGGTTAACTGGTCTAGGAACAGTGGGTTAACTGGTCTGGGAACAGTGGGATAACTGGAGGGTTAACTGGTCTAGGAACAGTGGGTTAACTGGTCTAGGATCAGTGGGTTAACTGGTCTAGGAACAGTGGGTTAACTGGTCTAGGAACAGTGGGTTAACTGGTCTAGGAACAGTGGGTTAACTGCCTTGTTCAGGGGCAGAACGGCAGAGTTTTACCTTGTCAGCTCAGGAATTCGATCCAGCGACCTTTCAGTTACTGGCCCAACGCTCTAACCACTAGGCTACCTGCCACCCCATACTAACCACTAGGCTACCTGCCACCCCATAATAACCACTAGGCTACCTGCCACCCCAATCATAACAGTAATAACACAATGTACCAGTAATGTTTTCCCAGCAAACCAAAATTGGTTGAAGTCAAGTACCCAGAACATTCATGTGGTAGTTTGTATCTTTATTTAACCAAGGCAGGTCTTAAGAACACATTGTTATTGATAATGACGGCCTAGCAGGAAGCTAAAGGCCTTCTGAGAGGATGGGGGATAAAGAAGAAGAAGCTATGTACGACAAGACGCCCTAGCAGGAAGCTAAAGGCCTTCTGAGAGGATGAGGGATAAAGAAGAAGAAGCTATGTAAGACAAGACGCCCTAGCAGGAAGCTAAAGGCCTTCTGAGAAGATGAGGGATAAAGAAGAAGAAGCTATGTAAGACAAGACGCCCTAGCAGGAAGCTAAAGGCCTTCTGAGAGGATGGGGGATAAAGAAGAAGAAGCTATGTAAGACAAGACGCCCTAGCATGAAGCTAAAGGCCTTCTGAGAGGATGGGGGATAAAGAAGAAGAAGCCATGTAAGACAAGACGGACAACAGACAGAAGACTCTGGCAACAGCACAAATACAGCTAACCGTGTGTGTGTGTGTGTGTGTGTGTGTGTGTGTGTGTGTGTGTGTGTGTGTGTGTGTGTGTGTGTGTGTGTGTGTGTGTGTGTGTGTGTGTGTGTGTGTGTGTGTGTGTGTGTGTGTGTGAAGTAAAACAACAACAAGCCAGTGACATGGGGTAACAACTAGAACCAGCTACATGGGGTAACAACTACAGGGACACCAAGTTCTCCAGGGACACGAACTCCTCCAGGGACACCAACTCCTCCAGGGACACCAACTCCCCCAGGGACACCAACTCCTCCAGGGACTCCAACTCCCCAACTCCTCCAGGGACACCAACTCCTCCAGGGACTACAACTCCCCAACTCCTCCAGGGACACCAACTCCCCCAGGGACACAACTCCCCAACTCCTCCAGGGACACAACTCCCCCAGGGACACAACTCCTCCAGGGACACCAACTCCTCCAGGGACACCAACTCCCCCAGGGACACAACTCCTCCAGGGACACCAACTCCTCCAGGGACACCAACTCCCCCAGAGACACAACTCCCCCAGGGACACAACTCCCCAACTCCTTCAAGGGACACCAACTCCCCCAAGGACACAACTCCCCAACTCCTCCAGGGACACCAACTCCACCAGGGACACAACTCCCCAACTCCTCCAGGGACACCAACTCCTCCAGGGACACCAACTCCTCCAGGGACACCAACTCCTCCAGGTACACCAACTCCTCCAGGTACACCAACTCCCCCAGGGACACAACTCCCCAACTCCTCCAGGGACTCCAACTCATACAGGGACACCAACTCCCCCAGGGACACCTACTCCTCCAGGGACACCAACTCCTCCAGGGACACCAACTCCTCCAGGGACACCAACTCCTCCAGGGACACCAACTCCTCCAGGGACACAACTCCCCAACTCCTCCAGGGACACCAACTCCCCCAGGGACACAACTCCCCAACTCCTCCAGGGACACCAACTCCCCCAGGGACACCAACTCCCCCAGGGACACAACTCCCCAACTCCTCCAGGGACACTAACTCCCCCAGGGACACAACTCCCCAACTCCTCCAGGGACACCAACTCCCCCAGGGACACCAACTCCCCAACTCCTCCAGGGACACCAACTCCTCCAGGGACACCAACTCCTCCAGGGACACCAACTCCTCCTTTTAAATAACATATTAATTGTGTTCTAGGAACGTTCTAAAAACATCAGGCAAATGTTTTATACAAATCATCAGCAACGCTAACGAATGTTCTGGGTACTTTAGCAGAACTAGATTTTGGTTTGCTGGGATTTGACTTTGCCATCAATAATATTTACACAATCCCACCCTACATACTTCTGTACTTATTAAGATCTATGGTGGTAGTCATACCATCATGTAAGCAGCAGCTTAATGCCTTAGGAAGAGGGTTTGTATGGGCTCTGTAGGGTGCAGAGGTCACAGCTGAGTCAGAAACTGGGCGAGTTACAGGAGACATCTGGGTCATTCTGAGTTTTACTGTATGTCTGAATGAGGAAGAAGACGAAGATGGAGACAGGGACGAAGAAGAAGAAGAAAAAGAAGAAGAAGGAGGAGAAGGAGAAGGAGGAAGATGAGGAGGAGGAGGGGGAGGAGGAGGAGGAGAAGGAGGAAGATGAGGAGGAGGGGGAGGAGGAGGAGGAGGAGGAGGAGGAGGAGGAGGAGGAGGAGGAGAAAGATACGTATTGCTACTCTATCCCTGTGGTTTATGACACTAAATCAAGAAATGTGATTGATGACTGACTTCTTAACATAAATAAGCACTTACCATCCGTACCTCCCATTTCCAACCTGACATTACCCTTCAAACAGCCCATTTCCCCCTCAGGGTTTCAGGATAGAGGATTTCGTGGAGGAGAAATGTGTTTGAGAGGAAAAGTTTGGTCTTGGGGAATAGTGTGCATGAAATTGAATTACAGTGGAATACCTAAAGCCAATATTTTCCCTTTTTTGATAAACTACCCAATAAGCCTTTCTCCCCATTAAAGGCAGAGTTGAAAAAACAGATTTGAGATCTGATAGGATCCACTCAAAGACACTTATCTGGAACCTGTCCTGGAGCACGGATGAGGGATTTTTTTCCCCACAAGAGTCTTTTTTTGAGAGTTCAAATTCATGGGAGCCATTATGTAGAAATATATACAATGTCAACATAAACAGACCGGTGTTCAGTTGTCAGTGTGCCTGAAGACTGGCACTACTCCGGAGAAATCACACGCCAATGTTTCAAGGATTTCTTGAAAGTGTGACTCGATACAGCTGCTACATATCGTTCTATACGCATAATAATGCTGTAAGTGGAGAATTAGATTAGTCACTGTGTTGGAACTGTGTTTGTTCAGCCATTCCCAGGTCCCAACTCGTCTGCGTGCGGCCATTTTAAACCAGGTTTCTAGATCCTCTCTGCGTGACTGGCTCTTTGATGCAGCCTTCCTTTCACCGGGCACCTATCCCTGTACCCCTGTACCCCTGTACCCCTGTATCCCAATACTCCTTATATCCGGCCCACTCAGCAGCTTCCCTGTACCCCTGTATCCCAATATTCCTTATATCCGGCCCACTCAGCAGCTTCCCTGTACCCCTGTATCCCAATACTCCTTATATCCGGCCCACTCAGCAGCTTCCCTGTACCCCTGTATCCCAATATTCCTTATATCTGGCCCACTCAGCACCTATCCCTGTACCCCTGTATCCCAATATTCCTTATATCCGGCCCACTCAGCAGCTTCCCTGTACCCCTGTACCCCAATACTCCTTATATCCGGGCCACTCAGCAGCTTCCCTGTACCCCTGTATCCCAATACTCCTTATATCCGGCCCACTCAGCACCTATCCCTGTACCCTTGTACCCCTATATCCCTGTACCCCTGTATCCCAATATTCCTTATATCCGGCCCACTCAGCACCTATCCCTGTACCCTTGTACCCCTGTATCCCTGTACCCTTGTACCCCTGTACCCCTGTATCCCAATATTCCTTATATCCGGCCTACTCAGCAGCTTCCCTGTACCCCTGTACCCCAATACTCCTTATATCCGGCCCACTCAGCAGCTTCCCTGTACCCCTGTACCCCAATACTCCTTATATCCGGCCCACTCAGCAGCTTCCCTGTACCCCTGTATCCCTGTACCCCAATACTCCTTATATCCGGCCCACTCAGCAGCTTCCCTGTACCCCTGTACCCCTGTATCCCAATACTCCTTATATCCAGCCCACTCAGCAGCTTCCCTGTACCCCTGTACCCCAATACTCCTTATATCCGGCCCACTCGGCAGCTTCCCTGGTAGGACTGATTTGAAAAAGGGGAAACAGCCCTCCTAATTTCAGGGTTGGAACAGGATCTATACAAGTGAGCTTTTCCCTGGGAAGTTGTTGGAGAAAAAGACAGAGGGAGAGTCAGTAGTTTTAACATAAAGGCCAAAGTAAACATTTCCTTTTATTGAAAAGCAGTGCTACCTATTGATGTTTGACTGGGCTAGTCCTCTCCACAGTGATGTTCCTGTCTCTCTTAAAACACCCACTGTCTCTAACGCTGGATATACCGGAGGAGGTTCTCTTACCCTACAAGTAGTCTTGGGCTGCCTCCTCACAGGATATACCGGAGGAGGTTCTCTTACCCTACAGGTAGTCTTGGGCTGCCTCCTCACAGGATATACAGGAGGAGGTTCTCTTACCCTACAGGTAGTCTTGGGCTGCCTCCTCACAGGATATACAGGAGGAGGTTCTCTTACCCTACAGGTAGTCTTGGGCTGCCTCCTCACAGGATATACCGGAGGAGGTTCTCTTACCCTACAGGTAGTCTTGGGCTGCCTCCTCACAGGATATACCGGAGGAGGTTCTCTTACCCTACAGGTAGTCTTGGGCTGCCTCCTCACAGGATATACAGGAGGAGGTTCTCTTACCCTACAGGTAGTCTTGGGCCGCCTCCTCACAGGATATACAGGAGGAGGTTCTCTTACCCTACAGGTAGTCTTGGGCTGCCTCCTCACAGGATATACAGGAGGAGGTTCTCTTACCCTACAGGTAGTCTTGGGCTGCCTCCTCACAGGATATACAGGAGGAGGTTCTCTTACCCTACAGGTAGTCTTGGGCTGCCTCCTCACAGGATATACAGGAGGAGGTTCTCTTACCCTACAGGTAGTCTTGGGCTGCCTCCTCACAGGATATACAGGAGGAGGTTCTCTTACCCTACAGGTAGTCTTGGGCTGCCTCCTCACAGGATATACAGGAGGAGGTTCTCTTACCCTACAGGTAGTCTTGGGCTGCATCCTCACAGGATATACAGGAGGAGGTTCTCTTACCCTACAGGTAGTCTTGGGCTGCCTCCTCACAGGATATACAGGAGGAGGTTATCTTACCCTACAGGTAGTCTTGGGCTGCCTCCTCACAGGATATACAGGAGGAGGTTCTCTTACCCTACAGGTAGTCTTGGGCTGCCTCCTCACAGGATATACCGGAGGAGGTTCTCTTACCCTACAGGTAGTCTTGGGCTGCCTCCTCACAGGATATACAGGAGGAGGTTCTCTTACCCTACAGGTAGTATTGGGCTGCCTCCTCACAGGATATACAGGAGGAGGTTCTCTTACCCTACAGGTAGTCTTGGGCCGCCTCCTCACAGGATATACCGGAGGAGGTTCTCTTACCCTACAGGTAGTCTTGGGCCGCCTCCTCACAGGATATACAGGAGGAGGTTCTCTTACCCTACAGGTAGTATTGGGCCGCCTCCTCACAGGATATACCGGAGGAGGTTCTCTTACCCTACAGGTAGTCTTGGGCCGCCTCCTCACAGGATATACCGGAGGAGGTTCTCTTACCCTACAGGTAGACTTGGGTCGCCTCCTCACAGGATATACAGGAGGAGGTTCTCTTACCCTACAGGTAGTCTTGGGCCGCCTCCTCACAGGATATACAGGAGGAGGTTCTCTTACCCTACAGGTAGTCTTGGGCCGCCTCCTCACAGGATATACCGGAGGAGGATCTCTTACCCTACAGGTAGTCTTGGGCTGCCTCCTCACAGGATATACAGGAGGAGGTTCTCTTACCCTACAGGTAGTCTTGGGCTGCCTCCTCACAGGATATACAGGAGGAGGTTCTCTTACCCTACAGGTAGTCTTGGGCTGCCTCCTCACAGGATATACAGGAGGAGGTTCTCTTACCCTACAGGTAGTCTTGGGCTGCCTCCTCACAGGATATACAGGAGGAGGTTCTCTCACCCTACAGGTAGTCTTGGGTTGCCTCCTCACAGGATATACAGGAGGAGGTTCTCTTACCCTACAGGTAGTCTTGGGCTGCCTCCTCACAGGATATACAGGAGGAGGTTCTCTTACCCTACAGGTAGTCTTGGGTTGCCTCCTCACAGGATATACAGGAGGAGGTTATCTTACCCTACAGGTAGTATTGGGCTGCCTCCTCACAGGATATACAGGAGGAGGTTCTCTTACCCTACAGGTAGTCTTGGGCTGCCTCCTCACAGGATATACCGTTGGAGGTTCTCTTACCCTACAGGTAGTCCTCACAGGATGGGCCGCCTCCTCACAGGATATACCGGAGGAGGTTCTCTTACCCTACAGGTAGTCTTGGGCCGCCTCCTCACAGGATATACAGGAGGAGGTTCTCTTACCCTACAGGTAGTATTGGGCCGCCTCCTCACAGGATATACAGGAGGAGATTCTCTTACCCTACAGGTAGTCTTGGGCTGCCTCCTCACAGGATATACAGGAGGAGGTTCTCTTACCCTACAGGTAGTCTTGGGTTGCCTCCTCACAGGATATACAGGAGGAGGTTCTCTTACCCTACAGGTAGTCTTGGGCTGCCTCCTCACAGGATATACAGGAGGAGGTTCTCTTACCCTACAGGTAGTCTTGGGCTGCCTCCTCACAGGATATACCGGAGGAGGTTCTCTTACCCTACAGGTAGTCTTGGGCTGCCTCCTCACAGGATATACAGGAGGAGGTTCTCTTACCCTACAGGTAGTCTTGGGCTGCATCCTCACAGGATATACAGGAGGAGGTTCTCTTACCCTACAGGTAGTCTTGGGCTGCCTCCTCACAGGATATACAGGAGGAGGTTATCTTACCCTACAGGTAGTCTTGGGCTGCCTCCTCACAGGATATACAGGAGGAGGTTCTCTTACCCTACAGGTAGTCTTGGGCTGCCTCCTCACAGGATATACCGGAGGAGGTTCTCTTACCCTACAGGTAGTCTTGGGCTGCCTCCTCACAGGATATACAGGAGGAGGTTCTCTTACCCTACAGGTAGTATTGGGCTGCCTCCTCACAGGATATACAGGAGGAGGTTCTCTTACCCTACAGGTAGTCTTGGGCCGCCTCCTCACAGGATATACCGGAGGAGGTTCTCTTACCCTACAGGTAGTCTTGGGCCGCCTCCTCACAGGATATACAGGAGGAGGTTCTCTTACCCTACAGGTAGTATTGGGCCGCCTCCTCACAGGATATACCGGAGGAGGTTCTCTTACCCTACAGGTAGTCTTGGGCCGCCTCCTCACAGGATATACCGGAGGAGGTTCTCTTACCCTACAGGTAGACTTGGGTCGCCTCCTCACAGGATATACAGGAGGAGGTTCTCTTACCCTACAGGTAGTCTTGGGCCGCCTCCTCACAGGATATACAGGAGGAGGTTCTCTTACCCTACAGGTAGTCTTGGGCCGCCTCCTCACAGGATATACCGGAGGAGGATCTCTTACCCTACAGGTAGTCTTGGGCTGCCTCCTCACAGGATATACAGGAGGAGGTTCTCTTACCCTACAGGTAGTCTTGGGCTGCCTCCTCACAGGATATACAGGAGGAGGTTCTCTTACCCTACAGGTAGTCTTGGGCTGCCTCCTCACAGGATATACAGGAGGAGGTTCTCTTACCCTACAGGTAGTCTTGGGCTGCCTCCTCACAGGATATACAGGAGGAGGTTCTCTCACCCTACAGGTAGTCTTGGGTTGCCTCCTCACAGGATATACAGGAGGAGGTTCTCTTACCCTACAGGTAGTCTTGGGCTGCCTCCTCACAGGATATACAGGAGGAGGTTCTCTTACCCTACAGGTAGTCTTGGGTTGCCTCCTCACAGGATATACAGGAGGAGGTTATCTTACCCTACAGGTAGTATTGGGCTGCCTCCTCACAGGATATACAGGAGGAGGTTCTCTTACCCTACAGGTAGTCTTGGGCTGCCTCCTCACAGGATATACCGTTGGAGGTTCTCTTACCCTACAGGTAGTCTTGGGCCGCCTCCTCACAGGATATACCGGAGGAGGTTCTCTTACCCTACAGGTAGTCTTGGGCCGCCTCCTCACAGGATATACAGGAGGAGGTTCTCTTACCCTACAGGTAGTATTGGGCCGCCTCCTCACAGGATATACAGGAGGAGATTCTCTTACCCTACAGGTAGTCTTGGGCTGCCTCCTCACAGGATATACAGGAGGAGGTTCTCTTACCCTACAGGTAGTCTTGGGCTGCCTCCTCACAGGATATACAGGAGGAGGTTCTCTTACCCTACAGGTAGTCTTGGGCTGCCTCCTCATAGGATATACAGGAGGAGGTTCTCTTACCCTACAGGTAGTCTTGGGCTGCCTCCTCACAGGATATACAGGAGGAGGTTCTCTTAACCTACAGGTAGTCTTGGGTTGCCTCCTCACAGGATATACAGGAGGAGGTTCTCTTACCCTACAGGTAGTCTTGGGCTGCCTCCTCACAGGATATACAGGAGGAGGTTCTCTTACCCTACAGGTAGTCTTGGGTTGCCTCCTCACAGGATATACAGGAGGAGGTTCTCTTACCCTACAGGTAGTCTTGGGCTGCCTCCTCACAGGATATACCGGAGGAGGTTCTCTTACCCTACAGGTAGTCTTGGGCTGCCTCCTCACAGGATATACAGGAGGAGGTTCTCTTACCCTACAGGTAGTCTTGGGTTGCCTCCTCACAGGATATACAGGAGGAGGTTCTCTTACCCTACAGGTAGTCTTGGGCTGCCTCCTCACAGGATATACAGGAGGAGGTTCTCTTACCCTACAGGTAGTCTTGGGCTGCCTCCTCACAGGATATACCGGAGGAGGTTCTCTTACCCTACAGGTAGTCTTGGGCTGCCTCCTCACAGGATATACCGGAGGAGGTTCTCTTACCCTACAGGTAGTCTTGGGCTGCCTCCTCACAGGATATACAGGAGGAGGTTCTCTTACCCTACAGGTAGTCTTGGGCTGCCTCCTCACAGGATATACAGGAGGAGGTTCTCTTACCCTACAGGTAGTCTTGGGCTGCCTCCTCACAGGATATACAGGAGGAGGTTATCTTACCCTACAGGTAGTCTTGGGCTGCCTCCTCACAGGATATACCGGAGGAGGTTCTCTTACCCTACAGGTAGTCTTGGGCTTCCCCCTCACAGGATATACAGGAGGAGGTTCTCTTACCCTACAGGTAGTCTTGGGTTGCCTCCTCACAGGATATACCGGAGGAGGTTCTCTTACCCTACAGGTAGTCTTGGGCTGCCTCCTCACAGGATATACAGGAGGAGGTTCTCTTACCCTACAGGTAGTCTTGGGTTGCCTCCTCACAGGATATACAGGAGGAGGATCTCTTACCCTACAGGTAGTCTTGGGCTGCCTCCTCACAGGATATACAGGAGGAGGTTCTCTTAACCTACAGGTAGTCTTGGGCTGCCTCCTCACAGGATATACCGGAGGAGGTTCTCTTACCCTACAGGTAGTCTTGGGCTGCCTCCTCACAGGATATACCGGAGGAGGTTCTCTTACCCTACAGGTAGTCTTGGGCTGCCTCCTCACAGGATATACCGGAGGAGGTTCTCTTACCCTACAGGTAGTCTTGGGCTGCCTCCTCACAGGACATACCGGAGGAGAATCTCTTACCCTACAGGTAGTCTTGGGCTGCCTCCTCACAGGACATACAGGAGGAGGTTCTCTTACCCTACAGGTAGTATTGTGCTGCTCACCTTCGATGGTCACTGGCACGCTGGAGAAGTGTGCTCTTCAGAGTTGAATCTCGGTTTCAACTGTACCGGGCAGATGGCAGACGAGTATGACGTCATGTGGGTCAACATTGTGAGCAGAATGCACCATGTAGGCGTTGGGGTTATGGTACGGGCAGGCATTAGCTACAGATTTCAATGCACAGAGTTACCGTGACGAGATCATGAAGCCCTTTGTCGTACTGTTCATCCCTTGCCATCACCTCATGTTTCAGCATGATAATGAACGGCCCCAAGTCACAAGGATCTGTACACAATACCTGGAAGCTGAAAATTTCCCAGTTCTACCATGGCCTGCATCCTCACCAGACACGTCACCCCATTGAGCATGTCTGGGATCGACGTGTACGACAGCGTGTTCCAGTTCCTGCCCAATATCCAGCAACTTCACACAGCCATTGAAGAGGAGTGGGACAATATTCCACTGTTTCTCTTATCTCCTAAGATCTTTTGTTGACAGTCCCTCCTCCATAAGGCTGTTTCCCTGTTCCTCTTATCTCCTAAGATCTTTTTTTGACAGTCCCTCAGTAATGCTGTTTTCCTGTTCCTCTTATCTCCTAAGATCTTTTGTTGACAGTCACTCAGTAAGGCTGTTTTCCTGTTTCATCCCCTTTCACGTTTGTATTCAACATGTTTGTATGAGATGTGGTAACGTGGTTCTCTAAAAGCTCCTGTCAGCGGCGGTGATCAAAAACCTTTACCTTTCTCTGCCCTCCGTTGGATGGCTTCTCTCTGTCTGTAAACCCTGGTTGGTTGGCTTCTCTCTGTCTGTAAACCCTGGTTGGTTGGCTTCTCTCTCTGTCTTCCCATTAGAGACTTCTCCTGTCTGTAAACCCTGGTTGGTTGGCTTCTCTCTCTGTCTTCCCATTAGAGACTTCTCCTGTCTGTAAACCCTGGTTGGTTGGCTTCTCTCTCTGTCTTCCCATTAGAGACTTCTCCTGTCTGTAAACCCTGGTTGGTTGGCTTCTCTCTCTGTCTTCCCATTAGAGACTTCTCCTGTCTGTAAACCCTGGTTGGTTGGCTTCTCTCTCAGTCTTCCCATTAGAGACTTCTCCTGTCTGTAAACCCTGGTTGGTTGGCTTCTCTCTCTGGCTTCCCATTAGAGACTTCTCCTGTCTGTAAACCCTGGTTGGTTGGCTTCTCTCTCTGTCTTCCCATTAGAGACTTCTCCTGTCTGTAAACCCTGGTTGGTTGGCTTCTCTCTGTCTGTAAACCCTGGTTGGTTGGCTTCTCTCTGTCTTCCCATTAGAGACTTCTCCTGTCTGTAAACCCTGGTTGGTTGGCTTCTCTCTGTCTGTAAACTCTGGTTGGTTGGCTTCTCTCTCTGTCTTCCCATTAGAGACTTCTCCTGTCTGTAAACCCTGGTTGGTTGGCTTCTCTCTCTGTCTTCCCATTAGAGACTTCTCCTGTCTGTAAACCCTGGTTGGTTGGCTTCTCTCTCTGTCTTCCCATTAGAGACTTCTCCTGTCTGTAAACCCTGGTTGGTTGGCTTCTCTCTCTGTCTTCCCATTAGAGACTTCTCCTGTCTGTAAACCCTGGTTGGTTGGCTTCTCTCTCAGTCTTCCCATTAGAGACTTCTCCTGTCTGTAAACCCTGGTTGGTTGGCTTCTCTCTCTGTCTTCCCATTAGAGACTTCTCCTGTCTGTAAACCCTGGTTGGTTGGCTTCTCTCTCTGTCTTCCCATTAGAGACCTCCTGTCTGTAAACCCTGGTTGGTTGGCTTCTCTCTGTCTGTAAACCCTGGTTGGTTGGCTTCTCTCTGTCTTCCCATTAGAGACTTCTCCTGTCTGTAAACCCTGGCTGGTTGGCTTCTCTCTGTCTGTAAACTCTGGTTGGTTGGCTTCTCTCTCTGTCTTCCCATTAGAGACTTATCCTGTCTGTAAACCCTGGTTGGTTGGCTTCTCTCTGTCTTCCCATTAGAGACTTCTCCTGTCTGTAAACCCTGGTTGGTTGGCTTCTCTCTGTCTGTAAACTCTGGTTGGTTGGCTTCTCTCTCTGTCTTCCCATTAGAGACTTCTCCTGTCTGTAAACCCTGGTTGGTTGGCTTCTCTCTCTGTCTTCCCATTAGAGACTTCTCCTGTCTGTAAACCCTGGTTGGTTGGCTTCTCTCTCAGTCTGTGTTCTCCTCTCTTCTCTCAACTCCAGGGTCTCATCTACCCAGCGTGCTGCTCCAACATCTCTTGAACCACAGGGCTTTTTTAAACGTTGGGGCTGCAGCTTCACACACCACCATCCCAAGACACTACCCAGCATGCCTTGCTCCACACCACCCTCCGAAGACACACCACCATCCCAAGACACACCACCATCCCTAGACACTACCCAGCATGCCGTGCTCCACACCACCCTCCCAAGACACTACCCAGCATGCCGTGCTCCACACCACCATCCCTAGACACTACCCAGCATGCCGTGCTCCACACCACCCTCCCAAGACACACCACCATCCCTAGACACACCACCATCCCTAGACACACCAGCATCCCTAGACACACCACCATCCCTAGACACTACCCAGCATGCTGTGCTCCACACCACCCTCCCAAGACTCACCACCATCCCTAGACACACCACCATCCCTAGACACACCAGCATCCCTAGACGCACCACCATCCCTAGACACTACCCAGCATGCTGTGCTCCACGCCACCTTCAAATGCTGCCAGACTGCCTTTCACCACACCACCTGTGTGGGACTGACGGACACTGCTGGCTACTCCCCCAGCCTGCTACGGACAGAGACACCCATTCCCCTCCTATTACTAAAGAGAAGGTACTCTAGACAGGCAGAGACACCAATTCCCCTCCTAAAACTAAAGAGAAGATACTCTAGACAGAGACACCTATGCCCCTCCTATAACTAAAGAGAAGGTACTCTAGACAGAGACACCCATTCCCCTCCTATAACTAAAGAGAAGATACTCTAGACAGACAGAGACACCAATTCCCCTCCTATAACTAAAGAGAAGATGCTCTAGACAGAGACACCTATTCCCCTCCTATAACTAAAGAGAAGATACTCTAGACAGAGACACCCATTCCCCTCCTATGACTAAAGAGAAGGTACTCTAGACAGAGACACCCATTCCCCTCCTATAACTAAAGAGAAGGTACTCTAGACAGACAGAGACACCCATTCCCCTCCTATGACTAAAGAGAAGGTACTCTAGACAGAGACACCCATTCCCCTCCTATGACTAAAGAGAAGACACTCTAGACAGAGACACCCATTCCCCTCCTATGACTAAAGAGAAGGTACTCTAGACAGAGACACCCATTCCCCTCCTATAACTAAAGAGAAGATACTCTAGACAGAGACACCCATTCCTCTCCTATGACTAAAGAGAAGGTACTCTAGACAGAGACACCCATTCCCCTCCTATAACTAAAGAGAAGGTACTCTAGACAGAGACACCCATTCCCCTCCTATAACTAAAGAGAAGGTACTCTAGACAGAGACACCCATACCCTCCTATAACTAAAGAGAAGGTACTCTAGACAGAGACACCCATTCCCCTCCTATAACTAAAGAGAAGGTACTCTAGACAGAGACACCCATACCCTCCTATAACTAAAGAGAAGGTACTCTAGACAGACAGAGACACCCATTCCCCTCCTATGACTAAAGAGAAGGTACTCTAGACAGAGACACCCATTCCCCTCCTATAACTAAAGAGAAGGTACTCTAGACAGAGACACCCATTCCCCTCCTATAACTAAAGAGAAGGTACTCTAGACAGAGACACCCATTCCCCTCCTATGACTAAAGAGAAGGTACTCTAGACAGAGACACCCATTCCTCTCCTATAACTAAAGAGAAGGTACTCTAGACAGAGACACCCATTCCCCTCCTATAACTAAAGAGAAGGTACTCTAGACAGAGACACCCATTCCCCTCCTATGACTATAGAGAAGGCACTCTCAGTGGGAGGGAAACAGACCTGTAGATTATAATGCTCTCAGCAGTCTGTTATGAGATGGCAGAGAAGGCCAGGAACTAGTTTAATTGAAATACTGTGTTCAGCTTCAAGGTGTTTGTCGTGTTTTTAATAAGCTCCTCTCAGAGCTCTCTATCTGTCCGACACACACACACAC